>NC_139236.1:18896535-18966313 GCF_977018435.1 Lepisma saccharinum | reverse complement strand
GATTTTGTAATTTGCTTTTATTAGCTTGTTTGTGGGTTTTGTGTACTGATTTTTCGTGCTTTCTGTACTATTATACAACCTTTATCCAGTAACGGCGCTGATCATATTTCTCTCTCTGCCGTTTTACAGTACGTTTGGCAACATTCTGTGTATCCGACACTCATTTGATTCGTCCCGCCAGCAACTTTCGGTACCTTGTGACACGAAAATGGCCGATGTCAGTCGAAGAGAATTAACTGATTGCTGATTCGTTGTTTTCCAGCCGCCAGCTGTAAGTGGGAGCGGTATAGCCAGGCTCTGGCGTCTAGCTACATGTAGTATAACATCTGTGGGACTCGTGTTGGTGCTGTCCCTGTATGTTTGTGAGTTTCCCTTCATGATCAATATCTTAGCAATTAGTTAAAAATGGGAGAAACACGAAGTAGAATAAATTAACCTAACCAATCAATCTTACGTGCGTTCGACGCGTACGAAATTCATCCCCCATGAGCGTGAACTCCATAAAACGGATGCCCTAAGATACAATTTGGTCCCTTACTCCCAGGCACCACACTGAGAGCAATAAATGGACCCTCACTACCCTCCCTACGTTGGGAGGAGTCGAGTCGTCGCCAAGTTAATAGTGCATAGCAACAAAAAGAGTATTGACATTATGAAAACTAATCAATGTGCAGTGTTCTATAAATAATAAAACGCCATTCTTATTAAACTAAAGGTCCCGGGTTCGAATCCCGCTCGGGCTTGCTTGTTTGTGAATGTCCATTCATCAATTTCATCATTTCATCACTCATCCTCATCTTCGCAAATTAGCCAAGAGGCACAAAACGCGAAGTAAAATAAACTAAAATGAATCAATCAATTATTAAACTAAAGTTTCACTTTGATTGATTGATTTACTTTATTTTACTTCGCTTCTTGTGCCACTTTTGGCTAATTGCGAAGATGGGGATGAATGATGGTATGATGAAATTTAAGATTGGACGTTCACAAACATTCATGTCCAGGCCGGGATTCGAACCCGGGACCTTTAGTTTAAAAAGGATGGCGTTTTATTCTTTATAGGACCCGGGACCCCTGTCGTCGTAGAGCGATGTGCTAACCACTCCGCCACGGGGGCCGGCAAAAGTTTCACTATTGAGCAAATCAAGTTTACATTAAGAAAGCCTTGAGGTTTTTCTGGAGTTCCAGTAGTTCCGACTGGAGAGAGCCAGCAGCATGGGTTGCAAAAAGGCAACGTTGTGTACCGGTTGTGCTGACATTGCATATTGCATTTGGATAGTCAGCATTCGTCATTTTCTTCTTCGCAACAAATTAAACTATTTTTGTAGACTCAGTTAAATTAACAATAGTTGGATTCTTATGAATGATTAACAGAAAGCAATCATACCATCTGCCATTGCTGTCTTGTGCATGAATTTAATGTGACAGTGACGGAATGGAAAAACCTTGCAATGCTGCAAATCAGGCCTGGTGCGTGCGTGTGAACTTCAGAGCGAGCAGCGGTACTGTAGTATTTTAATATGTGCGGAGAGCAGTGAGTGAACAAGGCAGGAGGCTTCGTCGGTCGCGTTCGAGCAGTGGGACCTTTCTCGTCATCTTATTGGTAAGTAACAGTCTAATATGACCTTCTATTTGATTTTGATTTGATTTAGTTTATTTTACTTCGCGTTAATATGACCTTCTAATATGACCTTCTAATCATGGCAGAAGGAACAAGAGGTGATTCGTGAAAACGGGCCAGCCTTCCCCCACAGTATTTTAGCTAAAATCGAAAGTGGTTTCCACACATGTATGGTCAATATGGAGACAATGTAATTGGTTGGGGATGTCTATGCAAATTCTTCTAGCTGGGCGATCCTTTTTGCGTCCCCCCCACTTCAAATTCTGTATAAATATAACTATTATTATGCAGGGGGAATTTAAAGCATTTCTATACTCTGTCCCCGGAATCTGTGGAGCAAAGACGCGCATAGCGGTAGAGAAGGGGAATCGAGTGGGCAGAGCGAAGCAGTACACGCTGAAGCGAAGGCGGGTAACGGCAGTCGTTTTTTCCTCTCCACGCAATTCCATTCCCGACGGCTGGTAACTGCAATCGCTCCCCCTCCACGCAATCCCATGTCCTCTTACGTGTTCATTGGTGGTGCGTCTCGCGTCACTACTTGAGCAGATGCTTGTTTTCGTTAAATTGATCTACAGATATCCGGGACAGAGTATAGGAGGTATGAAAAATTCACCTATGTTGCCAGTGATGACTGGGTCAAGTGGGGGGATTTCCAGCATCCCTCCTCTTAAATCGCGCTCTTCAAATTCTTCCCCCTTGAAGAAGTTGCAACGTGAATCTGAGAACATTTTCAGCAACGAATACTGTCACAAAGCAGATTTTTTTCCCCTGTAGCTTTACGGACACTGTTCTCGCACGAAAACGTCATATCAGTTGAAATCAGTCCATGAGGGAGACTATTTTAGTCAGCGCCATAGCAACAATCGTATCCAAGGCGTTGGACATTCCGGTATTCCAGGTGAACATTCCTACAGTCTCGTCCGTCCCCCCTCCCCTTCCAACCACCCACAGGTAACCGCAACTTTGTTATCTCCAACCCACTTCGACAGAGCGTTCGGGAACCGTCGCCATGGTAACCGATCAAGCCGGCGCAGGCCAGAAAGGGGTGGGGGAGGAAAGAACAGCGAGACAGACCACCCGATGGTAGCCAGGTTAACTTCGGGCCGTCCCTTGCATTCAAAGGAAAGCAGCAAAAGATAATCGAAATTGTGAAAAGGCTCTAAAGAAAATAGCAAGGTGCCTTGAGGGGCCGTTGCAGAAAGGAGGCAGAGAGAATCCGATGGTGTTTCTTCAGCTTTTGGAAAGGGCACAATTGTTCTTTGCAGGCAGGCACATAGCCAGGGCATGGGCGTCGCCAGAAATTCTTGCGGGGGGGGGGGGGGGGGAAGGGGGGCAAATGATATAAGTTGAATAGTAGATAAATAATAAGTATTATTACCACGGTTATAAATGTTATTTATCAACTAACAAAACTAAATTTAATTCGAAATAATAATAATAATTATTATAATTATATAAATGGGGAGATTCGATCCACCAAAGGAGTGAATACCAGCACAACCATTTTCCATTATTTATTTTGCATTTTATGTAGTTTATGAATGCATTTTGATATTAACCTTTGCACGGTATCGTTCAAGAAAATTCTTTAAATGTTAGTTTTTTTTTCATAAAGTTTGTTGTGTGACCTCTCACCTACAACTGTAATTATTAGTATTTTGAAAACTGGTGAACCGTTTGTTCTTTGGATGAAATGGTAGAATATAACCTCGTTCCTGTATTTTTCACTCAATGTTTTCGATCCAATGCATTCTTACTTTGCTTATTCTGTTCGAACACTAACTAAATGAACTTTATTTCTGTTTTTAACAATAATAGTAACAAACTTACGGCTTTCTTGTATCTTTAAATGAAAAGTACCAAATTCCAAGGGGGATGCATCGACCCGTTCGACCCCCATCTCGACGCCCATGCTCAGAGCGCTGAACCCCCCCCCCCCGAAATCCTACAAATATCTAATTTGAAAACTGTATAGTGGTAATTATTTTACTTCCTTAGCAGAATTAAACATCTTACATAATAAGTTGTATTATGCTCACAAACTCATCTTCAGGGCTTCTACCCCCCACACCCCTCTTTCGCCTATAAATAGCAGCTGCTGATAAGGAATGAGCCCCCTACGGAATGAAATTCTGGCTACGTGCCTGTTTGCAGGGTTGAAAAACGGCGAGGCTCAAACAAAGATAAAGAAGCTGAAGAGATAGATTCTGGACGATGTAGGTTTGGAGACAGAATGTAAATTAGAGAGCCCGGATTTTGTTGACATTTCATCTTTTAACTGGTGCAACGTAGACATTGCTAACTAGGACAGAAATCCTGAACACCCTCCTCAAGTTGAAGAAATGTAATTTTATTGGGTAATTTTTTGGTCATTTTTTACCATTTTTTAAAATTTTGCGTCCTTTATAAGTAATTTTTGTTAAAATTTTGAGTCATTTTTAGGTCATTTTTTTAAACAATTTGTGTCATTGCATGCTGAAACATAAGAAGTTCAACAATTTCTGTTTTGTCTGAATGTTATCTTGCGGTACTTACTCTGTGCTTAACTACCAGTGCAACAAAGCCTGTCTGAAAATTGCAAAATGCAACATTGTCGAGTTTCTTATTCACAGTCCGTACAACATAACAAGGTGAAGAAGCAATTGTTAAATTGTTTGTCTTGGAATATATATACTATTTTCAATAAGCAGATTGACTTTTGTACGAATTTTTGGGTCATTTTTCAAAGATTTTAGGTTATTTTACAGGATTTTTGTTGTCATTTTAAGGGTCATTTTTCAAGAATTTTTACGTCATCAAAATCCGGGTCCTCAGGCTTGGAATATTACTTTTGGGGGGCAAACTAGATCATGTGCTTAACTTTGAGGAGGGGTGCTTAGGATCGAGTTTTTTGCATCCCATATAAATAACTTCAAGGATTATTTGCTACTTAACTGTTACATTTGCGAAATCTCGAATATTATCTTCTCTTTATTACTTTGCTTTTTACGTCCCAGGATGGCGATAAAATTACCTTTAACTTGTAAATTTAAATAAACCTGAAAATGTTGGGAGAGGGCAAGTATCCCCCTTGGCCCCACTAACGTAAGTTATGCCTATGGTAATGACGTTAGCTCGATGGGATGTTAATTTAGTTCAAATTTATTGCAAAGTCTTTCAGGCGAAGAGGTACACAACCCACAGCAGGTATAACCTCCCAGTCCCCGTAGTTGAAGGCTAATGTCAAGTTCAGAACGCATAGAATGTGGCCGGTCCTTTTAGGTTTATCCTGATTTTTCGATATCTTCAAGACTACAAAAGTACACAATAGTCACCAAGTTATAGTCTGTACTTTAGTCATTTTACACAAATTTTAGTCGCGACAGTGATGATGGGCGTTGTTCCTATCTATTGTTTTCAACAGTTTTGTCGCCATCATTGTCTCAAACCTGGAACTCAGTATATATCTGGTATATTTTGAAAATTTGAACTTTTGTATAATTTTAAGAAGCGCCCTCGTCTTGTTATCAAAAGGTCATGTGTTCGATCCTCGGTGGAAGCATACTCTGTTCCATGGCATGCACGCATTTAGCGTTTTGCGATGCGTACCATGTCGCACAGGGTCTCGCGCCTTTGAAACACAAATAATGTTCGTTTAATTGCGAGTTCACGACTACCGTGTTTAATTTTCCTCACAGCTAATGTTCCTCACTTCCCTCACTTCCACTATTTTCACTAATTTGTTAGCTAGTTTATTCCTAAAAGTGTCAATTTCACTCAATTTAATTCTACCCTCTGAGCTTCTCTGCTCTCTTTATCCAGACATGATGTAGGAAAATTCGCAGACTCCTTATTTGCGTCTCTCTTAATGTTGGGTTCATTTATTTCATTAATGAATTTTCGTCTTGCCTCCCTGGTTCGTTGTGAAATTTCATCTCTTCTTCACTGCATAAAAGACATTATGTACTTCCGTCCTCCCGTTGCGTTTCACTTGCGTCCATCCCCAGTCTGAACCAGGCCAGTCGTGATGCATTTCCCCCCCCCCCCGTATAATTCCACATCCCTATTTCCATTCTCGATCAGCACCCACTATTATTGCTGATATTAAGGATACTTTTTCGTAAAGTTTCTTTCATTGACTTTGCCCTGTACAAAAATGAATCATTAGAAATGACAACTACATGCTGCGAAAACATTCTGAAAATAGCGTTTCTGTCGTAATTGAATTTGAATTTTTGAATTTTTTTGTTAACAACAGCCTGTAAATTTTTGGCAAGTATGTGTCGTGCATCAGTCCATGAGATTTTGTTATCTTTTCTGATTTTCAGATGTGGAAAAATGCTGTTTCAACTATTATGTTAATGGTGCTAAATTGTGTTAGGGCATATTATTATTTGATGACTCCTTCAATGTGAAATGATGTTTCGACTGTAAAATGCGGAGAAACCTCTTGTGTGATACATACCAATATACTCTATCCCCGGAATCTGTGGAGTAAGACGGCACATAGTGGATGAGAAGGGGGGAAATCGAGTGGGCAGAGCGAAGCCATACACGCTGCTGCGAAGGTTGTTAACTGCGACGCTTTCCCTCCTCCACGCAATCCCTTTCCCTCTCACCTGTTTATTGTTGGAGCCGTCTCGCGTCACTACTTGCGCAGAGACTTGTTCTCGTTCACTTGCTCCAAAGATGCCCGGGACAGAGAAATGCAAATCGTCCGTATTTTCAGATTTCAAAATATAAGGCCCCTGAAGATATAGTTCGCACAGGACCTCACGCTTTCTGGTCCTCCCCGATGGCGTGGTGGTAGCGTCGTCGCCTTGTAATCAAGGGGTCCCGGGTTCGATACCCGTTGGAGGTGGTGCAGATCCCACTTAAACTGTAGGTCAAATCCCGATTAGCCTTACTGTGCATAAAGTGGACTTAAAACACCACCTCAATCACTCAACCTCACACTTCCTGACGGTGGCCATGACCCTTTGATTCGGATTCCAATTGTAGGCCCTATTTGGATTGGCTTGTCTGATCATCAAGGGACTTGCAAACAAGTTTCTATCCTTTCGTATGGAAAGAGTCCCATGCAAAGATCTAATTGAATAGCTCATTGAGATGTACAGCTATACGGGAACGGTTCCTCCATGAACGATTATATTTAATTTTCAGGTACACACAATCAATAAAGGCCGATGTTCCGGGAAGTAGAGAGCATGCCGGAAAATATTCACGCTTGAAACTCGATTTTTCAAAATTCTTGCTGTC
Source organism: Lepisma saccharinum (assembly GCF_977018435.1). Taxonomy (NCBI): domain Eukaryota; kingdom Metazoa; phylum Arthropoda; class Insecta; order Zygentoma; family Lepismatidae; genus Lepisma; species Lepisma saccharinum. Next base: position 18,959,454 of record NC_139236.1, on the reverse strand, counting down.
CGTTCACGCTCTAACATAGCGGCATCCAATTTGACAAAGCGCTGTTTCAATTTCCCGACGGACAATGCAATTACATCAACAACCGCTCCCCAGCCCCTCCGCCACATTAACCAGCGTGATTCCCTCCCCAGGTGAATCTATATTCGCCATCAACCGATGCTTATCCCCAATAATCAGCACGTTGTCCTTTTGGACGTGGACAACCTGACCTCAAATCATCGATTTTCAATAACAGGCCGTGGTCTTAAATATTCCTGATGAATACGTATTGAAGAGCCACAATTGTCCTTGCCTATAAGTACTACATTTTTTTTACAGTCACGAATTTGAGAACGGTCTTCCAGTATTTTATCCAGCGTCTGGAGCCAAACATTCCATATTTGTTACAGTTATGCGAAATGGGATGTCTCGCATATAAGATACAAGCTATCCTCCGTTCTTCAGGAAAAAACAATGAACCAGGATGAATTAATGTTTTAAGTTCACTTTATACACAGATAGGTTAATCGGGACTGGACCTACAGTTTAAGGTGGGATCTGAACCGCTCTGCAATGAACCATTGTAGGAGCAAGGTACAATAAATAATTCATGATTCGATTGATTCGAAAGATACTAAGAACGAAATTCTACATTTCTATGTCGTCACTTTTACTTCCGTTCCAATATTAAAGAGATTTTGCATTAACAGCCAATGCCATTCCTTTCATCGCCCCCGAGATACGAGGGTCATTCGGAAAGTAACTTTCGTTTGGGTATAAAAAAACACCAGGACATTGAGAGAGTTTTTATTATGTAAAACTGAAAGAGACAACTCTAAGCTATTTTTCTACATAAGCACCGTTTCTGTCGAGACACTTATCATATCGGTGAACAAGGTTTACAATACTCATGTCAAAGATATCTGCCGCCTGTGCATTCAACCATGCATTAACACCGTCCTTGAGCTCCTTGTTGAGTTAGAGTTGTCTCTTTCAGTTGTATATAATAAAACTCTCACAATGTCTTGGCGTTTCTTTTATACCCAAACGGAAGTTACTTTCCGAATGACCCTCGTATTTATTTATTTCAAGTTTCATGTACGGCACTTGCGATGGCCATTTTATTCTAAAAACTGCAATAGATAACAAACAAAAACAAGTCAAGATGGTGTTAGGTAAAAACAAGAAAAGTAAATAAAAAAACATGACAAGACAATAGAGAGGAAACAAACAAAAGATCTACAGATTTAGTGTTACTGACGATAGGCTGGGGAGAATATGTCAATGTTTGCGGGCAGTTTATTACAGAACTGGGGCAGCCTGTGGAACACAGAGCACTGTATAAGAGAAATCCTAGTGGTAGGCTTGAGTCACTTCTTCTGTTTTGCCTTACAGCAATCTTTACTTTCTTGCGACAGCAGCAAGAAATAGACGCTACCTAGAGTATTACCAAGTTTCGCTGCATGAGCACGACAAGAGGCAACCTTGGAAGGCAAAAGTTCCACGCGACTCGACACTCTCACCACCGGACTCACCTCGCCAGGAAAAGAGCACAGAAAGAAATGTACGTGTTCCTCATATATATGATAATCTTGAGTTCCCATTCCTGGACCAAGTCAAGGAAGAGATTACCACCACGGCGAGGAACAAAATAGGAACCCATTCCCCCAATCCTACGGTGTAGCAGATCTGGACGTATAATCCACACAAACCTCCACAGCTTCGGCAGTACATTCGGACAGAGGTCCATTACAGAACAGGTCAAGAAATGCCACCACCGCTGCTGTTCTGTTCGCTTACATTTAGACGAAAGCTTTGTCTTAGAATTTTTCTCAACATTTACGCCATGGCTAAAATGCTACCGTGTACATTGAAAAATCTTATGACATATTTCATAGGGTGACCAGACACACACATTCAAAAAAGAGGACAGAGCATGGCGAAAAAGGAGGACAAAGCCATAAAAAAGAGGACACCGCAAAAAATGGCAAAACATTTGCCATTACTCATAACTTAATCAATATAAATATCTTACTAACATTTTGCTCACAGATACTTTTCAGATGATCTCTTTCAATAACTTCCTCTTACCTTTAAGTAAAGAAACAATCTTCTAATCTGTTATTTAACAAATGACAAAGAATATCTAGAATTTGAAGCACAGAATTTTACTCCTTTTCTAATTCCTGGATATTAGAATGTAATATACCAACAAGTGAATGCAAATGTAACAAGTAAGATTCGCTCTAACTTATTTCCAAAAACAGAATTAAAATTTTGGGTAGTTTAGATTGGGTAGAGAAATATGATTTTAATGCCACGAACATTTCTAGCTCTCTTCCAACAGCAGGGGAAAGTGACAGCCACCGTACACTTTATCTCACATTCGTTTCTTCCATCCTTTAAAACCTGGATATTTTCTGCCAAGATCATTGTTGAATTTACACTTTCGCTTAATTATTTCATGAAAGAAAATATTACTTAATAATCAAAATTCTCCCTACGCGTTTCTGTATCGCGTATGCATGACTCGAAAAGGAACTGGCAGACCCCCGTGACGGAGTGGTTAGCACACTGCGCCACAACGCCAACGGTCCAGTATTCGAATCCCGACCTGGGCATGGGTGTTCTTTGTGAGTGCCCCTTCATTAAAATCATCATATCATCGTTCATCCTCATCTTCGCGATTAGCTAAAAGTGGCAGAAAAGCGAAGTAAAATAAACCAAATCAATCATTCGAAAAGGAACTGAACAGAATACGTGCGTTCCAGCCGTTTCAGAAGGCGAAGCAACGAGTTAGAATAATACTAATGACTAGGGTGCGGAATTTTGCCTATTTGCCTTTTATATTCCTTTGTAGTAAAACATAGGCTGTAATGTCTAAAGTTCGTTTCATGGTGTTTCTAGTCCGAAAACGCATTTTAATAGGCCTATAAATTCTTATTTTGCTCTATCGTGCCAAAAAATGGCTCTTCTGCAATTTTTGCATACTTCAGCTTCTTTTAAGTTTCTTTGGCTTTCCCTATATTGAAAGATGGAAGGCTTTTTTTATGTTGCACTGACTGAAATCTGGTATTCGACAGATTTGAGGCTCTCAATTGGAACATTGTTTAAAATATTTTTTTCTTACAATGGTGCAAATTGTTTTTTCATCAATTGTTTAAATTTGCACATTCGTTAGAACAAGCTATTTTTGTGAGAATTACTTTAATTGACGATTCCCCGCAAATGAGAATTTCGATTATAGTTTGTTAATCGTTATCCCACTTTTATAATGAACTGAAGTGCCAATACAGTATAATTGTGCATTGTAAATATAAAATTGAAATAAGTTCACCTTCATTGTCTGTTTTAATGTCTTTTTCAAATTTCAGGGTGCCTATTTTCGTACCTTCCCTAATTTATAGTGTCTTTTTAAGTGCCTATTTTCATAATGTTGGTGCTTATTTCAGATGTTTTTAGTGCCTATAAATCCGCACCCTAATAATCACTCAGTTAGAAAAGTGATCGTGTTCAGCTCACAGATGCTATTTGAGCATTGCTCGAACACTTAACTCATCCCAAGTGATATGCCTTAAATGATGATCGTTATGTGTGGAAGCATTCTGTATGCAGCACATTTGCTATGGTCGATGCCATACTTTTTCCAGAAAAGGAGGACATTTACAGAATTCTAAAAAACCCGCCCGGACGCCGGACAGACACCTAAAAAGGAGGACATGTCCGGATAAAAGAGGACGTCTGGTCATCCTAATATTTCATGGCATTTCTCAAGGATAGAACCGGCTGTATTTCCGTAGCATTTTTCGTAGCATGACCAATCAGAAGCGACCTCTAGGTCACGAGTTCAGATATAATGACGGCAGCGTGAGATGTAAACACTGTATCACTTCACATTTTTTAAACACGATAACTATTCAACGGAGAGGAGTAAATGTTCCCTATTAAATGATTCTAGGTATAAATCAATGGTGCTGCATAAATACATGCTCTATATATGTTTACTGTACACACATGGAATAATATTTTAGTTATTTCAATTGTAAACAACGTGAACTGATCATAGATAGTGTAACTCGACGTGCTTTTCGTGCTGTAGGTCGCAAAAGTTTACCGAAATTTTACATGAAATGTGTGCGTGTAAGGTACCATCTGCTATAAGATTTTTGGAAGCCTTTACGTAGCATTTATGCTAGCAAAAATTTTAAGGAAATGCTTTCGTCTAAAGCATTCTTCCTATGACTGCCCAAAGACTTGAAACGAATCAAACTCTGCAGGCATCGCTGTTGACGGTGCAACACTTCCGATTTTTCTTCGTTTCGACGCCATGCATTCGCTTCTCGCGAAAAATTATATCAAGCGTCCATTGTTTTTTGTCACCCCCATCAACATCGCACTTTTAGGAGAACTAACGCAGAGCTCCTGTGCGAATGTTTGTATTTCGTTACTTTATTCCACCTTCCTGACACTTTCTGGCTAATCGCGACGAAGAGGATGAGAATGAATAGACGAATTTATACTCACAAGAACACCCATGCCGGGACCAGGACTCGAATGCGGGAACTTAGGTGGCGATATAAGAAAATCTAAATTACGCGTTCGGCTTCAAGCGGGGTCCATAGCATCTGATGAGAGTGTCGAAATGGCGAGACGAGAGAGATATTCAGGGAAAACTTTGTTTTTTGAGGTCTCCTATACTGCTCGCATTTCCAGCTGGCGGCTGGAAAACAACGAATCAGCAATCAGTTAAATTCTCTTCGACTGACATCGGGCATTTTCCTATCACAAGGTATCGAAAGTTGCTGGCGGGGCGAAACAAATGAGCGTCGGATACACACAATGTTCCCAAACGTACTGTAAAACGGGAGAGAGAGGGAGAAAGAGTTGATCAGCGACGTTACAGGATAAAAATTGTACAATAGTACACAATGCACGGAAAATTAGTACACAAAACACCCAAACATTGTACAAACAAGCTAATAAAAACATCTGACAAAAAGAGACGAACGCTTGGCAACGTTGTAACGGGAGAGCGATGTCACCCCTACAGCTTTTACTTCGCAACTAAGGTTGTTGACACTCATCGAGGCGCACGCCTCCGAAGACGATTGGTGGACAGTTAGAGATATGTGGCAAAAAGTAGGTCAACCGCCAGTTGAGATCGCGATCAGTGTAGTGTTGAAACGAGACGTTATTATGAAAACTTGTTTGCTAGTGGCTTCTACACGCTGTCATACTTCGTACAGTGACACGTTGTGTATATCTCCAGGCGAGACAGAGGCGAGAACGAGGCGGATATTTATATTTAGGAGACGAGACCGAGAAACGAAATAGGAGTTTACAATTCGACACCACAACACTGCAAACTCCCGTCTCTAAAGGGTGAGGGTCTACGCTGAATGAGATAACAAGGACTTCGTTCTTATTTTTAGTTTTTGTTTGTAGACATTGAATCTACAGTTTTAAAGTGGGATCCGAAGTACTATCTACCTCCACCGGGTATCGAATCCGGGACACCTTGATTAGAAGGCGACGAGTTTCTGCATTAAGTTAATTTTATGCACAGTAAGGCTAATCGGGACTGGATCTACAGTTTAAAGTGGGATCCGAACCACTCTGTGCCTCCACCTGGTATCGAACTCGGAACCCCTTGATTACAAGGGAACGACGCTATGGGGGAGGCCCTAGAAGGTGACGAGGTCACCATTACGTCATCGAGGAAGTCTGTAACAAGAAGGATATATAACATGGTTACGTCGCATATCGTGTAACGAAGTCCATTTGTACTTTGATTTAAAAAATGATTTCGTGGAAATTCTCCACAAAAAATCCTAGTGTGCATGAGTGTTGATAATAACATAGTTTATTACATTTACGTGAATATTGTCAAGTAGTTACGTGATCTTCTTTTAGGAGAAATGGGGGCTATCAAAAATGTCTCATATACTCCTGGCTTCTGGGCTCTAATCAAGGGTAAATTCCAAATTCGTTACGGAAAGTCTGGTTCTCACGGGAACTCGAACTCGGAACCTTACGCACCAAAGGTGAGATGAAGCCAACCCCTCGGCCTGACTGCATAAAGCGGAACTAAACGGAACGGCACTTGGATGGTTGGGGGAGAGAATATATACATTGGAACAGTATCGGATAGAATCGTGATTGATCCATCATCGACCGTTTCGTTTCCATGGACAACCACCTTGTTTGCGATTAACGGCCCTTTCTGGTTCATCATCCTTTATCCGATTCGGCGGGGCGGGTCTTGACCCTGTCATCAAGCGGCTCCTGCAACGGGGAAACGATTCTTCCTCCTGGAAAGGCCAAAGGGTCAAGCTCGTCTGCCGCAAGGGAAAACGTTTCCCGGAAGAATCTTACCCTACCCAAAAGGGGCAATTGGTCTAAATGGCCGAAGAATGTGCTAAGAATAGTGAAGAAAGAGGAACGCGTACCGTCATATGGTATATTGTAACAAGAACCTGAATATCTATACACAGTGAACAACCTTAACAAAGGTAAAGGTAAAGTGCCCCGTGCATATAGCACCGTGCTATGAAAGCACATTTAGGGGATGTGGAGTTAGGGCTCCACACCAGTGGCGTCGCGTGCGGTTCACATACGGGTGTTCACAATAATTTTTTTATACTGAATGGAGATTTACTCCTCTCCCTTGTAACTTCATCTTCAATTCAAAAAGTAGGAATAACAGTTCAACTTATTTTCAACTATTTCCCACAAAAATCATGCTATATTTGAAGTAATACATTTTTTTATTCAATTAACACCCTTTTAATTACGCAATTTACAATTAGTAATGGTTAGTGCAACCTAATTAGTATAACATGCAATCTCAGGTATGTACAATGCAAGACTACCATACTTCGTAATCTACTTTCTATTACACCGACCATATGTTAACCAACCACATTCACAGCATTGAAAGCACGTGCATCGTTAGCGGGACAGAGGGGAGGACGCGTCCAGTCCAGAAAAAAAAATATTTTGTATGTAAGATATTTGGGAATTATACAGAATGACCTCGCCCCGCCCACAATAACTCGGTTGGGATGCTTATGATCAATGTGACATTCCACATGTTCCTTCTTCCCTCGTGTTTCGTATTTTCCCTCCTAGCATCATTTTGCCATGGTTCAGAGAGATTGATTTTTGACCATTTAATGCAAGGGTTCTTAAATTTCTTTGCTTCACGGGGCCCTTAGAGTTTCAAGATTTTTCCGCGACGCCCAGAATGTAGCCCTCTCTAACACTTGCATCAGTCAGTTACTTGTAAGATTGCATGCCTTAAGTTAAAAATTAAACACGTATTTCAAATTCAGAAACATTTCATATGTAAAAATGTACTAAATAAGCACATATTTGAAACATCCATAGCACTGACTAACAATTCAGTGAAAATATTGGAACATTTCGCAGCGCCCCTGCGCCCCTCAGGATGCCGCGGCACACTCTTATTATTAACATATTTACCCGTCGTTGCCTTCTAATCGAGGGGTCCTCGGTTCGATACCCGTGGAGGAACTTAGTTATTCGAATCCCACTTAAAACTGTAGGTCCAGTCCCGATTAGTCTTACTGAGCATAAATTGGACTTAAAACACCAAAAAAATCAATCAAACATATTTACCATCCTTGATCTTATGCATTGCACGAAACTAATCGTTCCAGAGGCAGTCTTTTTGTATAGCTATGTGCAAATGGTAACAAACGCCCAGAATGTGTCCTTTGCCCATCCATGCTTCGAGTGAATTGTTCAATTACAAGAACTGTCCGATGAAAAAATAATAACAATTCTCTTTTAGATATATTAAAATATTTTTTAAATGTATCTATTACAAACAAGACTACTTACTGATTTGTCCGAATAAGTGGCCAAAGAACACACTCTAAATATGCACTTTCAATTATACATTTGCACATGAACTCCCTCCTGAAGGATAACCGGCCGAAGCCTATAATTGAGCTCTAGATATTACACAGAAAAAAATAAAATTCTCACTGTGGGTCGAGTAATTGAACGCCACACACCGACGCACAATGCACTTAATAATGATATCAAGAGAAACTAAATTCTACATTATGCTGGCACTTACCTTTATAGAGGATACAGTTCCTTTAGTAATTTCTGTTGCAACCACTGTGGTGAATTTTACTTGTATTCTACCTCTTGTACAATGTAGAGGTCCGGCTGGTGAGGGCCCATCCTTTTTACTTCAGTTCGTTCTGCTTCGCTCATTCGCGAAAATGGTGTACAAAACACAACATTACACTACACGCACACACACGGCAGAACACACACACACACACGCACGCACGTCTAAAAGCCCATGCACATAGGTCACCCAACCCCTTGCCAATAAAAATGGCGCTCGCCAACAGTCGACACCACTCTAACCGCGTTTTGTCGGTTGCCGCCAAAGAGCATAGGCCTTTTTATTGCCCCGCAAAAGGAAGGGAACTTGACCTTTCCAAAAATAACGTGTCCCTTGCAGGTCTCCCACAGCAACAGTGTTGCCAACAACTGAAACGCAGAAGTTGCTAAATCTTCAACATGCGCTAAAAGTTGCTGAATCAAATTTACTGATGAAAAATGCAAAATATATTTTTAAAAAGTGCTGTAAAGAACAACTTACATCAGGTTTATTCCAACCAATAAATTAAATTTCAATGTTTGTGCGTTTATATGTACACTAAAAAAAATACTTAATTTCAAATGAGAATTTATGCATATTTCATTTTAACTTTCTAACTTCAAAGAAGAAAATATTATGTGTAGCAAAAATGCATCTCTAGTATTCTGAAAGTTATATTTTGTTCTTCACACAATAAGCATATTCCAATAACGTAGAGAATAGTAAAAATAATTTACTAACATCAATTAAATTTTTTTACGGTAACAGCTATTTAGGCCTAGGACTCCATACTATTCTGAGTATAGTTACCAGAAAAATGCGCGTTCAATTGATGTAAATGTAGTCGGCACTTTCCTTTGCAATTTAATTCGGTGAGAGTTCTTTTTTTTTTTGCATTAAAAACGTCGATTACTAAATAAAAGTTGCATAGTCTGAATGGCCCTTAGACGCACATGCGCAAATCATATAAACCTTGAAAGATATGTAACTCCTGCAGACTAGTTTCTAAAGAAAAGTCGCTCGTCACTATTCCGTGAACTTTAGCGCCCACTGGAATTTAAAATCCGCCAGGTTTAGCGACTTCACACTAAAGTTTGCAACTATGTAGTGCAGACCGTCTCGAGTCCCCCTAGGCATGCCTTGTATATGCTGCACTCTGGTGCCGAATGCAAGAAGTATTGCCGCTTGAATCCGGGCTCCCAGCACCATATGTTCGCACAGACCAGTGAACACTTCCGCGGTATAGTGGCCAACAGCCCGTTAGCTGCCAGTTCACAACACACAACACAGCAATTGTGTTCATCGCAACCGTGCAACACAGGAGTCAGTGTTACCAACTATCTAAAAAAGTTATCAGACGTGAAAGACGTCAACTCCGAGTAAATTGTGTGTATATATTCGAACATCAAAAAAGTATTTTTTTCAATTAAATATATGTGTGTGTGTGTGTGTGCATTTAATATGTACGTAATTTAAAACATATACATGAGTGTTCACGTGCTCATGCGAACATTATCACGCGACGCGCCTGCTCCACACACATTCTCGATCTCGGCGATTTTTGAGGTGGTGTGATCAGCCTTTACTCCCCAGGGTTGCCTCCAGGTACCCATTGATTTGAGGGATCAGGGTGAGCCCCAAAGCTGCTTTTAGCGGGGACAAGGCTGGCAAAATTCCAACCTTAGATCACCCAGCCGGGAATCGAACAAGGGCCTCCCGCGTGGCAGTCAGACGCCCTACCGACTAGACCACCGGAACAGGGCACTATAATAGACATTAACATAATAGCAAGGAGATCGAAGCAGTGGTTTATCCACACACCCCAACACCCCCCCAAATTCCCTCAACACCCCTTCATTTTTGGTTCTAAATTTATACTTACGTCCCCCTAAATACGAACTTACACCCCTCCAATGGATAAACCCCTGGATCAAAGTAATGGTATTTAAGAATGGATATGCATTGGTAGGAATGAGCAATAGCAATACGGGTGTACAGCGTCTCTCAAAAGTTTAAGGGCAACAACATTTTGAACTAGGCAACCCAATTTACACAAGGCGTTGGTGGGTTGCGTGTAGTTAGGCTCAATTTCAGGGTTGCCACATGCACAATAGATACGCGAAAGGAATAAAAACAAGTAATATTGTATAAAATTATTAAAAATATCACTATTATATCGCAAGTGACAAAATTCTTTCTGAAAGAATAAAAATAGGTTTTCTAGTATTTCATCGCTGATGAGTCTACAGAAAGGAAAAGAGGTGAGAGAAAACGAAAGGTGACAAAGGAGAGGAGAAAGAGAAAGCGAAAGGAGAAGAGGAAAAGTAGAGGAAAGAAGAAAGAAAGGATAGATGAGGAGACGAGATGTAGTGAGGAGAATGGAAAATGGAGCAAAGAAGAGAGAAGAGGAGACGAGAAGAGGGGAGTGGAGAGTAAAGTAAAGGAGAGAAAAAGAGAAGAACGAAAGGAAGAGGAGAAAAGTGCAGTTTAGTCGGAAATCTAAGACAGGAGAGGAGATACGAGGAGTGGAGATGAGTGGGATGGAGATAAGATGCGAGAAAAGTAGGGAAGGCGATATGAGATAAAAGCAGAGCGAGCAGAAGGAGGGGAGAAGAGAAGAACAGAAGGGACTGAAGAGAAGAGGTAGTTGCAGAAAATATCGTCTCAGCGTCAAGAATTGATGCATTGGTCAAATTATCGACATGAAACATTCAATAACATTTTGAAATGTATTGGAGAATGTATTAGATCGGTTCGAAATGCCTTTTGGTTTAGTTCAGAGCAAGGTAAAATCTTCCATGTAAGATCTTTGATTTTACCTGCGATTATACCATTAAAACATGAATGTAATTTGAATATTATCCAATTTTTGTCCACTTCTCGCTTCGTTGGAATGGAGATTTTGTAATTTCATATTTCCCCTCCCCCATCGTTAATTCCAAACTGAATCATTCCGTTTCACACGGCGTGGACAATGAACACAATGGGATAGGTCTAAAACTTACGAAAATTTTCTGCCACCGGAAGGGTTTGGACCTACGACCATCAGCTTGACAGTCCTGAACGGTAAACACTACCCTACAAGCATTCGCTCCTGAAAGTAAGTAGAAGGAGCTGACCAATGTGAAATGTAGATGCAACTCTCCTCCTACATGTAATGTGCAAACAATACTTGTTTGTAACAAAGAAAACGAAGGCAGTACGACTCGGCGAAAACATTTAATGGAGAATTGCACATGATGAAAACTTTTCATTCGATATTTGCGGAGCTATCCTTGCATTGAACTTGAGTGGGAAAAGGGGTAAAATTAGTATGTCCTGAATTGCCACAAATATAAATAGTTATTTCATTAATATTTGTCAATGTCTTTAAGGCAGTACACAATTATCGTTAGAGTATCGTAATTCACGATCTTATACATGAAAATATCTCTTTGAATGTGTGTCAATTAATTTATTTCTTTATTTTTTATAAATTCCATATGCAGAACAATGTAGCCACTATACACTATTATTACAAATAATGTTACCATGCTCTCCACACCTAGTATGGAGAATCGAACCTGGGACCGCTAGCAGCTCAATCGAGAACTCTAACCACTACACCACGCCCTTACCTTCGATTGAAACAACAATTTTTAAGTATTCTGTCCCTCCAATATTGTAAATGTCGTTGGGTATACATGTACGTAGTTGAACATCTACTTTAATTTTGAATTGATTTCTTGTAGTATAAGAGATATCTTAGAGAAATAATTTTTGAAGTGATGAAGAAAAACGTAAATATTGCTAGTTGCGAAAATGCGAGTAATTTCTTCTAACTTATTGAAATAACTATTTATATTTGTGGCAATTCAGGACATACTAATTTTACCCCTTTTCCCACTCAAGTTCAATGCAAGGATAGCTCCGCAAATATCGAATGAAAAGTTTTCATCATGTGCAATTCTCCATTAAATGTTTTCGCCGAGTCGTACTGCCTTCGTTTTCTTTGTTACAAACAAGTATTGTTTGCACATTACATGTAGGAGGAGAGTTGCATCTACATTTCACATTGGTCAGCTCCTTCTACTTACTTTCAGGAGCGAATGCTTGTAGGGTAGTGTTTACCGTTCAGGACTGTCAAGCTGATGGTCGTAGGTCCAAACCCTTCCGGTGGCAGAAAATTTTCGTAAGTTTTAGACCTATCCCATTGTGTTCATTGTCCACGCCGTGTGAAACGGAATGATTCAGTTTGGAATTAACGATGGGGGAGGGGAAATATGAAATTACAAAATCTCCATTCCAACGAAGCGAGAAGTGGACAAAAATTGGATAATATTCAAATTACATTCATGTTTTAATGGTATAATCGCAGGTAAAATCAAAGATCTTACATGGAAGATTTTACCTTGCTCTGAACTAAACCAAAAGGCATTTCGAACCGATCTAATACATTCTCCAATACATTTCAAAATGTTATTGAATGTTTCATGTCGATAATTTGACCAATGCATCAATTCTTGACGCTGAGACGATATTTTCTGCAACTACCTCTTCTCTTCAGTCCCTTCTGTTCTTCTCTTCTCCCCTCCTTCTGCTCGCTCTGCTTTTATCTCATATCGCCTTCCCTACTTTTCTCGCATCTTATCTCCATCCCACTCATCTCCACTCCTCGTATCTCCTCTCCTGTCTTAGATTTCCGACTAAACTGCACTTTTCTCCTCTTCCTTTCGTTCTTCTCTTTTTCTCTCCTTTACTTTACTCTCCACTCCCCTCTTCTCGTCTCCTCTTCTCTCTTCTTTGCTCCATTTTCCATTCTCCTCACTACATCTCGTCTCCTCATCTATCCTTTCTTTCTTCTTTCCTCTACTTTTCCTCTTCTCCTTTCGCTTTCTCTTTCTCCTCTCCTTTGTCACCTTTCGTTTTCTCTCACCTCTTTTCCTTTCTGTAGACTCATCAGCGATGAAATACTAGAAAACCTATTTTTATTCTTTCAGAAAGAATTTTGTCACTTGCGATATAATAGTGATATTTTTAATAATTTTATACAATATTACTTGTTTTTATTCCTTTCGCGTATCTATTGTGCATGTGGCAACCCTGAAATTGAGCCTAACTCTAAACGCAACCCACCAACGTCTTGTGTAAATTGGGTTGCCTAGTTCAAAATGTCGTTGTCCTAAAACTTTTGAGAGACACTGTACAAATGTGAGGTAAAATATAGATCAGGATTGGCCTGGTTCAGACTGGAGGATGGATACGAATAAAACGCACTGGGAGGACGGAAGCGCAGAATACTCGTTATGCAGTAAAGAGACGAAACTCCACACTCTACTCCAGAACAATCAGACAGTCGGAGGAAGAGCATTTATTAATGGATTGCAAATAAATGAATCAAAATTGGAGAGAGACCTAGACGCAACTGAGGAATCTGTGAACTTTCGTACATTATGTCTGGACGAAGAGAGTAAAGTAGCTAAGAGAGGAGAATGAAAATGCGTGAAAGGGGGCAATTAAAACTTTTAGGAATGAACAAGCTAAGGAAATATTGGAATTGTAGTGACAGTCAGGGAAGTGAGGAAAATTAAAGACGGTAGTTGTGAACTCGTACTCGAAAAGCAAAGAGGCTAAGAAGACAAAAAAAAAAAGGAGGGAATATGGGGAAACGCACTTTTCTTGTACAGTGTGTACGGAAACCTTTGAATAAAATTATTTGTTCAAAATTTAACACTTTTACAATTGATAACCTGTAACTTTGTAATATGGTAACAACAGAATCCAATCGACACCAACTGATGACTCAGAAACTACTGGAGATAAAAAAATATAAGGAACTAAAAGATCTGTAACATAAATATTCTCGATAGGTACGTACGTACGTCTATATGTGGAAGCTAAACAATCGAAAGTCAACAATCGGTGGTGCATCATTTCGCCGATAAGAATGTTTTGCTGCCTGTATGCTGACAACACAACATAACATTCGATCTCATCTGTGACGTTTATTCCTGTCGTGAAATGGTGATGTGTGGCAGTGTTGCAAGGGTCACATATATTCTGCAAAAAATGACAAATTACTAACGTATGATGCAAAATGTAGCGAAGAACGTGTCCAGAGACCCAACGGGAAGTACACCTAGGATGCGAATAACGTTAGAAAAGCAAATGACGTATGCAAAGGGAAGTGGGAAATAAACGAAACCTTGCCTGCAGTGTGTCCAAAGGGGGAGGAAGCTGGATAGCCTTGGATAGCCTTGTTTCTTGCATACTTTAAATTTGTTATGTTAGCTTTTTACTATCAACGTGCACTTGTTTATTAGCAATGCACTATTCTTTCGATTGCACGATGAAATATGGAAATGTATACTCATTTTCAAACACCCAAAACACATTCCATTTATGTCCTCTATTGGACATCAAGTTTTGGACAAGTTCTAGTTATCTATTGGATATCCATTATGGATATTCAAGATGGATTTACTTGGATATTTGTGTTGTATGGGATATTGGGTTGCACCAACGACAAAAATGGTACTGAGAGAAGTTGTTTGTTTTGATTTCCTCCATACGTTTCTGTTCAGCACCATTTTAATGACACCTTGACAGTGTGTGAATGTGTGTGCGTATTGGACGCTTCAGGGGTCTGTTCGAGAGAACAATCGAACCATTCGATGCCTCTTGTTTACGCACAAAATACATCAGATACAAGGATGATATTTCATACACAGAAGTTACTGCATAATGGAATATTTTAATCCCTATCAATTTCTCTGTTTGTTCTCTTTCGCATGGTTCTCTGGACTCCCCGATGGCGCAGTGATATCGTCGTCGCCTTGTAATCAAGGGGTCCGTGTTCGATACCCGGTGGAGGCACAAGTGGTTCGGATCCAACTTTAATCTGTAGGTCCAGTCCCGATTAGCCTTATTGTGCATAAAGAGACTTAAAACACAAAATAAAAATTGAAAAAATCGCATGGTTTTCTGGATATTAAAATCTCAAACGACGCTTTTTACATCTTTTCAGGTGAAAAGCCACGATAAAGATAGATGATGCAGGAACAAATACAATCAAACGTCCGTGTGCTGGAGGAACACGAGCCCCTGTCGGTAGCAAGTTGATCTTCCAACACTCGCAGTCGCAGTTACCGAGACTTGCAGACTTTTTTTTATCGCGTCTGGTGTGTGGGTCCAGTTGACGTAGCAGTGGGTTCAAACAGTACATCCTTTTGCCACCAGATGGCTTTCAAACACTGGTGATTTTACATCTCTTATGCCATCTGATGGTTAAACTTAGAAGTTTCTTATGGAAACAGATCTTGCTTTTCCTCACATCTGAAGAAGAAAAACAGGATGTCGACTCTTCGTTTGATGTCTTCTACGGAGCGGAGTGAAACAACAGTTGATTGTCATGAAAAAAGATTTCTCGGCCCAGATATCGGAGGGGAAGGGGGCAGTTCGGTTATTTATGCCTGACCTTGTGCCGTTGAGCGCGAAATTCAAAGAGCAGCCTCTACTATCTTCCAGCCCGAGCAGACTACCGCCCAGCCTCCACGTTTCAACTCTCAGTAATATCCATATAGTAATATCCACAAGATCCGCTTGTAATTGTTTACATATTTGAGATGGATATTCCATGGATAACGAAGTTACCAACGGGGCAAAGTTGGGCAAAAACAAACAAATTACGAGGGATGATTGAAAAAAAAGGTTACAAAGCCTATTATGGCCTGTGTTAGACATAGCTGGAAGATCAACACACCTGATGATGGAGGGCACTCAACACTAGTCGTCGATGTAATCACCTATTTTGTTCAAGCACTTGTCACAACGGTAGATGAGGTTTTTCATACCGGTTACACAGAAATCCGCGTCAAGTTTTCGTAGCCACCGTGAGGCAGCTCTTTTGACACCATCACATGTCAGATACACATCACATCTCAGACACTGGTCTGAGACCTCCACGCTATGACAGGTGACGGCGGAACAGTGTGGGAGGGAGACCAGCAGTCGGTAGGTAAGCCAAGGCCCGCCAAGGTGCTGTAGAGCTATGGGGTTATGTTATGTTACATGTCAGATAATGGTGGCCAGCCAACCAAATGGTAGTCCCAGCTCAGCTGATATTAAGCGTAATGTTCTTCTTCTGTCCTCACGAATACACTCATCCACAAGAGCACAGTTCACGTCAGTGGGTGAGGTACTGGGCCTACCGCTGTGTCCAGGGTTGTCATTAACAATACTGGTCCGTTCTACTTTGAAGGCACGACACCACTTCGCTACATGTTGCCTTGAAATTGTCCCCTCCCCATACACCTCCACAATCTGCCTATGAATGTCAGCAGGTGTAGTGTTTTTGGCCCACAGGAACCGCACTACTTCCCTCACTTCTACTCTTGACCAATTTTCTAGACGAGTCACCATTTTAAATGTCCGCTTCTCGGGTATACATGGTCAGAATCCGAAGTCCTCAATCTCGTAACAAGACAAACATGTTATTAATTTACACATAAATTTTCGTTACGTTACAGTGAATAAAACAAAAGTTATATGCTTTTTAACCTTTTTTTCCGATCATTCCTCCTACGTGATTAGTTACAAATAAATATCAACTTTTAATGAACTATCATGCACTTTCAATTATTTTACGTATTAATAAATTGCAACATACGAATGGCATAGTAAGCCCTTAATGGCATAGTTATTGTCAATGAAAATGTGTTTAAGGCAGTATGTCAAATATTTTCTGCTAAATCTTGAGATGTACGAGTATATGTTTCCTCTAAAACAAATTATAGCTCTGATATTTCATTACTTACCTATTAAAAAAAATATACTAAACATTAATTTCTCTTCAAAATTGAATATCAGTCGGTTTTGGCCCTAAACCTCAACCATTTGCATTAGAGATGGCTAACAAAGGTACAGAACACAAAATGTAGCTTAAAATGTACTGAAAACAATGTTTTTCACCCCAGCTTTCTATCATTTTTCTTAGCTGAGTTATCATAATTATCGCAAGTGTCTGCAATGGTCAAAAATGCATCTAGTCATGAAACAAAAATGGCCGCCATTTTCAAACGAAGTCAAGTTTTAGGAAAATAATGCCTGTTTTGAACTACCCTTGCGTAGGGGTTACAACAACAACAACAACAACAAAATGATCGAGCGACCAGTGTTGGACCATTTGGTATGGATTGACCCTGACATTTTCCACAATGTCCAAAAAAGCGTAACATTTTCGTTAGGAGGATTAAAAAAAATATATATTCTTTGTAGAGAAAGAGCATGTCTTTGCAATAGTTTTCAACTTCAAGAACGTTTAGTTACATCAAGCTCACATGCTGAAAATTCAGATTTTCGTAACCTAGTTTTTCTACGACAAAAAATAGGCTATAACTATATTATTATTATTATTTGAGGTTTTTATAAAACATTTTGAGTGCTGATGTATTTTTTTCTGAAATCCTCATTATTTCATTGAGCTTTATGTAAAATGTCAATGGTTAAGGAGAAAAAAATAAAATATAAGGAAGGTTATCTTGTGCCGAGAGTCTCAAGAGTGACACACAACACAGATTTAATGACATTTTAAAGTACTGTAAAATTAAAACAGTTTGAGATTAAAAAAAAATATATCCGGGGTTTCTTTCAACCATAGGGGAAGGATGCACACAAGTCTCATCAAAATCTGAGATGGTGGGTGACAATCATGACCTCGTTGAAATGACGTGGAATGACCCGTATATGAATTCAGTACATCAACCCACATTTCCAGAGAAAAGAGAAACAACAATACCCTCGAGCCTGAAAGGACACAAATGAAGGAAGACTAAATCTCCTTTCGATAGTCAAAAGGTGGGCAAGACACTAACATGAAACTACTCGTCAAAGAAAACTACTAAAAAAACTTAATAAAAATGGAACTTACTTTTGTACAAATGCAGAAAGTTCCCAGTTTAACTGAAGACAAATTAATGGAAGGAACATTTATTGAACTTGTCATTAGAAAATCTATGTCAGGTACAGAATTTTATGTTATCATAAATGACAAGCGAAGAGAGGCTTCGAATAATTCAGTTCTTTCCTAGGGAACTATATAAGGATCTTAACATGTAACATCTAACTAAAGCCGTAAAAATCCTTGGATTAATTTACAGATTTACAGATATCACACATGTTTCTTTCTGCCCTCAAACTCATTTTTACAACGTGCGTTCCACCTATTCTTGAATATTGTTTATGTATTTGGTGAATGTTCTGTGATATCAATGTAAAGAAAACAGACAAAGTAGTATTTTTTTTCTCAGAATAGTCAAGCATAGATGTCCAGCCCTTGTAAATTTTTCCAAACATGAAATTCTATCCACTTTACAGATTAATGATCTTCCTCTTCGCCGTCAAGTGTCAGATCTGACATTTCTTTTCAGAATCACGAATGGACAACTTTTCACTGACGAATTCTTGCCACTTCTTCATATCCGGATCCCACGTACCAATAGCAAATGCTATAACTTATTCTACACAAGTCTCCAAGGTTATCCCTATAAGAAAGGTCACTTCTCTATAGGCTACAAACCAGGTTTTCAGAACGGTGTGCATCAAGCAGCTGAAGAATAATTAATATTTTTTATACGACTATAGTTATTGTTTTTATTATTGTGTTACATGTTCATATATGTATATATGTGTGTGTGTGTGTGTGTGTGCGTGCACGCGTGATTCTCATTTGTTAATTTCATATTTTCTCTGTTGATATCCTGATGTAAAATGGATTCTCGGTATTCAGAATTTTTTCAAATAAATAAAATAAAATAATTACAAAGTACCGTATAATCGTCGCCACCTGTTTTTCAGCCCAATTTTCTCAAGTGTAATGTTTCGACTATAATGCACAAGTCAATAGCAACTAATGTATTAATTATATTTTCAGATAGGAAAAATGTTCGCTAAACTCTGCCGAAGAAATAATGTGTTTCGATTGGCATCCTAATTTTGCAGCAAAGTCAGTTCACCTAGTAATACGAGTACATACTTTTAAAGTACTAGTAATACAGTCATAGTATATTTTCTTAAAAGCTGGAGAGCAGAAGGGGACGGGAATATTTTTTTGGGGGGGGATTCATATTTAATGCACTCCTTAATTTAAAAAAGCTAAAATAACTTTTATTTATGTGTTAGTCTTGCGTTCCTGGCACTGGAACTGTCATGAAAGTTGGAATGGCAGCATGATGGCACACTATTGTTAAAAGCACCACAGTAACTTGCGAGAAAAGACACATAGAGATTTGGATCAATACAGCTGAAAAACCTGTTACAATTAAGAATATTAACTATAAACACTGTTATTTTATTTTCTTTCATATTGTAACCAATTATGAAAATGAAGTGCTCTCCTGAAAAATGTTTAATTAACTATTGCATATGCCATTCAATAATGGTATTTGCTTAAGTTTATGTAAATTTACTTATCACGTTTTACAGAAATGTGACGTGTTGAAAAATTTTGAAATATATTTTTAATAGAACTCATAAATGACATTAAAAATTGCATTTCAAATTTGAACCAATCTCTAATGTTTCATTTTGCTCACTTGGGTAATACATTTCTAAGATTCCTAAGACCTTTGTGAATTTTAATTATAATTATAGAACTTACCTCCGATCTTCTTACTGCTGTTCTTAGTTCGTCAATTTTCGTCTCCAAATCAGGTCCGTTTTGATCGTTAGGGTCAATCTGGAATGAACAAGAAACTCTGGTCACAACTAATAATAAATCAGCAGAAAGTTAGTAGTTGGAAACGTTCAAAGTCAAAGTTTAGATTTCAGGCAAATTGTCTACCGCAATTAAGACCAAACTTCTGACACTTTACGTACGTAAAGTCGTGCAATTTAAGTGTATCTCTTCCTCACTAATGTATCTGTACTTTATTGTTTGTATCGATTGATTGATTGATTGATTTAGTTTATTTTACTTCGCGTTTTGTGCCTCTTGGCTAATTTGCGAAGATGGGGATGAGTGATGAAATGATGAAATTGATGAATGGACATTCACAAACAACCATACCCGACCGGGATTCGAACCCGGGACCCTTGGCGTCGCAGCGCGATGTGCTAACCACTCGGCCACAGGGCTTATTGTTTGTATCGTAAATGAAAGAAAACCTTATCATCTTCGTGATAGCGAAAAATGGTAATAAAACTGAAGTGTTAAAATAAACTTCCCCTCCCCAAGTAATTTTAATACATTTGTAGTAACAGTTTGGACGGCTAGTACCAATTTGTTGTTGAATAACAGAGGCCAATAACAATAAACTAATTGCTTCATTCTTTTTCAACGAGAATACTAAGTATCTGGGCTTGACTAGTGTTAATGGCCTCGTGGACAATGAGCGTTTTACAAGGGAGAACCATAAGAAGGAATATCCATGTGTATTTATACAAGTACAAGCTCACCACAAACCCGGTACATTATTATTAAACACAACCTTTTCATTGTTCAAATATTACTAAAATTATTAAAAATTAATTTCTGTGTGTGTTTTACTAATAAAATATTTTTAATGCAAATAACAAATTTAAAAAGTAAACAAAACAGGTGAAACCCAATTTTCAGATTGCTTGTCTATAAAAGACAAAATAAAATATATTTTAAGAGGAAAATGGAATATATTGCAGTTAAAATTACAGATTTTAATACAGAGAATTAGAGACAGTGAGAGAAAATTAAATTAATACAAGAATATGGATCATAAGAGAGGCAATCAAAGCAAGTTCGATTAGTGTTCAGGATTAAGCCTGTATTATCATATGTGCGTAGTAGCACCAGAAAGATCAGAAAGATGCCATTAAGGTTGAGCGACAAAGAAATCTGGAGGTTTTTGAGAAGTATTTTGCTGGTTTTGAAAAATATGAATGGAGAAATTTACAAATGCAAACCTTACAAGAATTCGCAAGGAAAAGTCTTCTTCACAGGAAAGAAAGAAGAAAGAATTAGTTCGTAAATACAAAGGGAATAGCAGATGTTAGGGAACAATGATTGCGAAATAGTACAGCTGATGATAGCCCAGCTAACTCTATGACTTTCAATGAACTAGAAGTTTATTGCTGTAACAACACCAGCCTTCCATCTGTCCTTAATTCAGGTAAGTCATATCCAATCTCCTCGCAATAATTCATGAACATATTTACTTCCCAAGTCTCTTTGATTCAATTATTATAATAATAGAGAGAGAAACCTTCCTGGAAGAGCAAAATAGACTCAAAATCATGCTAGTGGTAACCAGAAATTATCTTTGATAATCCTGTTACTTTTTAAGGTATTAGAGTTACAAGTTATTTGGTTGTCCTTTTCGAATATAATTTTAGTTATTGTGCAGCAGCGTTATCCATTACTGTTTATATCTAATATATTTCTAAATATTTAATTTAGTATCACTCTACTGCTCTCCTACATATGTGACATGTTATTTTTCATTTACCATTATTTAAAGGGAATTTATTTAAACTCTGTGTTAGTTCTTGGATTTGATTTAGTTTCACTTTTGAGATTTTTTCATTCTACAAAATAATACGCCAAAACCGTTTATTTATTATGCGGTTAAGATACATACGCGTAAGGCAAAGAGTTAATATTATTTAGTGTTATTTCTTACATAGGTAAAGTTACCCCTTGTGCATGCGAGTGTGCGATGAAGGTATATGAGGGTGTGATTATAACTTAATTGAGTTAAATTAGTTCAATAGTGTCTTATCTAACGATACATTGTATTTGTATGTTTCTGGATATCTTCCAAGATAATAGCCAGATGAGACATAAATTCTGTTGTCTACTCTCAGGTGTGGAGATATGGTTAAGCAGGAGTTGCACTGAGAGTTGTTCAAAAATATATTACATTGGACTAAAAAAAATATTACCTACTCAGGGAATTCATATAATCTTTTACCATACACCTTATTATTTTTTTTTGAACAATTTCCATTGACAGAAAAGTTTTACCAGGGTTGTTAAAGGTCCAGGAACCCATAAATTCTAATGGGTTCTATTGGGTTCCGTAACAGGACAGGAAATTTTTTCTTACACAATTTAAATACGGTCCAAGTTGCGTATTGTTTCATTGAAAAAAGGTCCCTGAACCGTATTTAAATTGATCCGAATAAAAAGGTTCCTATACCGTATTTAAATTCACCCGGAAAAAGGTTCATGGACCGTATATAAATTCATCCGGAGAAAAGGTTCCTTTACCGTATTTAAATTCATCTGCCAAAAAGGTTACTCTCCCGTATTTAAATTTATCTGGAAAAAATATTCCTGTGCCAAATTGAAATACTTTACAGACCAAAACGTTCTTTACGGCCCAGAAACAATTTACGCTTTCTGATATTCTCTCCTGGACCGGAATTTAATTCATTTAAAATTCCTGGACCCCTAAAAAACCCAGTCCTTTTCTCTTGCGTGAGTTTTAAAATCTATTTTATGGATAAATACATTACATTGTTGATTATATCATTTTTGTATGAGATTCAAATATCTTTTACTCAACAAGGAGATGCTAATGTGCAAAAATTTCTTTCGAGATACATGATAAGGCTGATTGATATATCCCCAAGGACATAACAAGACGCTACATTGAATTTTGCGCAGTGCTCTCTTTAAGTAAAGATTTCTCATCAACCAGTACTACAATCTTCACAGAACCTTTCTTTTTTAGGAATCATAACCTATAAAATGGGTACCTTAAATTACAAATGCAATAACCAATGAAAAATGCAAAGCAATCGAAATTGGCCAGATCACTCACCCTCTGCCCAGCATCCTTCATCCCCTGGTACATCACGAGCTTCTTCGAGTTCTCCCGGATGTTGATCGTCTCCTTGGCTATGCGAGCGGCCCACTTCTTCGCTTCCTTGCTGAGCACCTCCATTGCATTGTGGTCCGCGGTTACCTTGTCTATGGTGTCATTATCGCAAGGTTCGAACTCATACTGTATGTGTTGCTTCAAGACTGGGTAATAGAGGTAGCAGCATTGCATATTGTAGTCTCTCGTCAACTGCAGGAAGGCACAAGAAAACAATTGTAGAAATAGTAGAAATATGAATATAATCATACACGCACATTAAACTATGAAAACTCAGTTTGATTATTTTTAACAACAAAAATTGGCGCCCAACGTGGGGTTGAATTCCATTGAAATCTCACTTCTGCAACCATCTCACTTCTCGTATTATTGACATCAACCTCAAATAAATTTTGGGGACAAGATTGACAAATTAAATTTTATGTAGGGTAATTCCGGGAGAGATGGACCGGAGGGTGAGATCGACCAGCTCGTTATTTCTGAAACTGTCCGCTAGATTGCACCGGTGGCAGTGTTGCCTGGTAATGGCGGATGTAAGTGACATGCTGTGTTGTTTCTTTCTTCGTTGAGCAATTATTGTAGCAAAGATATCTTCTGAATTGAAATCAGGTAGGTCAAAGTATTTTTCACTATTTACACGCAATGGTATTGCACGCGTTGTCTGATTATGTTTTTGAACCAGTGTCTCACAGAAAGTGAAAATGATGTTAGAGGATTGTTGTCCGGTGTCCTAGCGCTGCTTACACCAACACAACTAACATGGCTGCCTGATCCATCTCTGCAAGACATTCGTAGAGTTGGACCACGTTGCCACGGGAGAGATGGACCATTCGTGTGTGAATAAAAAGTCAGTTTTCGGCAAATTATTGATAACTTTATATTTTTGAGACTGATACTTCGGAAATCCAATCGATATAAGGTGGTTTGTTTTTTTGGTAATGTAATCTGTCTATTTGGGGTGCCTCCCGTGCGGATGTATGTCGTCTCTCTCTCTGTGAGTGTGTGTGTGTGTGTGTGTCTGTTTGTCTGAATGTGTGTGTGTTCGTGTTTGTGTGTATGGGTGTTATTTTATTGTAGCTTTCTGTATATTGTATGTTCAGAAAACACACTGACGCATAAAACAAAGTAAGATTATTCTTAATATACACGAATACTAATATCGCTTCTCTTTGTTTCAGAAACATGCCAACCACGTACAAAAGGAAGCTGGATTCTACTAGAGGACACTGGAGTGGAGATGACTTGGTGAAGGCCATTAATGCAATCAACACAAAGCGCATGGGGACCAACGAGGGTGCAAGGTATTTTAATATTCCCAAACCCACTCTAGAAGGAGATTAAAAATAAATTATGTGTCTACGGGGCGTCTCGGTCCATTGTCCATATTAGAGGAAGAAAATGAACGGAAAATGGTGCTTCACATCAAGAAATTACAAGCGCATTGCTTTACACTATCACGAGATTCTGTTCGATCTATGGCTTTCCACTTAGCTCAACAATTGAACATCAAACATAATTTTGATTTGGAGAGTCAAAAAGCAGGGTATGATTGGTTGAAATCGTTTCTAGCTCGAAATACTGACTTATCAGTAAGAAAGTCAGAAAGCATCTCTGTCAATAGGGGTCTTGGGATGAAGAAAGAGGTTGTTTCAAAATATTTTGACTTGTTAGAAAATATTTTAATTGAACATGAGCTCATCAATAAGCCCGGGCACATCTTCAACGTAGACGAGACTGGCCTACAATTAAACGACATATCAGGAAATGTTATTGCTAGTAAAGGATCAAAAAATGTTAGTACTCTTACATCTAGTGAAAGGGGAGAGACGATATCTTTGGTTGCTTGTTTCAGTGCAGAAGGCATCTTCAAGGCGAAAAACCGAAAACAAGAATTTTGTGACGGTATGCCTTCTGGTTCAGAAATAGCCATGAATGAAAAATCTGCGTACATTAAATCCGATTTATTTTACTATTGGCTGAAAAATCATTTTGTGACAAGAAAGCCGACAGGAAAAGTTTTACTAATTCTTGATGGCCACGCTTCTCATTGCAGCTCTGTAGAGATGCTTGAGTTTGCCGAAACTAATGACATTATTATACTAAGCCTTCCCAGCCCCACCACCCATTTTTTGCAACCACTTGACAGGAGTTTTTTTAAGTCTCTTAAGTCAAATTACAATGCCGCATGCAATACATTCTTGATGAACAACCCTACATGACAGATTGAAAGATTTCAGTTTGGCCAACTGTTAGGTTTTGCATGGTCAAAATCAGCTACAGTGGACAATGCCCTGTCCGGCTTTAAAGCAACGGAGATTTTCACTTTAAATAGGTTTGCTATTCCAGACTACGCCTATTTGACGCCTCAAGAAGAGTTTTCAGGAAATAATGACGAAATAGGTGCGACTGGCGCACCGAGTGCTGTTGCATCGAGTTCAGGGCATCTACATCCTGCTGAACAATTGGCGGTCGCTGGAACTTCAACTGGAAGCACCAACATGTTCAAAGGGAGCAGTAAAATCAATTCACCTACTAAAATACTGAAAAATATTTATCCTCTACCTATTCTGAAGAAGAAAACTACCTTGCGTGGTAAGGCAGCAAGCATTTTGAAAATACTCAATACAGGGGAGAATATAGGTCTCCAAAAAAGTAATAAGGCAAGAAATGATAGGCGTGATAGTAAATCTAGCACGTCTAAATGTAAGATACCAAGAAGTTTACGACGAGAGAGAAATGACTCGTCAGGTTCCGAAGGGTGTTCTGGTGATGCAATTGTTTACAATGATACTAGCGACAGCGATCACAACCCATATGATTGGTATGAAAATGAATGTGCTGGGTGTGGTGAGGATTACAGTACAACTACCAGCACTGAAGACTGGATTTGATGTACTGTGTGTTCCCGTTGGCTTCATGAGAGTTGAACCAAGTATGAATATTAGTGTGACTTGTGTGGGAAGAAGACTTAAAAACTAAAGTAATTCAAATTTAAATTATAATGATAATATTGTATTTTGTCTCAACGGTTTATTTTGTGTAAAAGAAACAGCTCAGATGTACTATACTGATAATATAGTGTTTTAAAACTAATGAATTGATGCATTCCTGTCCTCAGTTTTCGGTGGTCCATCTCCCCCATAGAGCATGGTGCATCTAACCCGGAGTCATATGAGACCACTGGCATATTTTTTGTTATTGTTGTTAAAAAATGTTTTTGCTCCTTTCACATTTCAAACATTATCTATTGTTAGTATATATCGATAAGATACTGTGATTCAATTTTATCACGATTATTGCCGTAAATAACAAAAATATTGCAATTCTAAAAGAGGGGGTCCATCTCTCCAGGACTTACCCTATCGGAGAAAGCACTTAAGTCAAAAAATGCAAATTTTACAGCAGATAGCTATTTATGTTTATACTCTTAATATCAAACATTACAAACATGATATACATGTTGCATCATTGCTGGTTAGAATCTTCACACATATCCTATATTAAATTATAATTATTACAATATACCTAGTCTTACCATAAATACTGTCCCAACGTTTGAGGGTGGCTGTACTTCCAGCCGTACAAGCTAGAGACGGCAAGAGCGGTATCGTGAAGCGTGAGTCATTACTTGTTGAGCTGGTCAAGTGGAAAGTTGTCTGTTGTAAGTGTTGAAGATGGAATGGGATGAGTGCGATGAGTGTCTCGTACGTTACGCAGTGACCTGGGACTCCATGCCTACAAACTACGCAAAGGACATCTCTTGACAAGTGAACTGAAGCTCCAGTGGCTCCGGAAATGAAAGCGGTTACTTCAGTGTTACGCGGCAAATGGACACCGTCGAATCCTTTTCACTGATGAAAAAATGTTCAGTGTTGAGGAGACTTTCAATGCCCAAAATGACAGGGTGTATGCCACATCCTGTCGGGAAGCTGTTGACAAGGCCCCCAGGATCTAGAGGGGTCACCATCCTGCATCAGTCATGGTGTGGTGGGGTGTGAGCTACGAGGGCACAACGGATCCCCATTTTTGTGAAAAGGGGGTAAAAACTTCAGCCCAAGTGTACCAGAAGACAGTGCTTGAGAAACTATGCAAGAATCTTACCGACACCATCTTCCATGGAGAGAACTGGAGCTTCCAGCAGGACTCAGCCCCAGCACACAAAGCACGCACCACCCAGCAGTGGTTGGAGGCAAATGTTACTGCCTTCATTTCCACGTCAAATTGGCCCTCTGCCAGTCCAGACTTAAACCCTTTGGACTACAAATTGTGGTCAAAGCTTCAGGAGATGGCTTGCAAGAAGAGACATCCCAATATTGACAGTTTAAAGCGGACTCTTCAGAAGGCAGCTGCGGAGTTTCCACTTGATGTGTTGCGTAATTCCATTGATGAGTGGCCACGGAGTCTTCAGAAGTGTGTCAGTGCTAAAGGTGGCCGTTTTGAATAATTATTTGTGATTTTGGTTCATAATGCATCCATGCACCTCATGGTATTCTGATATTAAAATATCTCTCACCATTTTGTGTCCATTTACTTACAACTTTGGGACAGTATTTATGGTAAGACTAGGTATTATTTAATTGATTCAGCGTGAGTTAGATAAAAGCAACAGAAAATCGCAGTTTGTGACTTACGTACGTGCCTTTTCCCGAACACTCTAGGTAGGTAATAGAATTTTAGGGAGTAAAGATCCGACCGCAAAATTGGCATGTATGTGCATATTTCTATTGCACTTTAGTATAGTCGTTATTACTTGATATATTTGTTATTAGTTTCATAGCTGACCTCCATGGCAGAGTAGTTACCACAGTTCGCTACGATGCCAGGGGTCCCGGGTTCGAATTTAGGGCTGGACATGTGGGTTCTATTTGAGCGTCCCTGGCCTGTACACGGATGTAAGCGCCTCTTCGCTGATTCCTACGAATCAATCACCTTGCCGCGATTATTCCCCACTTCCAGATAGAACAAAGGCATAAACATGATTGGTTTATTGAGTTATTTAGTTGATTTTACTTCGCTTTTCTGCCAATGTTGGCTAATCGCGAAGACGATGATGAATGATGATACGAAAGAGATGATGAGAGAATCACAAACATATGTGAACAACACAGAACAAAGTTCCATAGAGGATCATAGCGGCCGTGAGTTCAGACACTAGAGACTCATTGGCCTGCAACATTGCAATTACCGAGGTGTACTACGTGGAAGTGAGACTGTCATTTGGATGTCTTCGAAAAGAGTCACCCCTTACACCTCTGCATAAAATATAAAGACAAATAAATTGTTATGCATCAAAATGGTATCCCTAACACTGCACCAAGCTTGCGAATCGAACCGTGCACGTCTTTTATGCACTGGTTGCCAACTTCGGAAAGCCTCTTTCCACGTCTTGCCGACCCAAGAGAGAGGCAACAGTATCTAACCTGCTCCACATCGATTTCCAAGCATTTTCAAATTTTGAAACATTGCCAGAAACGACACACCGATTCTTCAATATGATGCAGCGGCAGGCTGGTTGCGGTAAATGCAGGGAACTCGCACAGGGAACTGTTTTGTTGTTGGTATACTCCCGCCGACGAATAGGGGCCAAGGTGTGACGTCAAAGCGGCAGCAGAAGGTGGTGTGTTCACAGGATTGTCATAACTAACCTCACAGATCCATGTCTCAGTAACGACGTGCGCTTTGCAGAAGTAAGCAAAAGCCAAATGGAGTGCTTCCATTTCATATACAGGGTGGTCCCAAAATGTTTGAATTGTAATAAACACCGTTTATTTTTCTTAGAACCTTCCAAACGGAATTTATTTCAACATATGTATATTGACAGGAACTGACTGTCAATGGACTGTTGCGTTAGGTCCTGAAGATGAGACTAGGATTTTTCACAAACGCTTGAACAAGGGTGTAAAAAGCCCCGTGAGAAAGATTAAAAGTGCAAGGTTGTAAATGGACCTGTAGTACATTATACTCCCAAAAACCAAAACACTACTTTCTTCAGTCTCTGATGTCTCTGCAGGCAAAAAGTTTGGTTACGACGTTGTTCGTGATAACTACAAAATAGGATTACGTGCTGGCAATAGACACCATACTTCCTCCTGATAATATATTTTTCATTGTATACATAGTAATCACCTTGTATTCCATATATGCATACTACAAGTCATTATATTTAAAGACTAGCTATATTGGAATAACGAAGAAACCACTAAACTAATTATAGGAAATTATAACACTCAATCATGCTAGAATGCATTGCATTACATCAGTGAAAATGGGGATATATATAAAATATACATATAATTATTAAACCTTAAAACAAAGAACTAGGACATAAACATATGAATTTCAAACCAAACGGACAGTTTCAGTAAGATAACACGAAATAGACACATAAAAACTCATGTCTACGTGATAGAGTTGCACAAACAACATATAACAATAGAGTGTTCTCTTGTTGGAAATTGTGCATGTTGACACCAACAACGTGATTGATCTTACCTGCTTTTCTACTTCAAACAATAATTAGTACAAGGTAAGTATGTGCTTTGTACGTAGCAGGAGACAAATATTAAGTAACAATACCATCACTTGCTGTGCATGAAAACTCTAGTGAAATCAGATGCAACACAACACTAAAATGCAAATTAAAACCATAAGTACTTACAGACAAAGGGATTGTGTTCGAAACAAACGATTCAGAAGTAGCGTATTCGACTGTGATTTATTTGAGTTATGAAATCAACGTGGGCTAATCTTGTTTAATTACTATGTTAAAATCTAGTCATTCTCTAATTGTCAGGTAGAAATGCATGGAAATATCGGACGTAGACACTGAAAACTATATCCCAAGCATTGATTAAAAACTTTCGAATAGTGGACGG
Organism: Lepisma saccharinum; assembly: GCF_977018435.1. Classification (NCBI taxonomy): domain Eukaryota; kingdom Metazoa; phylum Arthropoda; class Insecta; order Zygentoma; family Lepismatidae; genus Lepisma; species Lepisma saccharinum. Next base: position 18,929,620 of record NC_139236.1, on the reverse strand, counting down.
CGTGAAAGAAACAATAGTAATTTATGGAAATCCAAGGTAACAGCCAGCAAATGTCTATTGTGGAGCAGTATTTGTAATTTTTTGTGTCAGTCAAACATATTTCTTAAGAAACAAAAATATCCTTAAATTGTTGATTGAAAATGAAAACCGTGCTGGTAAAAGCTCCTTTGCCAACACACCTGGCTTGAATGTTAACAATTTCAATTTTGAATGATTTTTGTTGTACTTGCAGAAAATATCTGATCATTTCAAACCATCTGGATATAACGAAAATAATAAATAAATGAATGAAAATTTTCTGCAAAATTATGTAGAAATATATTAAGTTTCATGCACTGTAAATTTGATTCGTTAAACTTAGAAGATTTTTTTTTATATATTTATTAAAGTACTGTGCTTAGATTTGATTTTGATTTGAATTCAAAATTTTGGGTGCGTCAGCACTAGGCTATTTTGCACCTGTCACATATTGCGGGGTCCAGCCTCTTATCATAACTAAAATAACATAATTGTTGTATCGTGTAACTAAAATATTAAAATGATCTGACTTCGGTTAAAAACTGAAGCTGTAAAGGGGCACTAAGCACACATAAGAACAAAACACAGGACAACACATATTTATACTGGCCATTGAGCCAGTCGCCAGAGTCTCTTTGGTCTGCAAAATGCAGTCCAGGTGTGCTACGTGGAAGTGAGGTTGACAGTTGGGTGTACTATGTGGAAGGTCACCCCTTCGAGTTTTTATAGGATCCTAATCTTTATGTCCGAATAGTGGACATTTTTATGTTCTCTATCGGTGTTTTCTTTTAAGGAGAAGGCCTACTGTATACTGTTCAGACAATTCAACCTTGGAGCATTTTACAAAAACACTTTATAAACACTTGACACCAAACGCGCGTTGAAGGTGTTCATACTGAAGTTTGAAGTACATAAGATTTCCAACCACGCGTGAAATAATTTTAAATGCATTTTCGAACACATTGTGTACAAATATGATTAAAAATATTTTTTTTGAAAACAATAGAAAACAGTGTCTTTTTTACACTGTGCACCATTGGAATCCTTATTTCATAAATGGAATATTCCATTACGACAGTCTTCTTAGCTAGCACAGTGGTTAGGTTATGTGCTAAGAATTCAAGGTGATTACTATCAGATATTAGGTAAAGCATGAACGTGTTCTATCATCTATTTTATCAATTCATCCTCAACGTAGTTAATAATAGAAAGAAGTTGAAATTAAACGTTATAAATAATCAAACCAAAAGCCACTAGCACAAAATTTTACGACGATATATGAAGAAACATTTGAAGATATCATAACTCTCTTATTGTCTATTTTTATATTAGTTATTAATATACTGTTACTATCCTGGTGCAAAATATATATGTTAAGATATTCTGTGCCCAGGAAAACAGAATGTTTCTGAATTTTCACGAAATTTATAAAATGCTTTAATCAAAATTAATGCTGATTAAATTCGGTACAATGAAATGCTGACGACAAGATAATTTCCAGGGTTTAGCACCACATTGTTTCAGCTGAAACAATATATTTTAGAAATCAAAAGCGATAGTAATTTTTTTGCGTTGTGTTCATGTATCTGTAAAAGAAAAGAAAGTATTTGTAACGCAAATAATATATTTGGAAACGCAAACTACCTTGGGTTTATTAATTTCCTATAGTCCAACATACAGAGCATATTTCGGAACGAGTAGTATTTGTTTTTGTTATTAAATTTTTTATGAACTATACGGAATGTTTCTGCAAGTAATTGGAAGCAATGACTGTACAATTGAAAATAAAATTAATTGTTTTAATGTTTGGCCGGCACAGTGAATGTTTTGAACTGTTCTTTGGTCTATTCTGTAGGATTGAAAAGTTACAACTGAGCTTTTGCTCTTCGCCAAAAGGAGTAAATGTACAGAATGGTTTTAGAATTTATTGAAAGAGTTATATTTCCTGTCTATTTTAACGTGAGAATCTTTTCAACACATATGTGAAGAAAATTGGTATAGATTGGAAAGAGAGAAGACTTCTAAGCAACTTATACATGAATCAACGAGTTAAAGTGAGAAGAGGAGACCAAATGACAGAAGGCTGTGAAATTGGAAGAGGAGTACGACAAGGATGCTGCCTATCGCCTACTTTGTCTAATATCTATTTAGAAGATATAGTGAAAAATTGTTTCCAGGGCACAGGAGGTGTCAAATTGGGAGGATGAAGAATAAACTGCATAAGATTTGCTGATGACATGGCATTATTCGCCGAGGATGAAAGAGCATAAATAGTATGTTAGAAGAGTTAAACAGCAGCTGTGAGCAGTATGGGATGAAGATTAATGTAAACAAGACAAAAGCAATGGTTATAGGACGGAAACCAAGGAATATTAATGTGAGAGCAAACAGTGAAAGAATCCAGCAAGTGGATAGCTTCAAGTACCTCGGATGCGCTATAAGCAGTGACATGAGCTGCAAACAAGAAGTGAAAATGAGAATCGCAATAGCAAAAGAAGCTTTCAATAGAAGAAAAAAATGTTTTATGTGGACCCATGGACATAGGTCTAAGGAACAGATTAGTGAAATGTTTTGTGTGGAGTGTAGCACTATATGGTGCAGAAACCTGGACGTTGAGAAGAAATGAAGAGAAACGACTCGAAGCTTTTGAAATGTGGACATGGTGAAAACTGGAGCGTGTAAAATGGACGGAAAAGGTAAGAAACGAAGTCGTTGGTGAAAAAAGATCTATACCGGAGACCATCAAGAAGAGGAAAAGAAACTGGTTAGGACACTGTCTAAGAAGGATCTGCCTGCTAAGAGATGCCTTGGAGGGAATGGTTGAAGGAGGAAAAGTCCGTGGAAGAAAGATATATCAGCTTATGGATGATATTAAATTAACTGGGTCGTATGCTATTACGAAGCGTAAAGCAGAGAATAGGGAAAGCTGGAGATTGCAGTGAAAAACCTGCCAATTAGGCATAAAACAATGAATGAATGAATGAATGAATGAATGAATGAATGAATGAATGTGCAAATGAAAAAAAAGTGTGTGGAAAGAGTCCCGTCTTCTTACTCTTCGTCTACTTCTGTTGTGTTATATGCTCGGAACGTATCGCTCTTATTATGAATATTTTCACATTTATATTCATTTGAGCCAGTTGCTCATCCTGGTACAGTGCTAGAACTTGTAGGTAGTGGCATGGTTAGTAACACACGTTAGGTATTATTCCAGTAGTCTTCCCTATTCGATAGGTTCGAATTGCGGTTGAGAGTTTCGGGGAGGGGAGGTGGAGAAGGAAGAGAAGTTTCTCTTTTCGCTTTTCAATATTTAAATATTATGACCTAATCGATAACAGCCAATTCAAATTATCACATGTGCGCCCGGAAAATCGTGTGACGTCACGTTGAAATGTTCTTAGAGAATTAGAAAGGAGATAATTGGGAGAGAAGGAGAGAAAATTTAAAATAAAAAATAGTCAAACATAATGAGAAAGGGAGAGAAAGATATAAGAGAAAAGAGACAGACAGACAGGCAGACAGACAGACAGACAGAGAGAGAAATAGAGAGATTAGAACCATCTGAAAGAGGGCAAAGAAAGAGAGAAATAAGAGAAAGTCGATGGAAGAGAAAGAGAGTGCAGGAGGAATTTGTACGAAGTTAATCATAGAAATATTCAAAAAGTGGAAGTAAGCAAGAAGGAAGTTTCTAAGACACGGAGAACGTGGGGAAAATGCAATACGAATGTATGAATGAAATTAATAAAAGTAAGCAGTTTATTCCATATTCCTGCAGGGTCACCGACCCTTCGACACTCCATGCGGGAGCCCATGATTAAAATGCCAGTAGTGACAGACTTTAATATTTATAGAAGAAGCACATGTTTGAGTAATCACCACTATAGTTCCACGATTACATATTGATTTCAGTAAATATTTGTCAGGTCAGCAATAGTTATAACGTTTTCTCTTTAAAGTAATTCCTAACCAAACCTTTGTGAATTAGAAGAAAACAACGATAACTTAAAATTTTGTTGGCAGAGTGATGGACGGGGACTATCATTTACCTGGTGGGAATTTACTGGTTAGGAAGAAAATATGAGGGAAGGAAGGGAATTATATGGTTCCCTCTTCAATTTTACGCCACCAAAGTCCGTCTTGAAACGCCTGGAGGCAAATAATATTTGTGATGCCTAACATCAAAGTAACGGGTAGATTATAAACTGAACCGAATTGATAGGATATCAAAACTGGTAGTTTTATATTCGGTGTAGTTTCTTCATTACTGTAAGTTCCCCAAAACGTAAATGAATCCGAAATCTGCACACCGTTGTTCTGGTCCTGAAATTATCATTGAAGTATCTTGCACAAATATTACGAACATGGGAAATTTAATTATTTTTGTTCCTAATCTCTGTGTGTCAAAACTAAATTTAATAAAAAATACTGCTATTATCAGACTACATATATCACAGTTGTAATTTTGAATAATATGCAATCACAATTTATCTCAATTCATGATGAATGACTGTATGTCAGTCCCTTTGACGTAGGACGCTAAAATTTTTTTTTTTTTAATAAAATACCAAGGTTTCATATCGTACTATGTTATAAAATATTAATGCACTGTTTGTTTATTAATGTTCAAGTTACAGAATAGTTTTTGAACGAAGGACTTTGCTCTATCCATGGTTTCATGAATTTGTGTTTTCATTTCTGTATGTCAAAAATATTGGTCATTGGGTTATTACAGGTAGAGGATGCATAACATCTTTATTGGTAGAAATTATTGAGCTCTTGCGTGAAAGTCGCTCACTGATGGCTCTGATGTTCTTGCTTCTTGAGCCTCCTCAGAGAGCTGCCGATTGAAGAACAGCTAGCTGCTCTTATGGTATCTGGATCGTGCACCAAGATATTTTTGGCATATAATACCATGGATATTATACTGCAAGAAGTTTCACAGTTTCCAATGCAAATTCACTAAAACAGTGGACGTTGATACAGTGATTTGACGATAGTGTTGGCAAAATGGCCTGCATCGTTTGATTAATTCCTCGTTGATGTCTGTGATTTCGGCTGTCTTTCTTATGATCCTGAAGGAATCGGCGTGCAGTGTTACCATCATTGTTTAGGCTTGTTAGCAACGATGCTCATGGAGAGTTTATCCTAAAAGTCCGTTCTTCGGGATTTCGTTTATGCTTTGCCATCTCCACGAGCATGTCACCTCTTGAATTTGAGTCGATACGACACGTGAAAGAAGTACTCAAAAAATCGCATCCATGTATGTAGGATTAACAGTCCGAAGAAAAATGACCCAGTATTTGCTGTCAATATTGTTCATCTCTGCCGAAGAAGCGACACAAATGTAGAACATCTGAGTGATTGATTGAATTGTTGTTTTAAGTCCACTTTGTGCACAGAAAGGCTAATCTGGACTGGACCTACAGTTTAAAGTGGGATCCGAACCACTATGTGCATCCAACGGGTATCGAACCCGGGACCCCTTGATTACAAGGCGACAACACAATCACTGCGCCATCGGGGAGGCCCCACCACATCTGAGAAGAGGATGATGCACCGCTCGCTTCATGAAAATTAATTTGTGAAAAAACTTCCAGATTTTCCCTGTGTTAGCTATGAAGAGAGGTGTATAGGACTGAGATACTGTACAAAGGGCGCTAGGAAAGTTTTGCAATGTGACGCAACCAATGGTTGCACGTTGCCACAAGTTCACGCGTGTTGAGACAGGTTCTAACCTGCACCATAGATGGCAAAGGCAGAATACCGTGCAATTTTGCGGTACAACTTTGAGCATGGTTTAAGTGTTGATCAGTGCTTGGAAGAAATGACACCTGTGCTAGGAGATGATTGTCCTCATCGTACGAATATATTCAGGTGGTATCGGGAGTTAAAGAAAGGAAATTTCAGCCTCGAAGATGCTCCAAGGGAGGGACGCCCAGGCTCGTCTGTCACCAAGGAGACCATCGCTGCTGTCAGGAAGATGCTGGAGGTAGACAGGCGTGTGACCTATCACCAACTAGAGGAGTGTTTGAATATTCCTGCACCTTCAATTCATGCCATTCTGGACAACCATCTTGAAGTTAGAAAAGTTCGTTCCCTTTGGGTACCCCATGACTTAACAGATGAGCAGATGCTACGACGTGTTTCATGGTGCTGGAAAATGCTGAAGAAGTTTGATTGATTGATTTAGTTTATTTTACTTCGCATTTTGTGCCTCTTGGCTACTTTGCGAAGATGGGGATGAGTGATGAAATTGATGAATGGACATTCACAAACAACCAAGCCCGAGCGGGATTCGAACCCGGGACCCTCGGCGTCGCAGCGCGACTGAAGAAGTTTGAAAACGGAACATCGCCCTATGTTAAAAGTATTGTAACAGGTGACGAAACCTGGTTTTACTATTATGACGTGCCCACTAAAGCCCAGAACAAAGCTTGGGTATTTGAAGACGAAGACACACCAGTGTCAGTGAGAAAATCACAATCTGTGAAAAACAGAATGGCGTGCGTGTTCTTTACAGCTAGCGGGGTTGTGGAACGCGTGGTGCTGGGAACACAGAAGACAGTCACAGGGAAGTGGTACATTGAGGAATGCCTGCCAAGAAATGTTCCAGCACTCAGAAACATCCGTCCATGCTCAAGGCTCAACATGTGGTTTTTGCACCATGACATCGCTCCTGCACACCGCTCCAAAGTTTGCACCGATAATTTGGCAGGTTCAGGGATGAATGTGATGTAGCATCCTTCCTACAGTCCAGATCTCACTCCATGTGATTTTGCACGGTTTCCTCACGTGAAGAACAAGCTCAAAAGGAGATGGTTTGCCTATGACGATGACCTTCTAAGGGCATGGGATGAGGAGTGTGCCCAGCTCCCTCAGGAGACGTGGAATAGCTGGTTCGGCTACTGGTGTCGAAGAATGGAGAAGTGCATAGAGTGTGGTGAAAGATACTTGGAAAGATTGTAAAAATGTAAGCCGTATTGCAAGTGCCCTTCGTATCTGGTCTCCAATGTATTCCGATTCTGCTCAGTTTATGCTAAATACTACTTGGTACTTACCACCACTTTCTTTCCCAGCTTTTCTACCAACATAAGCGAGGCACAAAACAAGTCAACAGTTCTGTTAGATCATTTCTATTTTGTGTTCGAGTATATTTACCACGGATTTTGAAAAAAAAAAGAAAATTTCGTCTCTTCATCTGCAATCTTGGCGGTTTCATTTACAGACTAAAGTTTCGGCAAGATTTGTTGCCATGTCTTCTTATTTCTTACTTCGGCCTTTTATCATGTCTTCTTCTTTTCTTCACTGTTTGGGTACAATTATTCATTTTGCTCAGCTGTCGTTCAAAGTGAGCACATGACATTGTATCTGTGGAGTATGATTTACTAATATGTTGAACTAGGTTAGGTAGCTACTAGACCTGATCTACTATTATTTTCCTTTCCCCCTTTCTTTAGAGAGGGAGAGATGGTCAGATGGCCATCACCAGTACAGCTTGATTTTTGTTGCTTAATTTGCTTATGTCCACACCCACCTTATTCATTTGATATTTAAACTGCAATTTTACTTAATTAATTTTGGCATTTTGTGAGTTCTTCTTAATGGATCCAGTTGTCCTATATTATGTATGGTAGAGTTAGGATTATGATGTTCTTTATTTCAGAATGTGATATTTTCTCTTATTACAAAGTCATATAGCGTTTCCTGATGTAACATTTCCCTGATTTATATATTAGAAACATAGCTATCGGCATTAGCTATTAGCTATTCTTAAGGTTTTGTTTTGTATACCTTGCAGCGATTTTGTGCAATATGGATACACTGCGATACTTAAAAAAAGTCATTTGCAAATTTATCAACACACAAAGGAAAGCAAGCAAACCCTTATAGGGCAGTCATTAGTTGCTAATGCATATAAATCACGTGATTTACTACTTCTGAAACGTTTATTTTATGCTACGATGAATATACACATACCAAAATACATGTGCGTTCCGATTAATTTCCTTAGCACACGCACAAAGAAATAGAGGGATAAATACTTTAAAGAAATAGTAAATAAGGAGTAGTATTACCAAGACAAAGAACATAACAAAAACAAATGCAAGCAATATTTTTTTTCAGAGAAAAAAGGGGTGGTAGGGTACGTCTTTTCATGCTGGTTTGGCTCCTACCCTGAAGTGAAGTAAAAAAAGGGGTTAAATGAAGCAATTTCTTTTTTATTTGTAATTATGATCACACTAACCTTGAAGTAAATCTTCATTACCAATCAGTTGGGAAAACGGGTTAAGCAAAGAAGACAAAGAAACGAATTAAATTTCTCTTTTTTTTTCAAAATAATAATAAATTTTTATGCTTATTTTTTTTTTATTTAAAGAAATAAAATTAAATTTAAGCACATCAAGAAAGATAAGAAGCACTCAATTTATAAAAAATGTTCCTCTCTGATGTTATCATGAGACGGCAAGTGTTGTAATTTGTTTGTAGAGACTTCTGCTACCGACTTCCAGCACTTTCAATGGTAAAATGGCAGTAAAAATCACAAAATTTTTAAAAAGACAAGTATTTCACAAGTATAATGATAATAATTATAAGCATTCTTGAAGCAGTATAGGATCTGGAGGAAAATACAAAGAAAGTGCCGGAATTTTATTATGTGAACCATGCAGCTTTTTTTACCTTTCCATATAAACACCCATTTGTTCAATTTTATAACTGTAGGCTTAACCTATTCGCACTGCAATCTTTAATGCAGCCAATTAAATAAAGTTTTACTTACAAAAGCACCAAATTACTGGATAAAGTACCAGAAACATGAAAAATGGCACAAATAATGGTACTGCATCGAGTGGTAGAGATATTAAAATTTAACTAAAGTGGTTGTTCTATATATATATGTATGTATGTATGATGTATGTATGATGTGTATATGTGTGTGTGTGTAAATTTGTATGAGAAATGTGATAAAGTACATAATTTATATAATTCCATAATAGAAAAATAGTAAAGGGTAGATAACTCGGTAGTTAGAAGAAAAACACTAAAGGAAAATAGGATAATTAGAAGATAATGGAATAGAATAATAGAAACTAGGAATGAAATATAAAGTTACAGAAACAACACAGTGTAAGAGGAAATTTACAGAACAAACCAAAGAGATAGAAATAAGTCACAGAACTTATTTGAAAAGTAAAAATTTAGAAACAATAAACAAAAAGTAGTTAACGTAAAAGCAACGAAAATTACTGCTGATTAAAGGCATGGAAAGGGAGTATAATTTTAAGAACCTTAAAAGATAAAATATATTGAGTAGATAAAGACTATCGAAAGAAAGGGGGAAGATGAGTAAAGCATTGAGAAATAGAACATAAGATATGCTATAGAGAGGAAACACGAAAAGTAAAGAGAATAAAAGGTAAATTAATTGACTTTTTAAATAGATTCTCGTAGAAATAACAAAAGCTCCAAAATGGGGAAAATGGACAAAGCAAGCCAAATAGCAGAAGAAAAACACAAGAATGAGGAAGTGCATTCTAATTGCCCTTGTCATTTATCTTGGCCAATATGTCGATAATAATTATCTTTACTTCAGTTTCTCCCTTAGTTACAGAAATATTGTTATGCAGATGAATATCGCACAATTGATCACCGGGGGTTTAAACAATTTTTCATATATACGTATTTAGATTTTCAGGAAATAAATGTACAATGCAAGAGTAGGTTGATAGGCTGATTTCACACCGAAGCGAAAAGTGACACGTGCAATGTGCTACTTATAGACGAATCAATTGAATATAGGCTTATGTAGCACATTATTTCACTGTTACGTGAAAGGTTACAATTGTTGCTTAGTTTTCAGGTGACAGGTGCCACGTATTGCATGTTATTTCATTGTGAAAACATATCTACTTAGAAATCAAAATCGAAACATACATTAAAGTAACCTAAAATTTTATTTGCCAGAATACTGCTTAAGAGGAACTGATGAGAAAGTGAAAATCATATTTGTGAAAGTATTGCATGTGCCATAAAGCTCTTTTAGATTACGCTATTGACGTTCGGGCTTACTAATTTGATTCTTATGAACTTCGATATCGGAAAGGCAAAAAAGTTGCATTATAACAAAATGCTTTTCATGTCATGCTGATCGAGAAGTGTACTTTTAAGAAAGAGATACTAATAACTCTATGCAAATCTGTTATCACAAGAGATTTGGCAAGACATTTACAAAATACACTACCATGCTATGAAAAACATTTTGTACATAAGAGTGCAGGGATACAAGTTCAACATTACTACGAAAGGAACATAACATACATATAGATATATATATACACACACACACACACACACACACACACACACACACACACACATATTTACCTTACACGATATATCTACATCATCCTTAATTTTAAATTCGTTTATGACATATGAATGTGAAAAAATACATGTAAAAGGACAATTTGACAGTACATAGTAAAAAAAAATTGCTGGTAGAGATGCCTGCATATGTTCAACTTCCCCCTCTCCCGTTGGTGGACTGAGGCAACTTTTGGATTTTTACATTTGCAGCCTTATTATTCTATCCATACATTAGGTAGTTTAAATTTTTTAAAAAAAATACATTAAGTAGCCTCAACAGACAAGCAAGGGAGCACATGGTACAAATGATATATACATAAAAAATGGGAAATAATTTTGGTTCAATGTCGTACTCTGGTTAACTTAAGTCTTTTTTTTGTATCTTCTTAGTTACTGGCGATCATGAAAATGAATTATTAGATGTAAAAACGTGGGAGAGACAAAAACGCAATAGGATTCGAAATCAGGATCCCCACCTAATGAGTTATGTTAACCAATACGATTGCCCGCGTATTTCATAGTGACATGCAAGGCTATTAACAAGTTTCGAGAAAATATATTCATTCACTTACAACCTAAAATGAAATTTGTGTAGTAAAAGTGTACAATGCGGGGAGAAAGAAGAATGTAAGTGAAATCAGAGAACAGCAAAATACAACGAATTAATAATACTAACAATTAGAAATTATTGCTTCATCAAGGGACGTACTGACTGATTGATATGTGAAAGTGACTTTTCTGAGTTCTACTGTCTGCAATAACGAAATACGACAATGGAGAGGTTTAGTATTAATCGATGACATCAAAAGGAATGAAAGTGGTAGTAGAACATTTGAACACTGGCTCTCCTTGATAGATCCTATGTGTCCATTTTCATCACTGTTCGTTTTCGCTCTGCACTACAAATTGTTCGGGACTGTAATACCCCGGGTTCTCAAGCGGTTCAGAAATAAAGGAAGGTTGGGTTAGTTCTAGGCATGATGTCGAATGAGGTGAAGGTCTTTAAGACTTTGCAGTACTTTCATTGAGCGAGTCTTCTGGAATGCAACATGATGGTGTTTCTGAGGGAACAGGACGTCGACAGAATAGTGTTCCTCCGGCTCTGAATGAAGGACGAATGAAAGAATAACTAAGAAGTAAACACGTAGATTCATCTTGTACCAATGGCAGTTGACTTTGTAGTAGGATTTAAAAAGGAATCGTTTGTCACCAATTTGTGGTCTTCCCGATGGGTTAGTGTTAACGTCGTCGCCTTGTAATAAAGGTTTCCCGGGTTCGTTACCAGGTGGAAGCACATAGAGGTTCGGATCCCACTTTAAACTGTTGGTCCAATCCCGATTTGTTCATGAAATGGTCTTAACACAAAACCTCAATCAATCATTGTTTCAGATGAGTACTGGAAGACTACTGCCCACTGCTAGACGATTCATGTGCAAGCTTGAATCTTAGTGCAAGGCTAAGTAGTACTAGCAAGGTTTCTAGCAATAGACGGAACTAAAAATGAAATATAATCAACATCATTGCTATATCACGAATTTAATGCACATCGTTTAGGCTGTTTGAACACTGACTAAATTGCGACTACCAGTCTATTTGAGATGTTCACTGTTTGTAAACAGTACTACCAATGTAACTGTTTTATCACCAACTTAGTTGTGGCTACTGCCCGTTAGTTATGATTACTGCCTATTTGGTTAATTCACAGCTAATTCCTTTGAGATTGCCACTCACGATTAAGATTACTGCTACGTGGTTGGTTTTCCATCAACTTATTTTCATCTTCCATTAATTTGTTTTGATTATTGCCCAGTTTGTTAATATCATATATATCACTTACTTATTTCATTGCTTGGGATTATTGTCAATTTGGTTGTTTCACACAAACAACTAAATTGGAGCTACCGCAGAACAGATTACTGTGACCCCTTGGTTGATTTATGCGTATATATCGCCAAACTCACTTGATGCTACTTTCCATGACCTGGAAATGATTGTGACTGCCGACTTGGTTTATGAAAATCAGAGAAAAGGAGTCATGTAAGATACTAAAATGAAACATGTAAGAAATAAGTTAAGAAGGAAAAGTGGAAAGAAAGGAGACAAAATTTGAAGGGATTAGTAAAAGTAAAGAGAAGACGGAAGGAAACTTAGTAACGCAAGAAGAAGGTAAAGGGATATGAAATAAGGAAAAATATAAAACATGGAGAAAATTTGGAGAATGATAAGGAAAATAGAAGTCACTAACAAGAAATTAGATTATGAAAAAATAACCAATGAAATAGGAAATTAAAAAAGAAGGAACTAACGTATCATCGTACATCAGGTTTAAACCATAACAGAAACCAACAGAATAAAACGAAAATAACAAGAAACTTAATTGCAAGTATAAATCATAATGTAATTTTTGTAATGTTAAGAAGAAAAAGAGATAGTTTTTCTTGTATCTATGTACGCATTGCTTGCATTGTAGAATTATTTTCCTGTAGTTTACGGTTATTACAAGCATAAGAAAACAGTTTTTCGTTGTGACGTTTCAGGAGAACACACACGCCCTTCATCAGACATTTATTTTCATTTTGACTAAAAATACAGTTATAACAATGGTTAGCAATTTTTTCAACAATTTTCTCTTTCATTAGAAAAATGGAACCTACACTGACAAGGTTGATTTTCTTTAGAATTCCAGTTTATTTTCAATAATTCCTCCATTATTTGGCATTTGCTTTCATGGGATCAAAAATAGCGAATAAAAATAAATGTATAGTAATTCTAGTCGTCGTTAAGGGGTCAAATATTCATTTAATGAGATGTTTTGAATAATTATACTCTTGTCAAGGTCACATAGATGTTTCCCAGGAGGGTATCTAGAGACCCCTTCCCCCATAAGACCTTTCCAATCTATTGGGCATTGAACTTCGTCCAATGCCTGCTTGATATGTAATCCGCTCAGCATGTGTGTCATTTCGGTTGTCTACCTTTTCCTATTTGTGAACCACAACCTTTACAACCTTTCTTATTCCTTACTGTACAATGATTACCATCTACTTCTTCTAGGCTCACCTGCTGCGCTTGGTCCCGTATTATCCCGTAGGAATTTTGTGTAGCAGAACACGTCAGGAGCTCCGTCCTACCAATGAGAAGAAGATACTCTGCTATCTTCTCGAACACATTGCTTTCCATGGACTGCAAAGAGAAAAGGGGAAACAAAAATTAGTTGCTTGATACATTAATGAAAATAGCATTTTGCATTATACAAAAAAGGTGAAAGAAATTTAGGATGTACATGTACTGTTCATTATGCCAGTGAAACACTATTAAGAACATTCTAAAGTATGTTATGGTTCAAAAGTTGAATGTTTTTTGGCAAGTAACTTTAGAAATCAATCCATAACAAATTGCGCCCGACCCTGTGGCCGAGTGGTTAGCACATCGCGCTGCGACGCCAAGGGTCCCGGGTTCGAATCCCGGTCGGACTTGGTTGTTTGTGAATGTCTATTCATCAATTTCATCATTTCATCACTCATCCCCATCTTCGCAAATTAGCCAAGAGGCACAAAACGCGAAGTAAAATAACCTAAATCAATCAATCAATCATAACAAATTGCATAAAGTAGAGCATGTTGTCGTGTTTTACAAAATCCGAAACTCAATATGTTTAGCTTCTAACTTGAGTCATGGAAGTGCATACATTTGTTATTATTTATATTATATAGATATCCGTAGACTTGTCTTTGTTGTTTTTTGTATTTGTGGGCAAAAACTGACCATGACTGCTCTAAGAAACCAATCAAGTAAGTGGTAAAGCATAACTACAGTTCAAACAACAATAATATAAGAAAAACCATATTAACAATAAAATTGATAATACTAAAAATCTACAATACTCATTGTAAAAACAATATATATTTTTTAACTGTTCATTAAAAATATGTAGGGCTGGGAAGTGTCATGTGTATGTACGTGTGACGGATTTTCTAAAATGACACTCAGTCAGTCCATTACATTCATCAGCAAAGGAGAAAAAATAGTTATCTTATCCTGTCAACTCGTTTGTCAATGTAACGAACACTCCGAACATGTTTGAAATCTTGTTGTAATAATCCATCAGGAAACGCAGATTTCTCCAAGAGTAACCGCAGAACCATTCGCAGCAATTTTCAATTTGCTATAATATGCAATTTGCCTGATATAATAGAGAAATATCCACTATATCTCGTCATGTCGTGTTAGGTATTGCACGAGGATATTCGTCGATCTCGCACCGTGGTCGTGCGGTCTAAAGCTTGACTGACATTCGGAAGCGCTGCAACAGAACGGAACAGTTTCGCTTCCGGCGTCTCACTTCGAGCCGGAAATTCCGTGATTCGGTTCTGCGCGTTTTCCTGTAGTAGTCGTTAGTTACACCCTTTGATTTCAATAGAAGAAGACAACAGAAGTTCTGTTGCCAGATATTTTCGTGTTTCGCCGCGTCAGGCTTTGGGCTTGGGCTACGGGACGCGCTGTTTCTCCCCGGGGAATTGTAACAACGTTCTCCTGAGATATCGGCCAGTATACGGGACCGGAGTTACCCACCATCGTAAGAAAATTGGAGAGATACGAATGAGTAGCGTAACCCGGTCATGGAAACCTACAACAACGACTGGGAGTTCGGAGTGCTGACCACACGTCACCTCGTAACTGGTTGAGGCACGTGTGAGTAAGGCCAGAAGTCGGTAGGTAGCCCCTGGCCTTACGACTGTTGGACCACGGGTTATTATTAGGCTATATTAGTCGACAGAGTTATTGGTAACGTGAAGAGGTACCTGAAAGGCACCAAACAATCGAGAAGCAGCAAAAGGAAATCTTAAAAATTAGAAAAATGTAGTAAACAAACGTAGAATACTGCCTCCCCATACACTGGCTCCATTTCCCTGTGGATATCTGTGGCTGTTTGTCCTTTGCACCATAAAAATCTAATAACACTTCGCTGCTCATATGGCGTGGACTTCCTGAGCACTCCGGCCATCTTTGTCAACTGATAACCATGCCGTGCCATGAAAGAAATCGGAAGTTACAATAGGGCCGTTCTAAGAAAAGCCTACTGCATCGCTCGTATATCTCGCTTTTGTAATAACATTTATAACAAGCTAGAAAAAAAATTAGGCTCAAAGACTTTTCGATTTGCCCTCGTATAAACATTGCTTTACATTTTTAACTGATTGATTGATTGATTTAGTTTATTTTACTTCGCGTTTTGTGCCACTTTTGGCTAATTTGCGAAGATGGGGATGAGTGATGAAATGATGAAATTGATGAATGGACATTCACAAACAACCAAGCCCGACCGGGATTCGAACCCGGGACCCTTGGCGTCGCAGCGCGATGTGCTAACCACTCGGCCACAGTACATTTTTAACTGAAAACGAACAAACCATATAATGCTAACTTTATAGAAGGAGACGGTGGAGCCTTCGAACGTACCATTATGTTAATCATCGTTGCGTATTATCATTGAAAATATTGATCTAGTTATCTTCAATCTCCCATGAAATTAGTGTACCTAACGAGTAATAAGTAACATAAGCAACTTCAGTTGAAAAATAAATATCTGGAAAACGCATGTGGTATGAATTGCCAACATTGTGAAATAGCGGTGGTGTAGGATGGCATATTCGACGACCATGAATGATTCATTGGCTAGTAGATGACCAATAAAACATATATTGAAATAATCAAACAAAGAAGAGAGGATGTTGACGTGGGGAGTAAGATTTTATTTCTGATGCGAGTTTAAAAAATCTGAAGTTGTGATTTTATAGTCAATATCAATCTCCAAGTATTTCCGGAGCTAACCAAGCCAACCATCAGTGGGCACCTTGGTTGACCGTGAGAATATAAGGTGGCTGAAGCTAGTTGTTGAACACACCACTTCCACTTTAACCCACATAAAGAACGCGTGAATCTTTAGTGCCTTAATGCCTTATTGTGGAGCAGTGTTTTGCAAGCAAGAACGTCGTTGAATACTCATCTGCGAGCAAGATCGTTTTGAGTACCCATCAGGGAGCATGAATCTATGGTGACCAACTTTAGGCAATGAATTTAAGGGAGATTTCCATCTTAGTTTAATGCAGAGTCATGTGTTTCCCTAAATTTACGTGTTCCATTTCCTATGATATTGGTTGATCGATTGATTGATTTTTTTTTTTTTTACTTTACTTTTGTGTCACTTTTGTCTAATGCGAAGAAGGAAGTGAGGGATGAAATGATGAAATTGATGAATGGACACACAAACATCCATGCCCAGGCCGGGATTCGAATCAGAGACCTCTGGCGTCGTAGCGCGATTATGATATTGGTGAGAACGTAATGCATTGTTTTATGCAGTGTTTCGTTCACGTGGCGTTTGTTACTTACATGTTGTTTTGTTGTTTAAAAATGTATGTACACAGTGGCGGAGATTAGGTGCTTTAACTGTGCTGGTTGGGGGGCAAGGATAGTTTACTTTCTACTGACTGATTTGGAGATAAGCGTATTGAAAATGGAATTCGGGCAGATGAATTTGGGTCAAATCCACTAGTAGACAAGGCTTAGCATTAACAGACCATAGTACAGGGACAAAAAGTGTGTATAGGTGGGGGACTGCTTCCCATGCCCCCCATACTTAATCGCCGCCTCTGTCAATACATTGAACTAATATGATATGGTAAAATACCGTTCCAAACCGGTCACTTTGCCTTAAGAGTCCATTGCAGAATTTTTCGTAGATACCTGGTGCTAACATGTTAAATTGCATCATTTCCTCTACATACAGACGTGCACTTGTAGCACAGGTGTTGTCCCTGCTGCAGCAAAAGTAGAACATTTGCGTAACTGATTGAAGATTTAAACTCGACTTCGCAATACGCTCGGCTTTAATGAAATTCCGACGAATATCGAGCATCCTAATGTATTGCAGTCTCATAGCAACAGTATCCTGTTATCTTTCAGAGTAGAACCAAGTAGATAGAGATTTTTCAGCACCTCAGAGCTTGAACTTACATTAGCGTCTACTTCTGAATTGAGCAGGCCAACGATTTATTGAACGTATCTCAGAAATATGCTCATTTGCAATGCACTTTGCTTCTTGAAGCAGCGTGAAGAATGCTGCATAAACTATGAAATGTGTAATGTAAGTTCAAGCTCTGAGGTGCTGAAAAATCTCTATCTACATTTTGTTCTACTCTAAGGCAAAGTTACCGGTTTAGAACTGTATTTTACCATATCATATTAGTTCAATGTATTGACAGAGGAGGCGATTAGGGATGGGGGCATGGGAAGCAGTCCCCCCACCTATACACACTTTTTGTCCCTGTACTATGGTCTGTTAATGCTAAGCCTTGTCTACTGGTGCATTTGACCCAAATTCATCTGCCCGAATTCCATTTTCAATACGCTTCTCTCCAATGCAGTCAGTAGAAAGTAAACTATCCTTGCCCCCCTGCCCCGCACAGTTAAGGCACCTAATCACCGCCACTGTGTGCATACATTTCTAAACAACAAAAACAACATGTAAGTAACAAACACCACGTGAACGAAACACTGCATAAAACAATGCATTACGTTCTCACCAATATCATAATCGCGCTACGACGCCAGAGGTCTCTGATTTGAATCCCGACCTGGGCATGGATGTTTGTGTGTCCATTCATCAATTTGATCATATCATCACTCATTTCCATCTTCGCATTAGCCAAAAGTGACACAAAAGTGAAGTAAAAAAATTCAAATCAATCAATCGATCAACCAATATCATAGGAAATGGAACACGTAAATTTAGGGAAACACATGACTCTGCATTAAACTACATATCTCCTCAACCCCTGACTCTAAAGTCACGAAACAAAATCCAATCTCTAGAGGAAATCATAAGCTATGAATTTGGTTCAGTGACTTTAGGACGTAAATTACATAGTTTCTTACATATTTGCTGTTTTATTGTCAGAAACCAACTTTTATGCTAATTCTAAAAATTAAGGAAAATATTTGAATCTTTCTAATTCAATTAAAATTTATGGTAGCTCTATCAAACAAAAAACATAATTTTGCAAATGTTCTGTTCTTTCATTTTGATTATGTTTACGTTTTGTGTACAATGCACGGTTTTCGAGATATGAATTTTTTTAAGTTTGTAAGTTGAATTTTTGCCGCCATTTTCCTCTACTTTACTCTCGGTAAAGTTTACTCGTACCAACAAGATAGACTTCATTGTTGAGGAATGTAAGCAAGAATTTTCATCTGCCCACATATTGTTCAGGATTGAGCAAACATGCTCAACGGAAGTGGATGTACACGCAACGGCGAAAGAAACAGTAGGCGAATTGTCCATCACCATATTCATTTGGTCTGTATTACACATTGTGAGGACAATGAATTGAAATAATGACGTCGATAAGCAGATAACCAACTTAGTTTCATTGCTTACAGCAACACAGTATGTAGAATAGAAAAGTAATTAAAATAGTGATGGACAATTTTCCTACCATTATCTTTGCCGTTGACTGTACTAGGCAAGCGTAACACCATTTTCACCGCTTTCAGAAAGACGTCATACGTTATGTGGCCCACTTAAACGTACCAAAAAATCTGTACCCATTTATCGGACAAATTAACCTTATTTTCTGCCCAGTCTTTTTGAAGTTGTGTTACGAATGCTCTTGCAAATTATCACTGATCGAACAATTTTGTTTCATTTTCTGAACTAGAAAATATATTAGCATTCACTAATTTATTAGGAATTGCCTTGTGAGTTTGTGTCGAGACGCAGAAATTTAAATTCATGTTGCAGGCCTGCATTCAAACTAAATGCTTATATAATATATTTCAAAATCGCTTGGGTCATTTTTACGAATTTGATAGGAAGTCTGCTTTCCTGGCGTAAACATTTATTGCGCGTAAATTTATTTTAACTGTACTTTTCACAATTATTATTATTATTATTATTATTACTATTACTATCGCTATTTTCATTATTTTTATTGTTTAATCTATTTCTATTTGTATTTCAGTCTTCCAAGTATATTCATTAGTATTACTGTGGTCCCAGGTCTGTATTGAAATAGGTCAAAATTTTATATTATTTGTATTAAAACCTAAATAATCACTCTCATGGGAATTTTGTCGACCCAAAGTGTCAATTTTTCCTTAAAATTGCTAACCTTACACGTTTATATTAATTTAGGAGTCAAATAGCGAGCTTCTGATTTTTGCAGTTTTTTTCGGCACTCTGGATCATTGTGCAATGGGTTGAAAGTGCGTCGACTTCCCGAAGAATGAGTACTGACCGAAAGGTATGAATTATCTGTGTGAGGCAAGAGGGACTCGTTTGTCTGAATGAGGTACAAGACGGTCCATTGTTACTGAACAGGGTAAATTATATTTTGAATTGTTGAACTGGACTGTCAAGGATACAGTAAGAACACCATATCATTTCACCTATCATCCATTCTTTTTCTCCAGTTTTTTTTTCAACCCCCATGTTTGCAACCACGGTAGGTTTCTCTGACGTCATCAAGATTGAACTTCTTCCGAGTGTCTGCTATTTCCTTTCCAGCATTGTAAAGCATGCAACGCTCCAGTCTTTACGAGGATAAACACATATATAGTGACGTGAAATCTAATTTTCATTATCAATACCAACGTAGAAGCTTGAGATTTCGAAGTATCGAGTAAGTCCCGTGCGAAAGTCTCAATTAAATTCTTATTTCTCTTTCTTGCAACAATTGGCGCTTACCTTTAAACGTGAGGTGTTTACATTTCAGTTTCAAACACGGAGAGAGAGAGAAAAGAAAATGAGAATTGTTGCTTTTTTCGTATTGCTATTCGTAGTATTTTCTTCCAGGTTTATCATTTTTAGTGTTATTAGCAGTATTATTAATGTTAAAAACACTACATAAACTGACAATTCACAAAATCAATATGAACAAGAAAATAATATCAATAGCAAGCTATACTGTATCCCTTTTTTTGTAATTCGTACATGTCAATTTGTTATAAAGGGTGTTCCATTAATTTGGAACGATATGAAATGTGAAATAAGGTTAAGTGTTTAATGTTTTTTTAATTTTTCTTTCAGATTTAACAACTTCAGTCTTTGGCAATTGCAACCATGGAAAGATTAACAGTGGAGCAACGTGTTAAAGTTATCGAAGCGTATTACGAAAATGGACGTTCAAACAGAAATGCATTTCGGGCACTTCGCGATTTTTTTGGTCAACATAATCGACCAACCGAGAGTGCAATTGGCAAAATTGTTCGTAAATTCAAACAAACTGGGTCGGTGGCAGATGTGAAAACGCCAATGCGTGCTCGTTTACGCCGTTCAGCTGAAAACATTGCTGCAGTGCGCGAGAATGTGGCCACGAATCCAGACACCTCTGTTCGTCATCGCGCGCAAGAATTGAACCTCTCCACAACAACGCTACATCGAATTTTGACAAAGGATCTGTCTCTACACGCTTACAAAATTCAATTGACACAAGAATTGAAGCCTGCTGACCATTTGAAGCGCAGTACATTCGTCACTTGGATGCACAAGGAAAAACAGGCTGATGATGATTTTTCGCAAAAAATCATCTTTAGTGATGAAGCCCATTTTCATCTTGATAGGTTCGTTAATAAGCAGAATTGTCGCATTTGGGCTGATGAAAATCCAAGGAACATTGTTGAAAAGCTACTGCATCCACAAAAGGTCACTGTTTGGTGTGCATTTTTTGCTAGCGGAATCATTGGCCCGTATTTCTTCGAAAATGAAGCCGGGAATTCTGTAACGGTCACAGGCGAGCGATACCGTGACATGATAACCAAATTTTTATGGCCTGAATTGAATGCTATGGGTGTCGAAGATTTGTGGTTCCAACAGGACGGCGCCACAAGCCACACAGCCAATGCAACAATGACTTCATTGAATGAGAAGTTCCCAGGCCGCATCATCGCTCGAAACAGCGATGTTAATTGGCCACCACGATCGTGCGACTTGACCCCATTAGATTTCTTCCTTTGGGTTTGATTGATTTAGTGTTTTAAGTCCACTTTATGCACAGTAAGGCTAATCGGGACTGGACCTACAGTTTAAAGTGGGATCCGAACCACTTGTGCCTCCACCGGGTATCGAACCCGGGACCCCTTGATTACAAGGCGACGACGCTACCACTGCGCCATCGGGGAGGCCTTCCTTCTTCCTTTGGGGTTATCTCAAAAGTAAGGTCTATGCCAACAAGCCAACAACAATTCAACAGCTGAAGGATGAGATAATAAGGCATATTGGTGAGATCGAGGAGCAACTATGCAGAGACGTCATCAAAAATTTTGACCATCGAGTGTGCCGCCGAAGCCTTGGCGGACATTTGGCCTGTATTGTTTTTCACACATAATTGTCATGCCTCTAATAACATGATCCAAAAGAGAAATCAATAAAATTTCACCAATAACACCGTTTTATTTACTGCTAACTTTGATCCGTCTTAATAGAACACCCTTTATTTATTTACAGGATGAATTCCAATAACCGATAATCAGATTTCATAAGTCTCATCGTAAGAGAATACGGCGTTCACCTTGGCAAAACATTCCTCCCACCCCTCCTCCTCCCGATTTAAACATTGACCCTGACGTTTGGCAAGTCTTGCGATGATCACTTATAATTTCACATTTCGCCACCGATAGGCCTGGTCCTCCACATGTGAAATGGATGGGTCCCACTTGAATGCTCTGATCTTGATCTTCTACCCATGCAAATGGTTGACTTGCTATTCATTTAGACAACGTAGCTATTCATAGTAAACGTTCTCTCCAAATTCAGTTTTCTCAATTTTGATAATTAGTTGAGTAAAGTTTTGCAACAACTATTCTACATACTATGAGACTGGAGCGTGAAGCTTCATAAATCATTTCTAAAACATTCGGTGCGATCCAAGGAATATAGAGGATAGGTAGGGCCATCCGAAGATTGCCGATCTTTCACGAACGCGTGACGTCAACGCAGAGGCACTGAGCTCGGCTGAAGCAGACGGCCCGTAGCATTTATATGGAAGATTCAGAGCAAAAGTATTTTTACTTTGAGGAGGGGGAAAATATGAATTGTCATTCTCCGAGATGTATTGAGGCATCCTTTTAATGATTAGTAACATAACTGAAAAAGCGCTACTTTTAAAAGGGGGCAAAGTACATGTGAAAAAATGTATTTTGAAAATCCATGCCTGAAGCTTTCTGATCGATGCGTTACAAAGAAAGTTGCAGTGTTCTCATTTAGCATTTCAAGATTTTATAAATCGTATTATAATTTTAACCAAAACGTCGCATGCTTAAAAGAATTACATAATAAATGAAAAAGTTAAAAATAAATAATTCATTGATAGTTTATTTCACTTCACTTATACTCACAAAGAACACGCTTTCCCAGACGAAGATTCGAAATGGGGGACCCAGGCGCCGTAACGCGTTGTGTTAACCACTTCACAGTAGAAATACACAGTGACAATTAGCTATGTGGTATACTATTTATTTAATGCGAGAAGCATTTGCGAGTGGTTATTGAAGTAACAAATAATTTTTACAATAAGTTTTAATAAAAACAGTAATAATAATTCTAATCGAGACTTACCCCTTGTAGTCTCTAAATGTACTTGTAGGAGTACGCATAACCTTTTCTCATAATAGCTAGTGTAAATGAATTGGCGCAACAGCCCTCCGACAGACAGGTCCTGCTAGAGCGGCTTTTTCATTGGGTGACGTGTGGTCAGCGCATCGAATCCCATCGTGCCTGTTTTCTGGCATTCGACACCGGAGGCCGCTAACCTTTTTCAAATAGCTTCCCAACAGGCACGTATCTAGAAATATGTTTGGGGGGTGGGGTCCGAACCAAGTGTCTCAGGAATATTATTATTAATAATAATAATAGTTTAAATTAAAATAATTAAATTAAATCAAATTAATAAAAATTACAATATATAAATTAATATATTATTATTACACGAATAGGTAAAACACCTGTATAAGAATAGAGATATAACAGCGCATTAATTACGTAGCTTACCTGTAGTTAAGATCGGAATAATTTACATAAAAACAAGTGCCCTGGCAATGAAATTAATGTCAAATAGATGAATAATTGAATATTTATCGAATAACAAAAATGATGTTACATGTAGTTGGAGAAAAGTAAGTTTCTGATTAATATTTTATGCATATCATTTTGAGTAGTAGTGTACATAAATTTTCTTTGTAGCTAATGTCATTCAAAGCCGTATGATCCCAATATAATCCTTGCCTTCTAAAAAGTTCAGAGGAAATTAATAACCATCGATTATGAAACAAATGCTAATATTTTAATTACTTAATTTTAGTACTTGGTAAATCTTTCGGGGAGTTCGGACCCCTGGACCCCCCTAAATACGTCCTTCCTGTCCTTCAAAGCCGTATGATCCCAATATAATCCTTGTCTTCAAGTAAGTTCAGAGGAAATTTTACAACAAATGCTAAACGAGTATATTTTCATTATTTAATTTCGGGTGGGGAGTGGGGGTCCCCTAAATACGTTCTTTCCATTCTTCAAAGCCGTATCATCCGAATATAATCCTTGTCTTCCAATAAGTTCAGAGGAAATTATAAAACAACGGCTAAACGAATAAATTTTTCATTATTAAATTTTAGTAGTTGATAAATCTTTCGGGGGGAGGTCCGGACCCCCTGGACCCCTAAATACGTTCTTGCTCCCCAATTGTCGTCTCGACGCTGCGAGTTACCGCCGAGGATCGAACACGGGACTCCTCTTGCCAAAGGAAAGAGCGCTTAATATTGGGCAACGTAAGAGCCCAGCGTAAATTAATAAGCTATTAAAATTTAAAACTTATCTCTGTTCGAAAAAATGAACTGAGAAGTAAAATCGATCTCTCATATGCTATAATTTTCTATCATGAGGTCAGGCTCGGGTTTGGTTGAGGGGGAGGGGGGTTGCTTGAAAGACCATATCACCGGACCTCGATATGTAAAGGGGCTTCCACCGGGAAAATATTGCTATGATGCTTTATAAAATAGTGGAAATATATTTTTTTAATGCGGAAAGTTTATAAAAATGTAGCTGGCCATCTGACATAACATAAATGACGGAGGTGAGAGGCAGGGTTGTGCAATTACGCGTAAAATTTTCTACATTACACGTAAATTACTCTTAAAACGCATAAAAAACTCAAAGTACTTAAAAAAAACTAGAATCAAACGAAAATGAAAAGAAAACATATTTTTTGCAATGGATATTGTTATGTATGGCAGTTGGCAGTAGAAAACAAAAAAGGCTTTAAAAAAAATTTCCTAAGAATTTGTAATTTTTTAAAAAAAAGAATAGTGCTGAAGTGCTCCCCTGTGCTTTGAACCACGCCATGAAGGCATATAGGAAGGGGGGGGGGGCATATAGGGTTCCACACTTTCTTGATCACGGCCGAAGATGGGGGTGATGTGGTCAATCCATAACTCCATAGGCGTGCGCAGATCCTCTGATTAGGGGAGGGGGGGGGGGTGGCAAAAGCCCTGATGAAAGTTCTATCGGAGAAAGAAAAACCTCATTTCATATCACTGTTTTATTGCATTGATGAGTATGGAATAGAGCCGTATATAGTGTCCGGACCCTCCGAAAATCAATGTATTAAAAGAATTCAGACTTTGTGGCACCAACGTTCTTTGACCCCTCCTGTGGTTCAGAGACTATTTTACATGTAAACATCGTTTCGTACAACAGATTCAAAATAACTGCACATCATTTATTAATTTCTAACAGTGGCAGAAATTAAAGGAGCGTTAGAGGTAGTTGCCCTACACATTTGCCCCCGCACTATAGCATCTTAATGCTAAGCTTTGTCTACAAAGACAAAGCAAACTGTCCTTGCCCCCCCAACTTTTCAAATCCAATCCCCGCTATTGATTTCCAATGCATTGGTAAGTTATTCTGCAAACTCCTGGAGTAACCCAACTAACGAATAGTGCGGGAATATTAAAAACAAAAAAAGATGCTAGAGAACGAAGTTGGATATGTTCAACTTCATAGGAAATAATGCACCTTCCTCCCCTCGGAAGTTGCTTGGAATATTCTCTGGCTTGAAAATACTTTTTTTTTTTTTAATGAGAATCATATTTTTTAGTAACTGTGAAAAGATTCTTCTATACTAAAATTCTAAGTGAGAGATTTGGGGGGGGGGGCAACTGCCCCCTCTTAACCCCCGTGCGCATGCCTATGCATCGATCATAAGTAGCATATGCAAGTGTATAATACGCATGAAAAAGGAATTTGAAACTGTCACTAAAACTTCGAAATCCAATCCAAATAAATTGTCGTTAATCGTTATGTCTTGTTTTAGTACAAGTACCGTGCAACAGGTTTCTCAATTTTAAAAATATGTGAAAGAATAATTCTATAATAAAATATTGTTAGTGAGGATGAGGGCGTGATGTGTCTGTGTAAACAGTCTTCAGAAAATAATGATTTTGTGCTAAAATATATAAGAAAATGAAAATGTAAGTAGTGTAATTGGATTGTTTCAAAGTCACACTTTGTAGGTATTTTTTTTTTATTAATTAAATATTACTTTTTGACATATTTTGACAATTTTTTGTCAACGTTTTAGTGTTTAGCGATGTTTTTAGTACAATTTTCAATGCAAATTTTTTTTTTCCCAGCAAATTTTTTTTTCCCACTCACACTTGGTAGGTATGCATTTGTAGCTTTTTTTTTATCAATTGAATATCAGTTTTTGACATATTTTGACAATTTTTTGTCGATGTTTTAGCGTTTAGCGATGTTTTAGTAAATTTTTTTTTTTCCCACCTCACACTTGCCACGATCTTACGTGATATAACTTAACCTATTTTTTTTTCTTGAGATAAATATTTTTGATCTTGCAGTTGTTGAATTCGCAAACATATTTTTCCTAAGTCTTACTGTTTCCAAGATAATCCCACTTCCGGTTGCCATTTTGGATTTCCGAACATAGGTTTTATTCATATTTTACTCACATATAGGCGTACATGACGAATTTGCAAACAGATTTTTCCTAAGTCTTACCGTTTCCAAGATAACCCAACTTCCGGTTGCTATTTTGGATTTCCGAACATAGGTTCTATTCATATTTTACTTACATATAGGTGTACGTGATGAATCCGCAAACAGATTTTTTCTAAGCCTTACCGTTTCCAAGATAACACCACTTCCGGTCGCCATTTTGGATTTCCGAGCATAGGTTCTATTCATATTTTACTTACATATAGGTGTACATGATGAAACACCAAACAGATTTTTCCTAAGTCTTACCGTTTCCAAGTTAACCCCACTTCCGGTCGCCATTTTGGATTTCCGAGCATAGGTTCTATTCATACTTTTTCTCACATATAGGTGTACATGATGAATCACCAAACAGATTTTTCCTAAGTCTTACCGTTTCCAAGATAACACCACTTCCGGTCGCCATTTTGGATTTCCGAGCATAGGTTCTATTCATATTTTACTTACATATAGGTGTACATGATGAAACACCAAACAGATTTTTCCTAAGTCTTACCGTTTCCAAGTTAACCCCACTTCCGGTCGCCATTTTGGATTTCCGAGCATAGGTTCTATTCATACTTTTTCTCACATATAGGTGTACATGATGAATCACCAAACAGATTTTTCCTAAGTCTTACCGTTTCCAAGATAACACCACTTCCGGTCGCCATTTTGGATTTTCGAACATAGGTTCTATTCATACTTTTTCTCATGTATAGGTGTACATGATGAATCCCCAAACAGATTTTTCCTAAGCCTTACTGTTTCCAAGATAACACCACTTCCGGTCGCCATTTTGGATTTCCGAGCATAGGTTTTATTCATATTTTATTTACATATAGGTGTACATGATGAAACACCAAACAGATTTTTTCTAAGTTTTACTGTTTCCAAGTTAACCCCACTTCCGGTCGCCATTTTGGTTTTCCGAACATAGGTTCTATTTATATTTTTTCTCACGTATAGGCGTACGTGATGAATTCGCAAACAGATTTTTTCTAAGTCTTACTGTTGTAGTAGTACAATCAACCCGGTTCAACGCCCGAAAATGAGGCTCGGTGAGGCTCGCCTTAATGGATTTCACTCGTAAGGCATGAGCCTCATTTTCTCGCAGTGTTGCCAACTCCTTACTTGAAAAAATCACCAAGGTTTTTTTTTGGTCTAACCTAACCTAAAGCAAGGAGCTGGCAACACTGCTTGAGGCTTGCTTTAATGGTCTGCTCTTGTAAGGCATAAGCCTTATTTTCTCGCAGTGTGGCCAACACCTTACTCGAAAAAATCACCAAGGTTTTTTTTTGGTCTAATCTAACCTAAAGCAAGGAGCTGGCACTTGTGTGCTCGCAGTGTTGGCAACACTTTACTCGAAAAAACCACCAAGGGTTTTTTTTGGTCTAACCTAACCTAAAGCAAGGAGCTGACAACACTGCTTAAGACTTACCTTACAGTGCATAAAGCAGTGTTGCCAACCTACTGGTATTTTTGCCATAGCTTTTTACAAAAAAAAGAGGAGAAAAAGAGAGAGGGGGAAAAGTTAAACAACCGACAATGTTGCTAATATTTACCTACAGCTTTTTTTTACTTGGCAAGGGCTTAGCCAATTTATATACTGGCGTAACATACATACACTGGGCAAGGAGAGCCGGCAACAAACACACACTGCCGTAAAAGAGAAAGAGATGGATGGATGGATGGATGGCAACACAGTATGTGTGTGCGTGTGTGTGTGTATAATATGTAGTATTATTAACTAGAGTGTGTTGGCAACCTACCTGCAACTAAAAAAAGATAGAGATACCAACATTGCTGTAAGATAAAGAGAGAGACCTATAGCTGGCAACAGTGGTGAGCGAATACGTATTATTTCCAAGTCCCGGGGGCCAATGTTTATATATATCGTGACCTTTGTAAACACCTCTCGGGGGAACGATGTGCCACACACGCGCGCGCGCCTCTTATTATTTCCGTATTGTGATGCAAACAAACAAATAATAATTGTTTTTTTTTTTAGATGGGGGTGTTTTTCGATATATTTTTTCGATAACTCTTACCATTTTCGAGATATTTGCAATTTTAAGATTTTTTTTAATGCTGGACTTAGAAAATTTTCGGTATATATTTTTTTTTTGTTCCATGACGACCTATGTTTATTTTGGTATGGGAGGACAGAGGACACCGAGACTCGACCGACACACTAAACCCAACCTCTCTATGCGTACTCTACGTCACCAAAAAAGGTTAAAGGTTCCAAATAACAATAGTTAGAGTTTTGCCAATCTAGTAAAGTGGATTGGTTGAAATCTCCAAGGCGTATTTTGTATTTTTTTTTTTCAAATATGAACACGTTAAAACTGAACTGTCTTGGATTTTTGAGTTTTGTATTTGCCCTGAGAAAATTCTATATAAAATAACGTACCTGAAAATTATATTCACAGTAGATTGATTTTTTTTTTAGTTTTGTAATCACCTCAAGAAATTCTATATAAAATAACATACCTGAAAATTGTATCGCTATATACTAGACTTTTTGATTTCTGTGATTTTGGAGAAAACAATGGCATCCACCACCAGTTTCAATCGTAAAAATGATAAAACTGAATGTGTTACTTGTGGGAAGCTAATCTCAAGGAACAATTTATCGGTACACAGGACAAGATGTAGCGAAACAGGTTCGAGAATTAATCGTTCGTTACCTTCTAAGTCTTGTGCTCGATGCGGAAAGATGATCAGCATTGCACATTTAAGTAAACACCTCAAAATTTGCAAACCATCGACCGGACAAGCATCGAAAAGGAAAATCGATAATTCAGAAACGGAAGCTTCCACTTCCAAGCAAATTAAATTATCTAATGAACGCAAACCAATTAGATCTGCATTCAACGACCAACTCCAGGATTTTTCAATTAAGTCAGAACCAGGCCGTGACATTCTAAGTTTCTTGGACGAAACAAAAACATCTGTACTAAATATTTTGAAAGATAAACTTGAAAACAACTCTATAAAAGTATACGTTGTTCTGTTTTCTGAATACGAGAAAGTTGATGGCACAACGAGTATTTTTTATCATTGTACAAAAAACCAGACTCTTTATTTTGCTGACGTCGAAAATTTGGACAACTTCTATTATAAAGTTTCCAACGAGCTGGTTAAGAAACATGACGATTTCGAGGCTAAAGGGTCGGGGTGGTCTCTATGTGGAAGTCCTCACACGTTAACTGTTTACGTGAACCAATTCTCACCTCTTCGTGCATCCAGCTACGTTCCTCTTCCACCGAACATTCAACACAAGAGGGCTGTGTTAAATATACAGAACAGCGATAACAAGTGTTTTCTCTGGTGTATATTGGCAGAACTTCATCCGATTTATTGGTCAAATAATCCAGAACGGGTTTATCATTACAAGCAATACGAGTCCGAGTTTGAAAGTGTAATGTCTGGCATTGAATACCCGGTGACATTGTCGGATATAACAAAGTTCGAAAATCGTGCAGGAAAACGCATCGCTATTAATGTATATTTCTTCACGTCAGATAAATATCTTGTGCATCCCGTCAGGATAAGCGATATCGACGATGACGATGCTTGTGTAATAAATCTTCTTCTCATTTCCAACGAGGATGTCTATCATTACACGCTAATTCGTTCTCTATCACGTTTGGTCAGAAGTCAAACTACCAAGTATGCAAACAACATCGAAGTTTGCCCGAGATGTCTAACCACGTTCGACGATCGTGACCGACGTGATCATCAAAATCTTCATAGTCGTCAAATTGCTATCGATAAACTTGCCGAACATAAAATTTATTGCGGTGACAACAGACCGACTAGAATGTTGATGCCCGAAACGAACGAAGTCGAAGAATTCAAAATGCACAAGGCATTGTCGGAACATCCCGCAATCATCGTCGCAGATTTCGAGTCTTTCCTGAAACCACTATCCTACTGCGAACCGGATCCTGAAATTTCCTCCACAACGCCGTACCAGCTTCATCAACCTAATAGTTTCGGCTATGTTGTTGTGCGACGTGATAAAATAAATGAAGCATATATATACCGCGGACCAAATGTAATCGAACACTTCCTGGAAAAAATGGTGGAGGAGGTTGAGGTAATTGGTAGCGTACTGCTTACATCAAAACCGATGGCACCTTTAACTGAAAATGAACTTCAAAATTACAATTCCACTGAGGTGTGTCCGGTATGTGATCAAAGTTTCACTGATGAGAACAAAAAAATATTCCACCACGATCATTTCAGCGGAAACTACATAGGTGGAATTTGCAACACGTGCAATCTTAAAATCCAGAAACCTAAATTCATACCCATATTCTTTCACAACGGAAGCGGATATGATTTTCACCACCTGGTGAGACATCTTGGCTACGATCCGAAACGTATAGGTGTCTTGGCCGAGAATGAAGAACGCTACATTAGTCTCAGCAAGCAAGTGTCGATTCCGGGAACGAAAAATACAATCGAGATGCGCTTCCTGGATTCGTACAGATTTCTGTCTGCAAGTCTGGATGCTTTAGCGAACAAACTCACCGACGATCAATTTAAAATAACTAGAGCTAGTTTTCCCAACGTAGACATAGAACTCGTTAGACGTAAAGGGGTTTATCCTTACGAATACGTTAGTGATGGTTCTAAATTTAACGACGACGCTCTCCCACCTCCAAGAGAATTTTACAGCAGACTCAGAGAGAAAGGAATCACGGACGAAGAATACCAACACGCGCAACTCATGTGGGAGAAATTAGAATGTAGGACACTCGGAGACTACCACGACGCCTACTTAAAATTAGACGTGACGATACTCGCGGATGTTTTTCAAGCGTTCAGAAAAACGGCAACGAATATTTATAAATTAGATCCAGCGTATTTCTACAGTCTACCGGGATTAGCGTGGTCGGCAATGTTATTCCAGACAAAGGTCAAGCTGGAACTGATATCGGACGTTGACATGTTGCTATTTATCGAAAGAGGGATACGAGGTGGAATGGTGCAATGCGTACAGAGACATGCAAAAGCTAATAACGTACACATGAAAGAAGATTACGATTCAAATCGAGCATCGAATTACATCTTCTACGCCGACGTTAATAATCTCTACGGACATGCCATGGTTCAGAAACTTCCTTACGGGGGATTCGAATGGTTAGATCCCACTTCGATAGACATTATTCATTTCGACGATAGCGAGTGTGGTTTCTTCGCAGAGGTAGATCTCCGATTCTCCGACCACCTGCACGACACGTTTTCGGATTTGCCTCCGACTCCCGAAATCAAATGTCCACCCGACTCGGTTCAAGACAAGCTTTTGTTAACATTGGACCCTAAACAGAGATACGTCGTCCACTACAAGAATCTCCGGTTTTTGATTGGGAAGGGTGTTCAGATAGTAAATGTTAGAAGAATACTAAAGTTTAAACATTCCACGTGGTTAAGACCTTACATAGAAACTAACACACAACATAGAACAGCTGCCACTTCCGATTTAGACAAGGACTTCTTTAAATTAATGAACAACGCGGTGTACGGAAAGACCATGGAGAATGTTAGAAAGCACGTAGACGTGAAATTAATTTCCGATAAGAATAAATGTCGGAAGTGGATAGCCGATCCTAGATTCAAGTCGAGAAAAATTTACAACGAGAATTTGGCACTTTTCAATCTAGATATAAAATTGATGAAATTCAGAAAACCAATTTACGTTGGCGCAACGGTTCTCGACTTGTCGAAACTTTACATGTTCGAATTTCATTACGACGTGATGAAACCCTTCTTCAATGATAAGATATCACTTTTGTACACGGACACCGACAGCTTCATTTACAGCATACAAACACCTAACCTCTATGAAGACATAAAAAATCCTTCCATGCTCGAGTATTTCGATACTTCTGCATATCCTCAACCCAACAGATTTGGAATTCCATCTCGTAACAAAAAAGTCCTAGGTAAACTGAAAGATGAATGTAACGGTGATATTATTGTCGAGTTCGCGGGTTTGCGTTCGAAGATGTATGCCATGAGAACAGAGAGTAGCGTCACGAAGAAAGCAAAAGGTGTGGGCAAGAATACGGTGGAGAACAAACTCACCTTCCACGATTACATCGATTGCCTTTACTCACAATCGACGATACTAAGTATAGAACAAAGAATCCAAAGTGTAGACCATGTGATTACAACAAACGAAGTGAGGAAAGTAGCATTAGATCCGCATGACGATAAAAGATGTATTTTGTCTTGTGGAATCCACACGTTGCCTTGGGGACACTATCGTTTAGAAATTAGTAAAAATTGTAGGCAATGCAAATGAAAAAAAAAAATGAACTTAAATAACTATAACTAAAATTAAAAAAAACTTTAACTGTCTCAAATTATCACATACACAATAAATAACTAGCAAGGACAATCAATCTCTTTGGTTTCCGAAAGCAAACAATGGAGACTGTACACCGCACGGCAGATCATGAATTTCTACCTTCCATGTTATCTAAACTCAACGGTCTGTTGATCAATCAATTTTCGGAACGCTGCTCTTCTTGCTGGAACAGTGACGATTTCGGATTCGCGACGATCGACATGACGAGGAAACCCAACGACGGAAAATACAGAAACAAAATCAACGACTTTCTAAACGTTGCAACGTTGTGA
>NC_139236.1:18491998-18896435 GCF_977018435.1 Lepisma saccharinum | reverse complement strand
CACTGTTCCAGCAAGAAGAGCAGCGTTCCGAAAATTGATTGATCAACAGACCGTTGAGTTTAGATAACATGGAAGGTAGAAATTCATGATCTGCCGTGCGGTGTACAGTCTCCATTGTTTGCTTTCGGAAACCAAAGAGATTGATTGTCCTTGCTAGTTATTTATTGTGTATGTGATAATTTGAGACAGTTAAAGTTTTTTTTAATTTTAGTTATAGTTATTTAAGTTCATTTTTTTTTTTCATTTGCATTGCCTACAATTTTTACTAATTTCTAAACGATAGTGTCCCCAAGGCAACGTGTGGATTCCACAAGACAAAATACATCTTTTATCGTCATGCGGATCTAATGCTACTTTCCTCACTTCGTTTGTTGTAATCACATGGTCTACACTTTGGATTCTTTGTTCTATACTTAGTATCGTCGATTGTGAGTAAAGGCAATCGATGTAATCGTGGAAGGTGAGTTTGTTCTCCACCGTATTCTTGCCCACACCTTTTGCTTTCTTCGTGACGCTACTCTCTGTTCTCATGGCATACATCTTCGAACGCAAACCCGCGAACTCGACAATAATATCACCGTTACATTCATCTTTCAGTTTACCTAGGACTTTTTTGTTACGAGATGGAATTCCAAATCTGTTGGGTTGAGGATATGCAGAAGTATCGAAATACTCGAGCATGGAAGGATTTTTTATGTCTTCATAGAGGTTAGGTGTTTGTATGCTGTAAATGAAGCTGTCGGTGTCCGTGTACAAAAGTGATATCTTATCATTGAAGAAGGGTTTCATCACGTCGTAATGAAATTCGAACATGTAAAGTTTCGACAAGTCGAGAACCGTTGCGCCAACGTAAATTGGTTTTCTGAATTTCATCAATTTTATATCTAGATTGAAAAGTGCCAAATTCTCGTTGTAAATTTTTCTCGACTTGAATCTAGGATCGGCTATCCACTTCCGACATTTATTCTTATCGGAAATTAATTTCACGTCTACGTGCTTTCTAACATTCTCCATGGTCTTTCCGTACACCGCGTTGTTCATTAATTTAAAGAAGTCCTTGTCTAAATCGGAAGTGGCAGCTGTTCTATGTTGTGTGTTAGTTTCTATGTAAGGTCTTAACCACGTGGAATGTTTAAACTTTAGTATTCTTCTAACATTTACTATCTGAACACCCTTCCCAATCAAAAACCGGAGATTCTTGTAGTGGACGACGTATCTCTGTTTAGGGTCCAATGTTAACAAAAGCTTGTCTTGAACCGAGTCGGGTGGACATTTGATTTCGGGAGTCGGAGGCAAATCCGAAAACGTGTCGTGCAGGTGGTCGGAGAATCGGAGATCTACCTCTGCGAAGAAACCACACTCGCTATCGTCGAAATGAATAATGTCTATCGAAGTGGGATCTAACCATTCGAATCCCCCGTAAGGAAGTTTCTGAACCATGGCATGTCCGTAGAGATTATTAACGTCGGCGTAGAAGATGTAATTCGATGCTCGATTTGAATCGTAATCTTCTTTCATGTGTACGTTATTAGCTTTTGCATGTCTCTGTACGCATTGCACCATTCCACCTCGTATCCCTCTTTCGATAAATAGCAACATGTCAACGTCCGATATCAGTTCCAGCTTGACCTTTGTCTGGAATAACATTGCCGACCACGCTAATCCCGGTAGACTGTAGAAATACGCTGGATCTAATTTATAAATATTCGTTGCCGTTTTTCTGAACGCTTGAAAAACATCCGCGAGTATCGTCACGTCTAATTTTAAGTAGGCGTCGTGGTAGTCTCCGAGTGTCCTACATTCTAATTTCTCCCACATGAGTTGCGCGTGTTGGTATTCTTCGTCCGTGATTCCTTTCTCTCTGAGTCTGCTGTAAAATTCTCTTGGAGGTGGGAGAGCGTCGTCGTTAAATTTAGAACCATCACTAACGTATTCGTAAGGATAAACCCCTTTACGTCTAACGAGTTCTATGTCTACGTTGGGAAAACTAGCTCTAGTTATTTTAAATTGATCGTCGGTGAGTTTGTTCGCTAAAGCATCCAGACTTGCAGACAGAAATCTGTACGAATCCAGGAAGCGCATCTCGATTGTATTTTTCGTTCCCGGAATCGACACTTGCTTGCTGAGACTAATGTAGCGTTCTTCATTCTCGGCCAAGACACCTATACGTTTCGGATCGTAGCCAAGATGTCTCACCAGGTGGTGAAAATCATATCCGCTTCCGTTGTGAAAGAATATGGGTATGAATTTAGGTTTCTGGATTTTAAGATTGCACGTGTTGCAAATTCCACCTATGTAGTTTCCGCTGAAATGATCGTGGTGGAATATTTTTTTGTTCTCATCAGTGAAACTTTGATCACATACCGGACACACCTCAGTGGAATTGTAATTTTGAAGTTCATTTTCAGTTAAAGGTGCCATCGGTTTTGATGTAAGCAGTACGCTACCAATTACCTCAACCTCCTCCACCATTTTTTCCAGGAAGTGTTCGATTACATTTGGTCCGCGGTATATATATGCTTCATTTATTTTATCACGTCGCACAACAACATAGCCGAAACTATTAGGTTGATGAAGCTGGTACGGCGTTGTGGAGGAAATTTCAGGATCCGGTTCGCAGTAGGATAGTGGTTTCAGGAAAGACTCGAAATCTGCGACGATGATTGCGGGATGTTCCGACAATGCCTTGTGCATTTTGAATTCTTCGACTTCGTTCGTTTCGGGCATCAACATTCTAGTCGGTCTGTTGTCACCGCAATAAATTTTATGTTCGGCAAGTTTATCGATAGCAATTTGACGACTATGAAGATTTTGATGATCACGTCGGTCACGATCGTCGAACGTGGTTAGACATCTCGGGCAAACTTCGATGTTGTTTGCATACTTGGTAGTTTGACTTCTGACCAAACGTGATAGAGAACGAATTAGCGTGTAATGATAGACATCCTCGTTGGAAATGAGAAGAAGATTTATTACACAAGCATCGTCATCGTCGATATCGCTTATCCTGACGGGATGCACAAGATATTTATCTGACGTGAAGAAATATACATTAATAGCGATGCGTTTTCCTGCACGATTTTCGAACTTTGTTATATCCGACAATGTCACCGGGTATTCAATGCCAGACATTACACTTTCAAACTCGGACTCGTATTGCTTGTAATGATAAACCCGTTCTGGATTATTTGACCAATAAATCGGATGAAGTTCTGCCAATATACACCAGAGAAAACACTTGTTATCGCTGTTCTGTATATTTAACACAGCCCTCTTGTGTTGAATGTTCGGTGGAAGAGGAACGTAGCTGGATGCACGAAGAGGTGAGAATTGGTTCACGTAAACAGTTAACGTGTGAGGACTTCCACATAGAGACCACCCCGACCCTTTAGCCTCGAAATCGTCATGTTTCTTAACCAGCTCGTTGGAAACTTTATAATAGAAGTTGTCCAAATTTTCGACGTCAGCAAAATAAAGAGTCTGGTTTTTTGTACAATGATAAAAAATACTCGTTGTGCCATCAACTTTCTCGTATTCAGAAAACAGAACAACGTATACTTTTATAGAGTTGTTTTCAAGTTTATCTTTCAAAATATTTAGTACAGATGTTTTTGTTTCGTCCAAGAAACTTAGAATGTCACGGCCTGGTTCTGACTTAATTGAAAAATCCTGGAGTTGGTCGTTGAATGCAGATCTAATTGGTTTGCGTTCATTAGATAATTTAATTTGCTTGGAAGTGGAAGCTTCCGTTTCTGAATTATCGATTTTCCTTTTCGATGCTTGTCCGGTCGATGGTTTGCAAATTTTGAGGTGTTTACTTAAATGTGCAATGCTGATCATCTTTCCGCATCGAGCACAAGACTTAGAAGGTAACGAACGATTAATTCTCGAACCTGTTTCGCTACATCTTGTCCTGTGTACCGATAAATTGTTCCTTGAGATTAGCTTCCCACAAGTAACACATTCAGTTTTATCATTTTTACGATTGAAACTGGTGGTGGATGCCATTGTTTTCTCCAAAATCACAGAAATCAAAAAGTCTAGTATATAGCGATACAATTTTCAGGTATGTTATTTTATATAGAATTTCTTGAGGTGATTACAAAACTAAAAAAAAAATCAATCTACTGTGAATATAATTTTCAGGTACGTTATTTTATATAGAATTTTCTCAGGGCAAATACAAAACTCAAAAATCCAAGACAGTTCAGTTTTAACGTGTTCATATTTGAAAAAAAAAAATACAAAATACGCCTTGGAGATTTCAACCAATCCACTTTACTAGATTGGCAAAACTCTAACTATTGTTATTTGGAACCTTTAACCTTTTTTGGTGACGTAGAGTACGCATAGAGAGGTTGGGTTTAGTGTGTCGGTCGAGTCTCGGTGTCCTCTGTCCTCCCATACCAAAATAAACATAGGTCGTCATGGAACAAAAAAAAAATATATACCGAAAATTTTCTAAGTCCAGCATTAAAAAAAATCTTAAAATTGCAAATATCTCGAAAATGGTAAGAGTTATCGAAAAAATATATCGAAAAACACCCCCATCTAAAAAAAAAAACAATTATTATTTGTTTGTTTGCATCACAATACGGAAATAATAAGAGGCGCGCGCGCGTGTGTGGCACATCGTTCCCCCGAGAGGTGTTTACAAAGGTCACGATATATATAAACATTGGCCCCCGGGACTTGGAAATAATACGTATTCGCTCACCACTGTTGCCAGCTATAGGTCTCTCTCTTTATCTTACAGCAATGTTGGTATCTCTATCTTTTTTTAGTTGCAGGTAGGTTGCCAACACACTCTAGTTAATAATACTACATATTATACACACACACACGCACACACATACTGTGTTGCCATCCATCCATCCATCCATCTCTTTCTCTTTTACGGCAGTGTGTGTTTGTTGCCGGCTCTCCTTGCCCAGTGTATGTATGTTACGCCAGTATATAAATTGGCTAAGCCCTTGCCAAGTAAAAAAAAGCTGTAGGTAAATATTAGCAACATTGTCGGTTGTTTAACTTTTCCCCCTCTCTCTTTTTCTCCTCTTTTTTTTGTAAAAAGCTATGGCAAAAATACCAGTAGGTTGGCAACACTGCTTTATGCACTGTAAGGTAAGTCTTAAGCAGTGTTGTCAGCTCCTTGCTTTAGGTTAGGTTAGACAAAAAAAAACCCTTGGTGGTTTTTTCGAGTAAAGTGTTGCCAACACTGCGAGCACACAAGTGCCAGCTCCTTGCTTTAGGTTAGATTAGACCAAAAAAAAACCTTGGTGATTTTTTCGAGTAAGGTGTTGGCCACACTGCGAGAAAATAAGGCTTATGCCTTACAAGAGCAGACCATTAAAGCAAGCCTCAAGCAGTGTTGCCAGCTCCTTGCTTTAGGTTAGGTTAGACCAAAAAAAAACCTTGGTGATTTTTTCAAGTAAGGAGTTGGCAACACTGCGAGAAAATGAGGCTCATGCCTTACGAGTGAAATCCATTAAGGCGAGCCTCACCGAGCCTCATTTTCGGGCGTTGAACCGGGTTGATTGTACTACTACAACAGTAAGACTTAGAAAAAATCTGTTTGCGAATTCATCACGTACGCCTATACGTGAGAAAAAATATAAATAGAACCTATGTTCGGAAAACCAAAATGGCGACCGGAAGTGGGGTTAACTTGGAAACAGTAAAACTTAGAAAAAATCTGTTTGGTGTTTCATCATGTACACCTATATGTAAATAAAATATGAATAAAACCTATGCTCGGAAATCCAAAATGGCGACCGGAAGTGGTGTTATCTTGGAAACAGTAAGGCTTAGGAAAAATCTGTTTGGGGATTCATCATGTACACCTATACATGAGAAAAAGTATGAATAGAACCTATGTTCGAAAATCCAAAATGGCGACCGGAAGTGGTGTTATCTTGGAAACGGTAAGACTTAGGAAAAATCTGTTTGGTGATTCATCATGTACACCTATATGTGAGAAAAAGTATGAATAGAACCTATGCTCGGAAATCCAAAATGGCGACCGGAAGTGGGGTTAACTTGGAAACGGTAAGACTTAGGAAAAATCTGTTTGGTGTTTCATCATGTACACCTATATGTAAGTAAAATATGAATAGAACCTATGCTCGGAAATCCAAAATGGCGACCGGAAGTGGTGTTATCTTGGAAACGGTAAGACTTAGGAAAAATCTGTTTGGTGATTCATCATGTACACCTATATGTGAGAAAAAGTATGAATAGAACCTATGCTCGGAAATCCAAAATGGCGACCGGAAGTGGGGTTAACTTGGAAACGGTAAGACTTAGGAAAAATCTGTTTGGTGTTTCATCATGTACACCTATATGTAAGTAAAATATGAATAGAACCTATGCTCGGAAATCCAAAATGGCGACCGGAAGTGGTGTTATCTTGGAAACGGTAAGGCTTAGAAAAAATCTGTTTGCGGATTCATCACGTACACCTATATGTAAGTAAAATATGAATAGAACCTATGTTCGGAAATCCAAAATAGCAACCGGAAGTTGGGTTATCTTGGAAACGGTAAGACTTAGGAAAAATCTGTTTGCAAATTCGTCATGTACGCCTATATGTGAGTAAAATATGAATAAAACCTATGTTCGGAAATCCAAAATGGCAACCGGAAGTGGGATTATCTTGGAAACAGTAAGACTTAGGAAAAATATGTTTGCGAATTCAACAACTGCAAGATCAAAAATATTTATCTCAAGAAAAAAAAATAGGTTAAGTTATATCACGTAAGATCGTGGCAAGTGTGAGGTGGGAAAAAAAAAAATTTACTAAAACATCGCTAAACGCTAAAACATCGACAAAAAATTGTCAAAATATGTCAAAAACTGATATTCAATTGATAAAAAAAAAGCTACAAATGCATACCTACCAAGTGTGAGTGGGAAAAAAAAATTTGCTGGGAAAAAAAAAATTTGCATTGAAAATTGTACTAAAAACATCGCTAAACACTAAAACGTTGACAAAAAATTGTCAAAATATGTCAAAAAGTAATATTTAATTAATAAAAAAAAAATACCTACAAAGTGTGACTTTGAAACAATCCAATTACACTACTAATGTAATATAATTAAAGTAGTTTTTATATTAATAATTTACGAAGGAAAATTAGTTTTTTACATCTGCGTAAAAACCTGGTTTTCCACGTGAAGTAAATTACGTGTAATTTACGTAAAAAAGCTAACGAGTATTCAAATCCTGGGGAAGTGGGCTCAAGATTTTGTTAGCACGGGCTCGACTTCGAGCGTACCTGAGGTAAAATGTATTACGCAGCAGATGGCAATGTAAAATACTAATTAAAACAAATATGCTACAAATATTTTTTAAAAAAAGTGTTGGGAGCTATTCACGGCGCCAAAGAAAAGACAGAGGAGAAACGCGGAGAGTGCAGTGATATTTTACGGGAATCAGTCACAATATACAAAAGTTCTGCTCTTAGATCTCGCACAATGCCTTTTTCACAAGAATGGAAAATCCCGCATATTTTATGTGAATGTTGTCTATTCGTTTACTTACGCAATTATCGACGGGAAAGCTGTGATATTTTATATCTCTTTCTTTAGTTTTCTGATAATAGTTTTCACAGCATTCCATAGCATTTAGGCACGATTTCAGTTGACAAGATCTAAAGAATGTCCAACGCACTTAAGACTCCGTATCATGGGCAGCGCGGAGAGAACAAAATAAGGGTTCCTTCGGAAGACGATTTTTCGAAAACTATTGGTCGCATTTGAATCAAGTTTGTGATAAATTGATTAGAAAGGATGAATCTTAACAGTAAAAGTTGTAACGTTTCCCCTGCTACTATATTATAGAAGATATTCGTTGTCAAATATCTCAACATTCGCATAAAGAACCAGCTTTTTCCGTGCCGAGCTTCTCGGCGATGACGTAATGCACCCACGGACAACTGCGCATACGATCTGCGCCGCCGAACGAGCACCCCCTGGGTGCGATCGGGTTTATTGCTTACGGCTTGAAGAGAAGAAATTCCAATATGGCCTCGTATTTCAAAGATGGCAACGATAAGCTTAGGTTCTTGCCTCGAAAGTTGTTTGTTCAGTACATGTTGGTGTAGATGAAGATCGGAAACTTCCACACTTTTATCCAATTTTCCAACTAACTACAGCACTATACCGAATTCTTTGATGATGCTAAAGGCCATTGTGGTGAAATTGGGATACACCAGTTTTGGAGCTTAAGTAACCTAATGAATGACGATGCAAGAAACACTTATTGGAATAGGATTCAGACAATTTTAGGAACAAGGAATCTTAGGACTCACTCACCAGAAGTGCGCTTTGTAGATCCACCAAGAAATATCTTGTTTGGTGAGCGTTGGCAGCTGCGAGGCTCAGCAGGTAGTCGTTCCTCGCCCCCGTTGACTTCTGGTCCAGCACCTCTCGCTTCGAAGAAACCTGGAAATGAGAAAGGCAGAAAATGTGGTCACAAATTAACAGAACTGCGTAGGTATTAATATATGTTATAAAAAAATGGGACGTTAAGAAAGTCAAATTGAAAAATTTGAAAGAAAAAGTAATTAACGCTTTTATTTATTGTTAGTTCCATCAGTTGTGTGCCCAGGATTTTCTTGAAAGAAAGGCGAAAGATTAAATCTAGAAACCGGATTTTTAAGGGAACATTTTTACGCTAGAAAGGTAAAATTATTGCCAAAAAAAGGAAATAAAAGGACTACATTTTATTTTTGCA
The DNA here is from genome assembly GCF_977018435.1 of Lepisma saccharinum. Classification (NCBI taxonomy): domain Eukaryota; kingdom Metazoa; phylum Arthropoda; class Insecta; order Zygentoma; family Lepismatidae; genus Lepisma; species Lepisma saccharinum. The sequence goes on along the minus strand of NC_139236.1, from coordinate 18,887,701 downwards.
CTCCACTAAAAATATTATTTTAAATGAAAGCACAACATATACCATTCATTTGTAAAAAGGGATACATTAAATTTCATAGAAGTAAAGTAAAAAAATGCAAGAAACTTAATGTATCCCTTTTTATGAATAGTATGTATTATGCTTTCATTTAAAATAATATTTTTAGTGGAGTGCAAAAATAAACTATAATCCTTTCTCATTCATTTCATTTTTATTTTTTTATTTTTTTTTATTTAATCTTACCATCCATTTCGAGTAAATCTTCCTTGAAACAACTTACCGCACTCCATAGCTTGCTGCCACTTTTACCTGGCTTCGCCAAGCAGATAAGTACACTTTCAACTCAACAGGCGTGCTGCTTACAATGCGTTTGGTACAGCTTAATCCCAGATCGCATTGTTGCAACAATCGCTGCAATGCATTCCCAACACGCATGGGGGGAAGGTATGGTAGAAGGGAATGTAGGCTGAAAAACTAGTCAATAAAGGACTAGAAGGAAAATGTATTTTAAAAAAAGGGGAAAAAAGGGAATGTGTGCTCAAAAAGGAAAAAAAGGGAAATCAAAACCATGTAATCTTGTTGGTGGAAGGTAATTATCAACACTGTTGTTATTTATTCCATGACCCGTGTTGAAAAATAAAAATGGAATTTCCTATAAAATACGGTCTCTAGTTCAATCTTATTTTTTTTAGTAGTAAGACGTATATATTGTAATCGTTATAATATGTAATCATATATAGATACATTTCTATGTGAGTATATATGTATATGCTTACAGCATTACAGAACTTGCTGTTTCCTCCAGAGAACATTTCCAGGTCCACCAAAAAATATCTATCTTTTACAGACTTGCCACACAATACAATGATCTATCATCAAGAATCGATATATTTACCTCAGAGTTTGCCTTTCGGTCATCTATTAGAAGAAATGTTTGTAAATAATATCAAATAATGCCATCTTTTACTTATTTTTTTGTTAATTTGCTACTCACTTTTGTGTCAATTTGTTACTTTTATTATTTTTTAAAATATGTTTTGCTTATTATTATTATTACTATTATTATTATCTTTGCATTTTCATTGTTAACAATTTCAGTGTAAAATGACCAACTGTGCTGTATCTGAAATTTTCTCAATAAATAAATAAATAGATCTGCCCCCTGCCTTCTCAAAAAATCACGACAGTTGTCAAGGTAGTGTTAGAGGACAATCTTAAATGTTGGAAGAGAAGGACACATTGTTGCATATGAGTGTGTACATATTTTTTCTGCACGTTTCTGTTGTATGTTTATAAATGTTCCTATCTGTATGTTAAGGCGGAGTACACTATGTCATAATATTGTATGATAGGCACAGCCCAAGGGCTTGTATCCTAAATGCCAATAAATATCATATCATATACTTTCAAAAAACTGGGTTTGTTTGTTTGTTTATTTGTTCCACTTTATGCACACACACAATAAACGAGACTGCATTTACAGTTTAAAGTGGGATCCAAACCACTATGTGGGGTATCGAATCAGGAACCCCTTGATTACAAGGTGACGCCTTAAATATATGTATGTAATGCCATGTAATCAATAGTTTGGTCTGGATCCCACTTTAAACTGTAGGCCCAGTTCCGATTAGCCTATCTGTGCATAAAGCGGACTGAAAACAAAACTTCAATCAATGAGTGGGTTGGTATGATTCATCATTCATACCCAGAGATGAATTCCATAATTCCAATTCGAAAAAAAGCATTCTCGTAGGGATATCCATGTATACACATGTATGCTACCCGCAAACGCAACAATTCCGATTTATCCCATCATTCAAGCACGGCCTACAAATCATGTTTCTCCTTTTCGGCTCTCATAGCATGGAATGCCTGCGACCATCGCATACATAAAGAACCCCGAAAGTTTCAGAGGTAAAGTAAAGGATTTACTGTTAATGGAACAATGGCAGAGTCGCGGTACATACTGAAGATATCAAGTCACAACATGAAATTGTATTGTATCTTATTACGTATTATTTGTCTTTTATATTTGTAGTTAAACGTTTTGTTAATTCATTTAATTTTGTGTATACCTTACAAGTATAAATGCTTATACTTATATACATGTAGCTTACTGATCCACATGCAGTTTCTCATATATGTAACATTACATTAACATGGGTTAGGTGGCAGAGCAGCCTACAGGCTGAACATCGCCCGCTTAATAAATAAATTTATTATTATTATTATTATTATTATTATTATTATTATTAATAATGAAGTGGCCGTTAACGAAGCAACGAACTGTCCGTGCCAAAGCTTGGGGAACTACTACTTGGAGTTTCGATCGCGAAGGAAAGACAATTCCTAGAACTAATAAATCACTTTCAAGCACACAACCTAACGACCCTTGGTGCAAGGGGACCCTTATTATATACTTCTCATACGACCAACTCAAGGAAAGGAGAGAACCGCCCTTGAAAAATCAAGACTGAGACATGCAGAGTAATTGGCTGCTGGAAATCTCACAAGATGGCTTGTTAATGATGCATGATATTAAGGCGCCATACATCAAGCGCGTATTGAAGAGGAAGGCTTACGTTACGAGTGATGAAACTTGCCCAAGTACGGTGATCTCATCCATGTCAGGAGTTCCGAGCTCCTTAAAGTGTGTTCTGGTAAGACTATCATCCTAATTTTGCCCGTAGTGCTTGGAACATTTTTAAGTATGGTATATCAATATTTCCTTCTTACACATATTGTGGAAATGACAATTAATTCATGTTTGTTTTCTTGAAAATAGTTATATTCTCTTGGAATTTTATATGTCGGATAAAACGGAAATATGATTTCTCGCTTTCTTTCCGTGTATTTACTGGAAACCCAAAAGTTGAGTGAGTCCAGAGCTAGTAGTATATGCGCCAAGTAGCCAAAATCAAGCATTCGATATAACTAGGGGGTATTAATTTTGCTTTATGCAACATTTATATGGGTGTGAAAGGATAGCAAAACTGTGACTTCCATTTCAAAGTGGTAGCTATTAGAAATATCAGGAATCCAAGATGGCGGATGTTAAATTTTTGAAAAACCAGCGTGCGAATTAACAAGGAGGATGCCGGGGATAACCCCCCTCCACAAAAATTTTATCCCCGGAAAAACAAAATAGTTTTTATTCCTGCCACGGATGTTTTTGTCCCCCTCAAAGAAAATTGAATTGAAAGCATATACTACCTGGTAGTATACCTTTCTTAGCACAACGTAACAAACACAAATGTAAAATAATTCGTGTCCAATAATGGTCCAGCCATCAGAGATTTTCTTGCCTAAAAGTATACAGCCTTGTGAATTAAAGAGAGACATCATTCTGAAACTGACCAGCCTTACCGAGCTAAGACAACAGCAAGCTCTTTTCCACTGGCATAGTGCTGATATTTTACATGCATTAAAGTGTTCACAAGAAACTTGTAGGTATATTAGATGGACATTAAGTCTGAAATTGGAAATAGAAATTTGATCGTTTTCGGTGTTACTAGTTGGATAGCTCTTTTGTGTGTAGGTTTGGGTTTTCTTAGAATGTTAATATACTGTTTCTGAATTATGTGTAAATGTTATCATAAGATTCAATGACCTATGTTAGAACCAATGTTCTAAGGTACTTAGATACGCAAGGCAAGAGTTTAATTTATTATCTTGTATGTAAATTTATATACCAAAAAATACCTGCCACAAATACGACACTAAGTGGGCCAGTGGCGTGACAGGATTTTCGAAAGTTGGGGAAACGGGTACGTATATTTTTTTTCCAGTAGCCCTTCCTCATTTTGCAATCTTTTCCTACTTTTGACGTTATTTTTTAGGAATACTGGGACAAAGGGGGTTTATGACCCCCACCAAACCCCCCCCCCATTGGGCACGCCAAACTGGAGTGGGCACCCCCCTCAAAGCAAAAAGCTTAATTCGCACAGTCGAAAAAACTACGGTCCAATTCCAAGACGGCCACCCTAGGAACATGATAAAATTCAAGTATAATTCCCGGTTTTCAAGGCTAAATTTAAAACAATTCAATGGCACAAGCAAATGTTTTCTCTATATCAACCTTACCTATTACGTATTCAATATATTAAAAATATGAAGGGTCTCTGTGATTCCAATGTATCCAAAATTATAATTAGATTAAATTAAATGGAAAATATTTAATTTAACATCGGGAGTTTACTTTTTCGATTTCAAACACTCAGACTCGAAATACATCTACAAACACAAGTCACAAAAGTTACGGGATATACTCATGTATAAGAACTTCAAACTGAAATTTACCTTATCAACTTAGAGATTCTTATCTTGCAATTATCTTCCGTCTGTCAGACAGTTTGTTCTGCAAAGGACTTAACAAAGTAAATGGATGGAGAGAATTTTGTTTTATTTCCACCCAGATTTATTTTATATCCTTGATAAAAATAATAGTTAAACAGTGAAAAACTTGCCTCAGAACATTTATAAATATATACAAATTCAATGAGGTTTGGATTAATATAGGTGCCAATTTTTCACGTCTACGGAGAAAAATTCACTCAGAATTCAAGCATAATTTCCGGAGCCAATAATTTACGCACGATTCTCGGAATTCAAGGAATTCCCGATGAATAGCCACCCTGGTTTTGTATTACATAGAATCGCACAAATAAACCTATAATTGATGAGGAAATGATAATTTTAAAGTAGACAATAAATAAGCTCACATGAATTCTTGTTCGAAGTACTAGAATCAGCTGTTGGTAGACGCCGCCATTTTGTAGGTAACTCTGAGTTCTCCATAAGGAAAATGGATCGCGAGTACTTGTATATGACGTCAAAGTCATACACCCAGGTACTCTATCCTTGCCTATTTATAAAAACAACTGTGTTTTGAAAATAAAAACACAAAAACCAGAAATATCGACAGACTACCTCAATAGATTACTCATATTAATTTTATCTTTTGCGTACATGAATTGATTCTACACATTTGTAGTGATCTTACACAAAACCATATATTTTAAAGTTTTTCTAATTAAAGTTATATCCTTCTGCAACACGCGAATACAGAAGTTTAAAATAAGGACACCTCGATGCAACAAATACCACATTTTATGTCGAATCGCACAGTTGGGATAAACAAATGTGTTTATCATTTAGACCAAAAAGTCTTTTGACTGGATATAGCCGTTTATTATGCAAAAACGAATAGTGTAAGTTTAAAGTTAGTTAAAAAAAAGGAAGCAATACTTCAGTTTCATGAAATAATAAGTTATAATGTGTGGAATTTATGCTCAAGATATATCAAGTTTTCTTGAGACATCCAACAGGGTCTATGTAATACGGGCTTCTTAAAAAGTAGCAGGGCACTGAAAGAGTAATGCAGTTATATACGTATTTCTAAAGGTACAAGTAGCATTGGAGCATGATTCATTTGCGTTTATAGTTAGTCAGGGTCTGACAAAAAATACACCTTAATATTACGAATATAATGAATTCAAGAACAGAACAGTTTTGTGACATTTGCATCCAAGTACTGCAACTTTTCAATCTATGTATGTATTTATTTATTATATTCGTGGAGGTACGAGCATATCATTGTACTGAGGCCTCCCCAATGGCGCAGTGGTAGCGTCGTCGCCTTGTAATCAAGGGGTCCCGGGTTCGATACCCGGTGGAGGCACAAGTGGTTCGGATCCCACTTTAAACTGTAGGTCCAGTCCCGATTAGCCTTACTGTGCATAAAGTGGACTTAAAACAACAAATCAATCAATCAATCATATCATTGTACTGAGTAGAATGCAAAATAATTTTGACAAAACAATATGAATTATACAAATGGGAAAGTAATCGCCTGGTAGGTCCTGACACTCTAAAGCTTGTGTCACACCATTGTCTACTCAATAGCTTTATCATTGAATTCTAATGAATCATAAACGGCAGTGTGAAACTCCTGAGGCAAAACATGACTCAAGACAAAATCTCCCAGCTTCTCTTTCAAATATTATTGTGGGAGTCCAGACTTAACAGCAGTGTCAACAGTTCACACATATTTGATAAACGGTAAAACTTAAGACAATGTCTTCTCTGCATAGATATGTTTCAATTAATTGTTGGGTGAACACAGACGACAGTGATTACTCCTGGAGCCTTCCTGCGAAGGACGAGCATTGCACTGCCAAAGCACAGGTAAGGTGGCCAAAGTCTGTGCTTTCAAAAAATTAAGGTGACAGCTTGAAAAGCTCTTCGCCTATGTACGAATAGGCTGGTTAAATTTACAGTACGTTCCTGTGTTTTCTTATATGCAAATGATAAATATTCGTACTCGAGTCCTTAGGTGTTATCTTTTTATTACAGTTTTGTACAAAATTTTGCAATTTTCCATAAAGTTCGGTAGAAATTTTCAATTACATTGTTGACGATTCGAATTTTACTGTAAAGAAATTTGAATTCAAGGAATATATTTTAGCATAGGTATATCGTGCCATCTGTAGAGAGTTTTTAAAATGATTTTTTTAAGGATGAAGCCTATATTTCATTCCTCATTTTTCCATTTCACACTTTCACCAGTTCCAACTGATCCGCCTCTCTCCTCCCTTTTCTTCCCTTGTGATTACGTCTTTGCCTTTGCGATTTTTTCTTCGCTTGCTTCCTCGGAGTAGAGTTAATAAAAATCCCTACTTCTTCAGCTTATTGTGCAACTCTGCTTCTATTTCCAAGAGCTTGACCACGAAAAGTGGCGGCAAACGGAACAATATGGTAGGGGGTGGAAGGAGTCCAACAGCTTCACATTTCTCGTAGCGCGTAAATTCCTCCACGAGGATGAATATTTCATGAGCGAAATATGAACGTAAAGATGTTCGATTTTCTGAGCGAAACATACCTCTCTTTCAAGTTGATCAATTTTGCCCAAAAAATCCTGATTGTCCACACATTTCTGAACAACTTTCCGGACTGTTTGTAACGTAAAAACGAGGGAACGGAATTTACGAAAGAAGTGTTGCATATGTAAATACATATTTAGTTATTTTAATCAAAATATACATGTGACTCCATTTCCACTAAAAGTGGAGTTAAGCCACTTCCCGGTTTCCAAGGCGAACTTTCCAAGAATTCAAGGCTCGAGCAGATGTTTCGTATATCTCAACCTGCGCGTTACCGCCTCTCACCACCCACACACAGGGTTCTGTGTGATTCCAATATATCCAAAAAGTAAAATGTAATTCAATTAAATAGTATATATTTAATTTAAGGCGCCGAGCTTACATTTGCCATTTCACATATTCAGTCTCGAAATACGTCCACAAAAGCAAGTCACAAATGTTATGGGATACACTAATCTACAAAATATTGTTAATTGTATAAGACTTTCAAACTCAAATTTACCTAATCAACTTCAAGAAATCTTATCTTGCAATAATCTTCCGTCTGTGTAATATATTGTTCTGCAAGGGAAGCTAAGAAAGTAAAAGGATTGAGGGAATTCTGTTTTATTTTCAACGCATTTTACTTCTCTTTCTTCGATAAAAATAAAAACTAAACTGTGAAAATCTTTGCCTCAGGAATTTATAAATATGCATAAATTCAATGGGATTTGGATTAGTAAAAATTGCAATTTTTCACTTCTATGGAGAGAAATTCCGGTGAGTAGCCACCCTGAATTCCAATATCCTTCTTTATATATGAAAGCTTAAGATGTGTAAGTTTTTGTTTTTTTTTACTAATAAGTTTATGTTTATCATTAATTTACGAATGAACTAGACATTTGAGAAGAAAACCACATGCCAGCGCGTTCGCCTGATCCGTTCCAACTTGATTTTTTTTTGGTAGAATCACGTATAATGTGTGTGTACGAGACACTTGTGGACAATGAAGAAGAACTCATTGTAAGAATCTTTGCTGCCTGTGGTATCGCCAGAACGACTCCTGAGATGTTAGAGTGTATGAGTCAGAGCTTATTTCGACTGTGTCAAGCCTGGTTGTGTCCTAATTACGAACAGTCCTAATTGCGAACAATGCCTAAATCGTCCTAATGCGAGCACACAAAAGTCAGAAATAATTTAATGTCCTAATTGCCAACACACGAAACTGAAAAAGCTGTTTTCAAAAACAATAGCCAACCTGATTGACTTATCATGGTTTTCTGCTTTGTAAATCCATCCAAGGTCATTTCACCCTTTCAGTCTGTCCACGTAATCTGACTTTCATTCGTGTGTTAATGACTCGAAAACCCCTTGGTGCCTGAAGTGATGTAAAAATGCTGCAACAGGAAGCACCGGACAAAATAATGTAGTGGAGGGATGGAACCGCAAAAACAATTAGGTAGTCACATCCGAGAGTGGAAGATCATATATAAGGCTTAAAGGCTGAGGCAGGAAAGTCTAATGCATGATTTTTAGAATGGAAATGAGCACGGAAGATCTAAGGAAGAATAAAATGTGTTTTTGTTTTTAGGCGAGGAGCACTAACAAGTATAAGGAGATTGGTAGTATCCCTAATTTTTTAAGAACAGTGTCATATGTTTTGAAATTTGAATTTGAAATGTAGGTAAAGTTTAATAATTGTATTATTAAATGACAAAGTTATTTTTCAGTTAAGAAGTGTGCAGTACGTATTCCTATAAAAAAAGCCACACTTTTATTATTAAATTATATATACTTTGTCGACTACTTTAATCATGTTGAATTTTCTATGATCCAACAAAACACTGACCAGTCTCTAGTCTCGAACTAAGTCCTTTAAAAAACAATATCGATAAATAGACTCGGCAAGTGTGAGAGAAAGTTATAGGTCCCTTGGCGAAAATAATATGTTCGCGATTAGGACATATAGTCCTTCGAGTATATTCCTGTTCAGGCAGCAAGTGTTCGCAATTAAGACTCTTCGCAATTAGGACTGCACCGTCATGTCTGCTCAGGAGCTGGAGCTTTGGAGCAAATCTTAACAACTGCTGCAAATGCATTAATCTTGGCTAGTTATGTTTCATGTAGTAATGGTAGAATATAGTAATATAGTTATTAAAGCCACAAATATAGGTCTTTCTTTTTCGACATTTATAACCATCCCATTTTTTTAAAAGTTTTGTTGACACTATTTTATGCTCAGATGGGATGATCGGGACTGGACCTACAGGTAAAGTGAGACCAGAATCACTTCTAATTTCGCATCTGGAAAGGTATTGCGTAGAACCTTCTACCTTCAAACAACTGTTTTGATTTTTAACTTTTGGTTGGGGCGTTTTTGGACTGAGGTTCTTTATCCCCTATTTCCATAAACAAACTCCACAATCTGCTAGTTTGCCAGGATCACGTCTTGACAAACCTGGTAACCTCCTACAAGTTTGTGGGTTACATATCCTTCTTGTCACAATGGTTTTGGAACCCTCATAACTTCTAAACGAGGCGTTTTCGGACAAGGGTTCCTTATCTCCCTTTCCATCATCCATGAAAGTTCGTATCATGGTCACGGAAACACCCTATATATTCTTGAATCCGAGGATTTAACCTCAAAGTAACTCAAATGCAAGAGCTATTCCGTTCTTGTAAAGAAAGGGGATTGTTATTTCAGAAGAGAAGCATCTCTTCCAATAACACCGCAGTTTGCTTTAAACCAAAGCAAAACAAAGCAAATTTCTTTTCGGATCTTCTCATAATGTAAAGAGTTAAAGTAAACTGGGTTGAATGCCTTTGACAAATAAATATGCTCCTCATTCACATTTCACTGTCTCCCATTTAACTTTGGAATTTCCTTAAATTTTGGTTACGAGATTGTGGAGAAATGATGGTTTGATTAATTATTACTTTGATATTATAAGCGATCAATTAGAGGGTTCAGTTTAATGATGGGACGATATTTAAGAATTGAAAAAAATTATATAATTAATATATTAACTAAACAATATTAGAAAGAAATATGGGAAAAGAATTAGTTGTGTACTGGAACGGGAAAAGTCCTTGAGATTTGGAGACAGCACTGTGCAGATAAGTTTAGAAAAGAAGAAAGAGGAGAATCCAACCGAGGTAATGAAGTGTAGTATACATGGGAAGATGAGATGGAAGGAAATATAATAGAAGCAGAAGTAAAAGATGCGATTAAAGAATGAGAAACGGAAAAGCAGAAGGATGCAATGAAATATACCCAGAGTATATAAAGTATGGAGAGAACGTGCTGAGGGTGGAATTAACCAGATTGTTAAAAGAAATGTGGTGTTACTTTAATGAGCATGTCAATTCCCGATTATCCCGTCTGAGCCTCCCAACGTCACGCGGGGAAGAAAAATCGAAACTTGGTCAAGAAAACACAATCTACCTTTCCTCAGCACAATTTTAGGAAATATTCTTGCCAGCTTTTCAAATTTCAAATTAATTTAATCGCATTTCTTCCAACGTTCCGATTCATCCCAGAAGGAAGTTTAGATATGAAACGACGAGAATTATTGCTCTAGGAAAGACATATTTTGTCCTTGAATAATAATTCGATCTCGCCGCTTTTGCCTTTCCCCAGATGGAGGCAGAGTCTCTGGAAGGAACGCAGATTGAATTTGAATGAAGTCTCTGGAAACGATTCCTGGCAACTAATGAAATCTTTCTGTGTCTGAAATAACCTGGTTCTTATGATCCTAGGAGAGCTTGTTTCCAATGTTCAGGCAGAAGGGAGGAAGGGAAATTGGGGGGGGGGGGGGGCAATATCAGGACCCGTGCAAAGCTCATAAAAATAACTTCTTTGAATACGTTATATCTGCCACACTAGTCCCCACGCTTCGAGTCTAATTAGGTTGGGTGAGTGGTTGTAGTGGAGGACTCGCATTCGAAATGTCCAGATTTCAAATCCTACCGAGACTGAGACGGTCTTTTAAAAATTCACACGCTTCGAGACTTGAAGAAACCAGGTACAATCAGACAGAGCTGTGTAAAATCGATACCTAGTACTCAAAACTTTCGATCTCGTTCGAGATTTTGCTAAAATCTAATTTAAGGTCATTGAAAGACAAAATTCTTTACTACACGACTTAATCAGATATACCTAGCAAGCGGAAATCTACGTCAGCTCATATATTTTGTTTATCGTAATTTATTGTTAGCACATACCTGTAAGCAACACCGAATACGGAACAAATCGGGAAAGTACGTAAATAAAACGTCTGCAGGAAAATTGATTACTTGAACTGGTTCACATCACATTCAACACCGATCAAAACAGAACCGAATATGCTGTGCTTAATTCCTCGAAGACTGAAACTAAGCCTATAGGAATTTTCTCCTCCCAAACTGACTCAAGATTTGAGTTCAGCGAAGATAACAGTGCCTCGGCAGTCAATCAGTTCGGGGTGCCGAACTGAAAGTATGCGAAGTAATTTTTCTCCGAATCGAAATTGAACCGAGATTCCCGTGCTCACTTCCCCGAGAGAGAACCTTGTCTCTCCAGTTTTAGTTCCGATTCGAGACGACCGAAACTACATCGGATTTCTTAAATTTCGGTTCAATTTCAGCTCAGATACCTGGTTCCAGTGGACATGCAGAAGATGATGTAATGAGATTAAATACTTACCTTGGCACTATTTTTCTGTAGTGATGTTATTGATGTGAAGAAACCACCTTTTTTCTTCTTCAGTCTGTAAAGAGAAGAAACTTGTGAGAAATTTATTTACAGAGAGAAACATAATTTAATGCACAATTTTTAAAGTTAGTTGCGAATTTTGAAATGTATTTCAGTCATTCTACAGAAAGTGAGCCTAGATGTCCCTACCGTAACAGTGCTTTCAAGGTTTATCTGTTAAAGTGAAATTTATAAAAAAACATATTCTGGACTGCTGACCGTTAGTACTATGCTTGATTACTTTTATCATGCTGTATTTATGAAGAGATAATTGTGTTATATGCATTTTAACGGTCGGGACCATCTAGGCCTACTTTCTATTATTTGTATTGTAGTCAGAAACGAAAGTCAATTTTAGAAAAAAATGAATTATTAATATCAATTATCTTTGCCCTCTTGATCGTGCAATTAATGGTAAGAATATGCCTTGATGTGTGAGCTTATCTGCTTTTAAAGAGTTTCTGAACTCACGATACGAGATACGATAGAATAAGTACCCTAGAGCAAGTTAAAACGCACTAATTGAGTTCTTTGAGTTTTTGTTTTAAGCGCATTTCATGCACTGAAGGACTAGTCGGGACTGGACCTACAGTTTAAAGTGGGATCTGAATCACTATGTGCTTCCACCGGGTATCAAACTCGGGGCTTGTTGAAGCCAAGGCGACGACGGTGAAGCTAAAACGCACTAATGTTGCCCGTATTTAACGGTGGTGGCCCCGAAATTTCTGACATGTTGGATATAGTTAGAAACTAACATCGACAAGTCATTTTCAAAAACTTATTCAAAGATTTACAAGAAGTTCAACGGGGAGACGAAGCTGAGAATTAATCTCTCTCTCTCTCTCTAGCCTACTAAAACCCGAAGGTTTATGGCTGCAGCAACTCAAACCTTCCATCTGTCCATACCCTGAGCAAGATCTATATACTCTTTTCCATCCCTACCGATTTCCTTTAGGTCCATCCCTCCATCTTCGTCTTGCGCTTCTTACAGGTCTCTTACCATCAGGTTTCCGAACAAGAATCCTGTAAACTCTTTTTGCTCTGCCATTCGTGCCACATGGCCTGTCCACTTAAGTCTTCTTGATATAACCATTCTAATAATAGTGCGGGGAATAAGCGCCAAAATATTTCATTCCGGATACTAGCACCAAACTTTGAGGGTTGACTAAATACATATCAGAGACTATAAGTCAGCCGGGAGACAAGTTATGAAATGATTACGTCACGCGCAGTGACGTCATCAAAATGGCAGCACCAGCAGATTCTTTGAAGTTTGAATATCTCCGAACCTACTGAACGGATTTTAATGAAACAAGTTTTATTTTAAAGAATACGTTTTTATCTAAAGGAAAGTTCATTACACATTTTGCAGTAAATTCAATAGTTTTTTAATAAAGTTTGAATTATAATTTTCTTTCCACATTTCTTGTAATTTCCTGTCCCGTCCACCTCCCAATGCGATTTCCACACAACACCATGCATAGGTTGCTTAAAATTGTTTCTAAAATTTAACTCTAAGTTTTGCTGTATGTTTGCACATATTATTAGTTTAACCTACTTAAAATTGCTCCTTCATGATTCGTTATCAGTAAATTGTTTTAATTCTAATTTGACATTTTCTTAAGAATAAGTCTACCCCCAAAAAGCTTTTAACAATTACTTGATAATTATAATATTTGAAATTTATGTCAATGTAATAATATATACATCTATTTGCGAGCAAATGACCAGAGATGTACAACCTCCGAAGGTCCAGCTCCAAGAGCCTTGCGAGGCTGAGGCCGGAGGCCGATATGGAGTTCGGAGGCTGAGGCCATGTGAGGCCGGGAGCCTACCTTGAGCTCGGAGGCTGAGGCCGTGTGAGGCGGAGGCTGAGATGGAGTTCGGAGGGCATCGCGAAGCCGAAGTCAATGGTAATGACCTTCACGTGTATTAGAGTCCAGTTTTTACACAGCGGCAGTGTGTACATCGTTCCTTGCACTTACAATACCAGTTCTTGTCAACGTCCGAAGAATATTGAACGTGGCACCATCATCCGTTTTTCATTCCAACTCATACGGATCGTGATTTTCAGGATTTTTAGTCAAGCAGTTTCTCCAAACATTGCCTGTTTTAAGTGTTGAAATAGGGCATCCGCCGTTTGTGAGATATGTCCAATATTCCTACTCATCTGAGTAAACAGTATAACCTGAGTGCTTGATTTACATGTTCTGTTGTATAGTCACGGACGCTTCTAGACTGTAACAACCCCGTTGACTTTGAATGGGATCATTACAAGCTAGAAGTGTCCGTGGCTGTACTTGTATGCAGCATGATACATTAATACCACTAAACGTTCAAGTAAAGATAATGCCATGTTGTTGTTGACAGAAAATTCTTGGAAAGCCACATCAATATCACGAAATGGCATCCACGTTTTCCAGGCAATTTTTCCTCAATACCAAAAATTGACGACACCTTACCGCACACAGTGAATGAATTGAAGAGTGAAATCAACTCGGATACACCACTGGGAAGCTTAGAATAATTCATGAATGGGTAAATACTGCAGTTCCGTACTCAATACAGGGTTCAAAGAGGGAATATAAATTCAAGTGCTGAAAGAAAGTACAGGATGTTATCTTTGTAGATGATTCGTACAAAAACAAGGAGAAGACTTTGTCATTGTCATCCAGTATTTGAACTGAAGATAAACTTGTTGGATTCTGTTTCACCACTGAGTGAAGCTTTCGGATGATTTGTCTTCACTATTGTCATTGATTGATTGATTTGGTGTTTTAAGTACACTTTATGCACAGCAAGGCTAATCGGGACTGGACCTACAGTTTAAGCTGGAATCCGAACCACTATGTTCCTCCACCGGGAATCGAACCCGGGACACCTTGATTACAAGGCAACGACGCTACCACTGCGCCATCGGGGAGGCCTTGACTATTGTCATATGATTTAAAGAGGCCCTCAGCTCTTCCTGGAGTTGTAACACCTGACTGGCCGACGTTTTCAGTCCAGCCCGAGCTTCCCAACCAGGAAACGATCATTGAAATTATGGCCATTTCAATGTGTAATTCTCCTAATATCAAGTACATTTTTTCGCTTTCATACAACTCAGGATACATCCATCAAAGTTCACATGTGCGTATACTGGTTGATCTGATATTATAACAGGTGTTTGTTTTGGGTTAATATTATTTTTAATATAGTGACAATAATATTTATGGCAAAGCGAACCATAGCTATGGAGTTAATATATTCTTTTAGAAGAGGCAAAACTGATTTACTCTTTCAACTTCATAAGTTTATCAGTTTCTTCCTTACGAGAATAAAATACAGTCCGTGGAAGAAGTGCTAAGTTACGTTTTGATGTTGGAGAAAGTATGGTGTACCATTGTGGCAGAGAGTAAGCAACGAATCTCCAAGGAGCAATTTTAAGTAGGTAAAACTAATAATACGTGCAAGCATACACCAAGACTTATTATTAAATTTTTAGAAAATGTTAAGCAACGTTATCTATAGTGTTGTGTGGAAATGGCATTGGGAAGTGGATTGGAAGTTATTTGCATTGAAGTTTAGAATTTATACCATGTTGCTATTGTTATTGTCTGAGGGTTGTTGCATTAGTGATGTATTTGTACCTTGAAATGAATTGACAGGTGTATTGCAGGAGGTATGATGGTCTACATTGTGGATCGCCGCGCACACTCAAATACACTGGTTACAATATTCACATACCTCACCACACGGACAACGTTTTTTTTTTTTTCAACTTGTTGAACTCTTTAACATGATACAGAAATCCTAAGGTGGCGAATAACCTTTTATCCATTTGTTCGGTTGGGAAATGTCAATCCTAGAATCCTACCAACCGGTGTGCAATCGCAGCGCAGAACGGTTATTTTGACAAACTCCTGTTTCCTTGCTGGTTGCTTTGGGGAGGGGGAATTTCAATGTTGCCGCATCTTGCCCAAGCAGTAGGCCTAATTGGTTGTTTGATCCAGAGTTCCTTCGTAGGGAAACGCGGCAATTGAGGGTCACTGCCATAAAGGCCGTCTTCGCGCCGGATCCTAGGCCGTCCCGGCTATAAGTATAGAGGTAGAGATGTTTTGCTTATTTACGTTGTGACGTCTGAATTGAGCAGCTAGTTCTCCCTAATCAACTATGCAATAGTCAGTGCTGCAACTGTTATTTTATCTTGTTCTGCAAAGGATGCTTCCTTGCTGGTAATCGGGTTTCCTGTAAATGTTCATTCAAATACCAAACTTTTGATAATCGCACATCGATCTTCACGAACAATGTTAAAAAGCTGGACGTGTTAGACACATTCAGTCACTTATGGAATTCTAACTACACTCATCAATTATTCCATTATGAACATCTCCTTCAAAGATAAGGTTAATTTCTCAACAAACATGTGATGAGAGATATTCATATTCATCATATTCGCTTAAATGTTCTTCTTCTTCTTCTTATGGCCCTACAGTCCACTGATGAACCTTGGCCTCCTCTGTGATTTGCCTCCATTTATCTCTACCTTTTGCCACAACTTTCCAATTTCTATACTGGAGCTTCCGAACATCCTCATCCACTCCATCCACCCATCTTAATTTAGGCCTTCCTCGCTTCCTCTGTCCACCTGGGCTATCTAACATCAGTCTCTTTGCAGGGTCACTATCATACATGCGAATCACATGATCTGCCCATCTTAACCTTGCCGCCTCTTTTACACCAATAAATGTTGGTTCTTGATATAAGTCGTAAAGCTCCTTATTAAATAGCTTTCTCCATTTTCCCTTTTCACATACTGGTCCCAATATTCTTCGTAATATCTTTCTTTCAAAGGTCTCTACCAGTTGTTCATCTTTTCTTGAACAGGTCCAAGTTTCCGCAGTATAGGTCAATACAGGTCTTATCAGTATCTTGTATAGTGTTAACTTAGTTGTTCTGGACAATATTGTGCTCTTAAAATGTCTCTGTTTTGTGTGTGTGTGTGTGTGTGTGTGTGTGTGTGTGTGTGTGTGTGTGTGGGGTGTGTGTGTGTGTGTGTGTGTGTGTGTGTGTGTGTGTGTGTGTGTGTGTGTGTGTGTGTATTTGTATACAGGGTGCTCGGAAATTCCCCTTACAAACTCCTAGGGCAAGTAGAGGGGACTAAGTAAACAATATGTGGAATAGGAACCCATGTCCGGAAACCTACCGTTTCCGTGCTACAACCATGACAATGTATCGGATGTGCCCGTGTTCGTATGCAACCGGGTAGGCAGTACATGATGGCAGAAGTTCACCTGATGACCTAAAGTGTATTCATTTATTACAACCATGTCAAATGAGGTGTTACGTAAGGTACAAAAGGGAATGACGTGTGACTCAGTCCATAATACAAACAAATTTATTTTGTAACAACGCCGAGGGAACAAAAAAGAAACTTACTATTCATTGATCAACACCTGTATCGACAGTGGAACGCATTAATTTGTAGACGTCACGTGCCATCAGGTGATCTTCTGACGTCATGTACTGCCTACCCGGTTGCATACCAACACAGGAACATCCGACATATTGTCATGGTTGTAGCACGGAAACGGTACGTTTTCGGACATGGGTTCCTATTTAAAATATTGTCTACTCAGTCCCCTCTACTTACCCTAGGAGTTTGTAAGGGGAATTTCCGGGCACCCTGTATTTTAAATTTTAGTTTCTTAGATATTATACGAAAAGATAAAAGTTTATGAAGAGAAAATTAACTAGCATTTCCTGAATTTCATAAATTTCCTGTTCATCTTTCTGCCTCTCATAATTATTGATATGCAGTAATTGGAATGAACTGACAGACGGACTATCACATCTACATTGCGAGTTCAAAAGAAAATGCAAATGTTCTAATTACGAGGAAGAGTAATTCATCGCATATTTGAATCCGGAATGTTGTAGTTCTTCAGAGTCAATCTCCTGCTCATGTTGTGGTTTTCTTTTCTACCCCTCATATTTTTTTTACATACGTTGCCTAGGAAACACTTGTGCGTCAGGACGTAACTCATAGCAAGAGGAAAGCATTTGGATGCTATAAAGGTTATCAAATTCTAGCCGCAGTGATCATTCATTCCCTTTGCTAATTAGCGCAAACTCCTCCCGATGACGTCACATCATTAAAACATCCTCGTCTTACATTCAGCAACTCGGCTGCAACGGGTCCACGGTTTGTATTCTCATCGAAAATCTATCTTTGGAGGTGGATGCTAGTCCTCGGAAAGCAATCTGAATGATGGAGCATTTGCATTCAAAAACAGTCGACGTAAACCATATTACAGATACGAGGGTCGTTCGGAAAGTAGTTTTGTAACGGTCGCCCCATGGGTGCTTGTATGTAACCTGTTTGGCGTGGGCTGAAAATAGTAATGCGTTCCGTCATCATCTAAAGCACGAAACCCATTAGCTCCGTCTAGTTCGTTGCACTTTTTGACACTAATAATAGTGCGTAGAGCAGATGTATCTCGGTGTCATGCTGGTGCAAGGAAATGACATGCAATCATGTAAACAAATAGTGGTGTTAAAGTTCAGAATATTCAACAAGTGCCTGTCTGCTGCTTTAAACGTCCCTTTGATTAGTTAGCACTCACCACGTGACCATATACTACACAGCTCCAGAACGTAGTGCAAACGGTTGCAACGTCCTCCAGTTGGACACTAGGCGTTACAAAGTTAGTCCGCTGCTCCTTGTGTCGGGAACATGAGAATCTTTGCAAATTATCAGGGCTTGCTGGGTAGAAAGAAACACAACATTTTTTTTCAAAGTTAACCGCAGTTTTATAACCACTTATATTTCTTAATCACATAGATTTCCTGTGGACTTACAAGCAAATGTACAGATTTACTCACGTTTCTTTGCTTTATCTGAAGAGACGTAAGGAACAATCCTATAGCATATCAAATCACAATCACTAAACACAAATGCATATAGAATTAACGTTGGACAAGACAAACGTAAATACACGAAAGTTTCTGTACTTAATTATCATTAACTAGTACCGCTAGAAAGAAACTAAATTAATGCGAACGAATAACACTATTCTGGCATTAAATTTTCCCGTTACCACATGTTTATTGATTCCTCCCCATTCACTAGTTTTCCAACTCAGTCTTGCCAGGTGAAAAACATTCAGGTGGGTTTACTTCCTCTGCTGAGATGAGAAAGCGACGTCAATACGAACAGATTATGACGTATTTCTAAACATATACACAAGTTCCAACCACAACTGGATCAACCTAACTATAGTTGTCTGTGACAGCTTGCACATTATTTGAAGTAACAAACATTTTAAAAATCTTGGGAATAGTCTGAGGTGAAATATTAGCTAGTTGCGTAATATATAGTCACAGACAAATTCAAGCTTAAATTGTGGATTTAATCATCGTTTTATTGTAAAAGTGTTCTGTGTCATTACAAGACAGTAAATTTATTGAAACGTAAGTTAATATTAAATAACCTTGTGATTTAGAAGATAAATCAGTGTTAAAATCTAGATAGCATGGAAGGCTCTGGGCCATCCACATAAAGTTTCCTGCTTGTAAGAAATTCAACAAATTCCATTCAAGTGAGGGAAATGTCTAGCAAGGAAATTATTAATCAAAACAGAGAGGACGTCTAAATGGAGATGAATGAAATAGTGGAAGTAAAAAAGGATACGTCTTCAAATAAAGAAGGAGAAAATATGGATGTTGAATCGGTTGCTAAGCAACCAAAAAGTCAGAACACAAAACGAAATCGAGCAAAAGTTAGTGGAAAGGAGGAATCTATAAATGCTCCAAAAATTTTCAAAGCAAACGTATTAGAGCGTACAATGCAATCAAAGGATAATGTGAATAAAAATGACTTATACTATCCTGGACATGATTGGCCCATATATTGTTCTCGTAGAAGGCATGGAACACAATGTTGGTAGCTTTAGTGCTATTATGTTAGGTAGTCACTTAAGAGAAGCTAGAATTAAGGTGAATTATGTTAAGGCATCGGGTCCTAATCATGCAAAGGTTCTACTTTTTAACATCCAATGATGCAAATGACTTTTACTTGAACAAAGAGTTTCAGAAGAAGTATAAGTCAAATGTGAAAATCCCGAAGAGTCTTCTACACAGAATGGGACTAATACATGGGTTACCGTTACATATAAATTTAGATGAAGTACAAGATGAAGCAGAGACTGAGAGAAATATTCCAATAATCAAAATGGAAAGAATGAAGAAGAAGATTTATCAAGAAAATGGGGAATTTGTATTCAAACCGACCAAATTGATCAGCGTAACGTTTCAATCACAAAGGTTGCCCTCGCATGTAAAGCTACTCAGTAACATATTTCAGGTATAAACCTAAAATAAAATCTGTGATGCAGTGCAGGAATTGTTTCCGTTTCTCTCATACAAAAGGATGTTTGTAAGTCCAAAGCGATATGTCCAAGGTGCGGTGATTATGAACATGATGATATATGTGCTGCAGTACCTAAATTCATAAATTTCTCAGGATATCATCTTGCAACTGGGAGGTCGTGCAGTAAGTGAGAAGAGGAAAGAGAAATTCAGAAGGTGATAGCATATGAGGGCTGTTCATATCAAGAAGCAAAGAGAAAAGTTAGTTCTAGTAGTTCATTTATGACCGAAAGAGACGATTATTCTTATGCAAACATACTACAAGATTTCCCAGTGTTAAAAACAACTAAAGCAGAGTCTTCCTTTGTACAAACTAAAGGTTCAGCAATTACAACAGGTAACATATATGAGGTGTTGGCCACTCAGGGACATTAAGAAACCTATATTCTTGGAAATCATCTCAACCTCAACTTTACAACATGAACAATAATTATGCTGATCGAATACTTGGGAAGATATTTAAAAGTAAAGAAGTTATGATAAATAAATGTACGCAAAATCTAAAGTCGTTTGACAAACCTAAAACCCAAAACGAACAAGAAAGACCAGATTATATTTTACTAAATTCCCAAAGCAGTCCAACGTCAAATAGTATTTTATTTTCGAATGTGGATAGGGGGTTACGTGTACTTATTTTTAGTACTCATTCATCATTTTGCAATCTTTTCCTGTTATTGACATTCTTCTTTTTTAAGAATACTGGACCCTAAAGGGGGAGGGGTGTAACCCACACCAACCTCCCCACCTTGACCACGCCACTAACTGCTACCCCAAGTGTCGACGTCACCGCACGTCACTGGTTTATAGGAGTGGTTGCACTTATACAGTACTGGGCGAATCCTCATTTTACAACGTACAACGTACAATCGAACCGGAACCAGATGTGATATGCATAACAGAACATTAGATAAATAGTGATAATATAAAACTTATAAAAATTAGTAACTATAAAATAATTAGCAGTTTTTGTAGAGACATACCAACGAAGCGGCACTAATTTTTTAAAAAAATTATCTGCCGCCAGATGCTAGAGAAGTTGACAAACTTTGTAACGATTCATCGGAATTAGATTTTGAATGTGTAGCTGTTGCAATAGATTATATTGAAAATTTTCATCCTTTCTGTCTATCGAAGCCAACTAGAGCCTTTTGAAATATTTATTAAACGTCTTGAAAGTGCACTTAATAACATATCAAATATGCATAAGAAAAAATATTAGTTTGTGTGGAGATTTCAATGTACTGTAGATCCTTCTAATAAGGACTACCCTGAGCGAAATCGTGTGTTGACACTAACTCCTATAATATTAACTATATAATTACAAAATATACTAGAATAACAGCTAATTCCGAAACTGCAATTGACAACGTTCTCACAAATCTCGATCACGATGACTTTTAGATTGATTGAATGATTGAGTTGTTGTTTTAAGTCCTCTTTATGTACAGTAAGGCTAATCGGGACTGGACCTACAGTTGAAAGTGGGATTCGAACCACTATGTGTCTCCACCGAGAATCAGATCAGGAACAGAACGCATTCAGATCGTGCTGATCTCAGGCGAGCGTAGCACGGGGTTGATTGCAGATGATTTCAACTGCCGTCACACAGATAGGGCCCCTAACCACAATGGTACCGTCGTAAGGTGCTTGCCAAATTTCGGGAAACCGGGTCTGAGGATTATAAACCAAAATCAGGCAGGCCACGCACGTCGAAGGATGACGGACTCCACAGCAGTGTTGGCTGTCTTCTGCAAGTGTCCGAAACGAAGCACTCGTCGTGTAGCCTAAGACAGCTGTGTTAGCCGCACGTCCATTATGCGGATATTGAGGGTGGCAAACACTTGGATTGGCCAGCGAGGTCAAGTGGAGTGCCGTTCTTCAATTTGTTAAACCACAATTGAACTATCCGCTCATTTACCGCATCCCCAACGAATGCCTGGCGCATTTTACTTTTCGTTTCACTAGCATTTGCCCCCAGTTTAATCTCGTAAAGCATACGGGCCCGTATAACGCTGTTTGGGGATCCTACGTTTGAGCGGCTTTAACTGACGTGCCTGTTGAACTATGGCGACCTAGAAAAATAATTCAAGTGAATGCATTTGAAGAGGATGCTCAACAATTCGGCCAGATAAAGTAGAGATTTGCCTTTACTTCAGCAAAATGTTTAATTGATTGATTTATTGATTTGATTTATTTCACTTCGCTTTTTGTGCCACTTTTGGCTAATTTGCGAAGATAAGTGATGATATGATGAAATTACTGAATGGACACTCACAAATATCCATGCCCAGGTCGGGATTCGAACCCGGGACCACTGGCAAAATGTTTAAATATTAGCGTATACGACAAAATCTATTTCTTTAATTACTCGCTGAGAGTGGCAAAATTGCGTCTCAAGTAGCTAATAGTCAGTCTATCTTACTCAGGGGATATGCGCACACCTAAACAGTCAATTCTCGGCCACACTTACTTCTCCTCGAGGTCTCTGGCTTTGTCCCTGATGTCCTTGGCGCTGTGCTCCTCCTCGAAATACAGCTTCTTCGTCTTGTCCACGTCTTGAACACATGTCTGTAGCTCTTTCTGGACCTGGACGAGCTGGTCCATGCACTGCAAGAAATGAACGTAAACTATGAGAAACTGCAGATTTGGTATTTGGGTGATTAGAATATAACCGCACAAACGATAATATCTATTGAACATTCACATAAGCAACATTCATTTCTGTGAAACTTTCTTCAGAATGAGTTAAAAAAAACGGTGTGAGGAATACGTTTTCGAACAGAATATTACAAATACTTAGTGATGTGTTGTGTTGTGTTGGTTCATGGAGAGTCCATAAAACGTTAATTTGTTTTTGTTTCTTACAACGTAGATTTCTGTATGTATGGATGCACAAGTTTACTTCATTTTAGCATGCTGATCTACATATATTTTCAACTTTGAGTTAGTGCCTGTATACCTTAAGAAGAATAAGTCT
Source organism: Lepisma saccharinum (assembly GCF_977018435.1). NCBI lineage: Eukaryota > Metazoa > Arthropoda > Insecta > Zygentoma > Lepismatidae > Lepisma > Lepisma saccharinum. The sequence continues at coordinate 18,864,720 of NC_139236.1, read as the reverse complement.
TTGGGGTCCACGTGCAGTCACTTATGAGCCACTGCGAAGGCCTTGATACCCATCTACCCGCGAACTGAGGCCATTGTCCAACTTTCTCCTCCATTAGTAAACTTGCTGGTGTGGTAAGCATACACATAGATATTGAATTTCCATTTGCCCAGGAATTTCTGTAAGTTTTATTCTGACAGAGTGAAAGAAACCACTCCTCTTCACTGGTGCAAGTTTGTATAGGAGGCGACATCTTTAAAATGACAAAAATGGCGTCTTGAAGCTCACTTGATCAGTGTTGCAGCGAGAAGATTATCTTATAAACAACAGTTAATACCTCATCTAAATTTGAGCTGTATACAGTCTGTCCTGTAATCTTTGTCGAACTTTGAAGGTTTTAAGGATTGTGGATAGCCCTCCTTGACTCGGTGAAGAGGTCAGCAAGGCAGACGAGCAAAGCTCACTCACCTAATCGGGCAGCGACCCCTATAACGTCTCGGACTCTGGTGACGACCACGACACAGGCGAGACAGCCACCCCGGACGTGTTCGGGATACTTGCATGGAGTGACAGTTGCACGGAGTGACACTTGTACGAATCTTGCTCCAGGTTAATCGACCTTGGCTGAATCACTATTTGGGTTGTGACCCTTGAACGGAAAGTAAGACGCCGCAGAGGGGGGGATTTATCTTAGCTCTCTCGATTCTCCCACGAGCTATAATGACTTTTTCTTTTGAAATTTTGTTTGTTTTGAGGTACGTTTAGCCGACAAATGCTCTTTCCAGGGAACACCGCGTGGAGGTAGTCTCTCTTCGTCCCCCATAAATTTTGTTTCTCTCTTTTCAAAGCTCGTCTTTTTTTTTTCATTATGTTTCTGGTTCCAGTGGAAACCATGGTCTTTCTTCAAATAGAAAAACAGGAAACAGTCCATTTGTATGTACATTATTTACAAATTTACATTTTCCAGGCGATTACTCCAATTTCTGAATATAAGCAATTGCTTTAAGAATTTTTTTCACACTTCCGTTCTCTTCAAGTTTCCTCAAGGCGTCACGTATAATCTTATAAGTCCTAATTGCAGATTTATTTCTTCTTTTGCCGTCCTGATTGAGAGTTATCCTATAGTAAGTGTGGTCATCGTATTCAGCGTCTTCTCGGAGTTTGTTCACTAACGTGTAGACATTCGGATGAGGCCTTGAAAACAAATTGTTCAGCCTCCTGTTCTAATCTTCCGAGACGTTGTTGGTTCGGTGGCGTCTACCAGAACAATTCCACATATGCCTTGGAATAGTTCTGTTTTCAAGCCACTGGTCGACGAAATAATCGTAGAAACTTCGTAGCTTTTCATTTTCGGGTGTGTCTTCTTGGATGCATAAACCAACCATCGTCAATCATATGAAGTGGTACATGGGCTAGTGCAGCACACATTCGAACGTGAAGGCGAAGTTCTGTGTTTTCTTTGTATGCAGTCACTAGGCCCAGTTCCTTTCTCCAAATACACTGATTGAAATGAAAGTTGCAACCGGATATCGTTGCTGCTGGGAACAAGGAGTTGATTGATTGAATGGCGCAACAACAAAATCCATAACTACTGACTCGGGATTCCAGCCAGGCACGTGGTTCTTGATAGCCGTAAATAATCTATCGTAGGTCTGACGCTCCTTGTTTGGCAGAAGTGTGTAACTGACCGGAATGACATTCGTTTCTTCCCAAGAACTTCCCTGATCAGCATGGATGCAGAAGAGTTGTCCGAACTGCTTACTGGAACTTTTCAATGTTCCATCATCAAAAAAAGACGACGATGATATTAAGGCTTCCCTTCCTTTGGCGCTGGCAAACACAAGTACTCTATCCTGAGGTCCACGTTGGCCATCGTGAAGAAGAAAATTTCCTCCGTCGTTCATTGTCAAGAACTGTTCTGGTATGCAGATATCTGCTGAGATATCGGGATCTGATATTGTTCCTAAATGTTTCCTCCGAACACGATGCAATGACTGCTTGGCGCTAGATTTGCTTGGGAATCGCCGTCACAAATTCGTAACCACGATTAAATAGCTGTCCAACTTCTGTACAGATAAGAACGTAAACCAATTATGCGTGGAGGAGGGTGAAGACGCCTCGCAAAGTCGCAAGGTTTCTGGCGAGGTACGAGTTTATTTTGCACTTCCGTGCAAGCGTCATCGTCGCAAATTAAACGGTCATGGACATTGACTCCTCTCCGTGCAACAGTCACTAATTTCACCTCCATGCAAATGTAACTACGGGCAAGTGTCACAAACTAACCCCGGACAGCGGGTGTTAGCTGTCAGCATCTGAACGGTGGCGCGCGTCGACCGCGCGACCACGATAACGTTTGAACACTCCTGATGTTTCCCAAAAGTCCGGGATACTTATCCGACTCGCCACGTGAAGTGTTTCTGATGAGCTTGAAAGCTACCGTGCCACCACTTCCCTCTTTCGATCAGGAAGAGCGACCTGGTAGTTATTGTCGCTGCCTTGATTGGGTCAGACATATATTGCACACATATAACTAAAAGAAAACAATCATATTAACAGTTCAATATTTATATTGCAAGAACTGAGTTTAACATCCTGTTATAATTTGCTATTGTAAGTGTAAAGTCGACATTTGAATGTAAACTTGAATTCTATTATATGTGGAACACATTTTAAGTAATGGAGAATTCTTGTATTTTTCTGTTTTGGATATGGTATATGTCTCGACCGTAAGTTACATTTCATAACATTAAATTGCATGTATTGCATGAAAGCTGCATGATTGGGGTAAAAGTTTATTTGATTGTCTTTTTCATTATTGATGTATTGTGTATCGAAATAGCTGGCGCGGGACGCATCTGCCCCTTTCCCCTTTCACCCTTGATGTTGTCATGTGCATGGAACGTTAGTTTCCCAATATCAGGATGTAAGGCCGATGTCATAATTCTATCTTATTTACTCGTAACAAGTGCAGGTATTGCTGCACTTGTTGCAAAGCAGGAATTGCATGACCAATATATTTTGTGTTATCTGCTATGCGTCCGATATACAGCAACACAGTAAAATGTTTTCCGTTGAAGTTGTATTAAAATACAAATTTGCGTCATGGTCCAAGATTTGTATGACTCATGCATTGTTTCCGAATATAATTCAAGCCAAAATGACATTTTCTAGCTCGCTTCGCTGACAATACGACAGTTCTCTAACTTACATCAATTTTATACATATTGATTAGAAACAGCTATTGCATGCAATTTGTTCATGATGATATGATATATAATATATAGAGAGCGATTCCTAAATTTATGTGCAGGGACGTTTGGGAAATGGAAGGGGTCAAAATAGGAACATACAAGTTTGGAGTTTTGAGGAACGGCATTAAGATACATGGAAATATACTCAGTACAATAGAAAATAACACTTTATCTCAGTGAATGTGTAGTTAGAGAATACAGATAACAACACTTCCCCAAACCGAATTCGTCCCTCCTGGCCCTGGGTGTTAAAAGATCGAGCTACGACAGTCTCGAAAACCACAAGCGCATTGTCATGTTCCGAAACCTGATCTTCCTATCCTAACCTACTCGAGTACGCATCTAATAGCAGAAATAAACATGTGAATAGGTTAGGCAGGCTAGGCTTATCCGCTCGTCTCCCTAGTAGTTGAGTTACCACTTTTTCCGCCAGATGACAGATCGAACGTTGCCCATCTAGCTTTGGGAAGAAGGCAGATGTCAACAAAACACAAAGCTCTTCACTTATTTACTACTTATATTGAAAATATGGCATGTGATTTCTTTCGTCTTTTACAATTTATCTAAATACAGTGTTATCAATAAAATCCCTAGATAGCACTGAGATTTAGATAGTGTATTCAATGAACGTCGCCTCTACAAAATGAAAGTTGCAACATAGCGTAGCGTTACATGAAAACGAAACGTACACGTGAACTTGCGTTGCCTTCTAACGCTTCACAACTCCACTTATGCCGTGGATTTGGACTATAACGGTGCGGAGATTCAGCGAGTTGAATGCTGCTTTAAGAGGGAGCAGCTGCCGAATCAGAAACAACCTATGTGCATCGCATGCACTATAGTTAACTAGTGTCTTAGTGGTCCTGGAATTTATAATTATTTTAAATACACGTTTTAAAAACAGGTAACAATTCCGAGACATAGTATAGTGATCTAGACCTCGTTGTGTGCTCATTTGTAATTTAATGGAATGGAAAATCTGAAGTTTGTAATCTGCAAGTTGAGAACTAACATACATATATTCATTTTAATGCAGAGTGCAATTTGAACGGGGGATGGAACCCCCACCTCCTTTGAACCTCTGCTTATGAATGACACATCTAAATTAGGAATCAATATTTCCCACCCACTAGATACATAAACTATAGTACTCCCTCTGTCCCATAATTATAGTCCGGTATGCCAAAATGGTAGTGCAGGAATGACAGACGAAGAGGAAGATGGAAAGCCCAACTTGTACTGAGCCTTGAGTAGTAAAGTTGTATGACTCATTCCCTTATTTTATGTTCTTCTGTATACACCAATGTCACAGTTTGAATATTGGGCAATTATTATGAGACAACAACCAAAGGTGTACCGAACAATAATTATGGGACATAGGGAGTATTAAATACGATATCATACTTATAGAGTTCCAGTGCAGTTCAGTTGATTTTAGATTGCTTTATTTTACTGCGCATTTGGTGCCACTTTTGGATAATTTGCGAAGATGGGGATGAGTGATGATGAATGGACACTCACAAACATCCTTGTCCAGGCCAGGATTCGAACCCGTAACCCCTGGCGTAGTTTATTTTAGAGCCCCATAGCTAATATATAGTATATAAAACATCGTTAAGTAATTTATGAAGAATATATACCATATCTACTCTCCTTGAGATATCATAGAGTACTTTTCTATCGAATACTAAATCTGTGCCGTTTTTTTATACGTTCTTCGATTGCTTTCTTGTTTAATCCTGTTCGAGCACTTGTTGCGAGCTAAAGTTTTGTTGTGAATTTTTTAAAACTAAGTCTAGATGGTTCCCAATCGACTCGTAAGGTGTCCCAGTTTAAAGGATTGGTAAAACATTTGAGAAAGTAATTACTAATAATGGAACGAGCTGTATTTTATGACGCTCTACAAGTACTGAAAATACTATCATGCTATATGCAAAACCGAAATACTTCCGTTCTTAGAGCAAAGATAGAAATTGGCATGGCTAGACAAAAACTCTTAAAACATTTAAAACAATTGGTTCACCGTGTATGAGTGTAGTTCAGGAGTTAAGAGGAGAATCAAGTGTTCGAAAGATTTTTTTCTGTCTTTGGTGGACAATACGTTTTGCCGGTTTGAAGACTTAGTTTTATTTCCAGATGTAGTCGTATTAAAATCCAGATACATGGCCTTCAGATGATACATGGCCTTGTAATCATCACAGTACCTCGACAAAGAAACTGACAAATCATCTAACAACAGTCCTATTCACCTTATCTATTCAACTGATTTTATGTATTTTCTCACAATATTTCTTTTATATTGTCACAGCCTCGTCTTGTTTCCTGTGTAATGAGGTCGTTCCTCGTTCTTGCTTGTGCTTGTTCTCGTTTGTCTCGACTAAAAAGTGTATTAGAACTTATTCCAGATTAGCTTTACGGTCTAATAGGCTAATCGCGAGTGGATCTGCAGTTTATAATGAATCAGAAGCATTGTGCAATGTGGGGCCCCTTGGATACAGGGCGAGATATCTGATTACTTGTCCTGAACACGAAATATTGAAACCAGGCAGTACAGGCTGACAATTGTGACAAATATATTTGCAAATATGATAAACAAAGTATGTGACCGATTGTTAAGATGTCCGACAAGAATTACGAAAAGAACTATAAACACCCCTCCTGAAAATGGACTAGGTCTCGCGGGAAACAGAAGTGTCAGTTACTTTTTGGCACTAAGAACAGTAGTGATCGAGAGTGGGAAGTCTTTGGAAGGCCGCTCAGTTTTCTTCGCGTGAAGTCGGAAAAAGCAGTGATGATGGCGTCTTGTCGGCTGAATGACAGTTTGCGCTCGCGTTGAGAAAAAAAAAACTCGGAATCTTTAAGTTCTGTGACTGCCCTGTTTAGTTTTCGGAATCCTCGAAAACAGTTGGGTCCAAGGTCGGCCCGAAAGTTGCAGAGGACGATGGAAATGTGCCCAGAATCATGAGTCTGATCTAACGGTGACGTCATCATATCGAAGAGATTTCGTCGGTTGTTCCACAGAGTTTCTTCAAGTTGGATCTCAGCTTTGCAGAAAATAAAAGTGAAGTAGAAGAAAAGTGATGCAGTGAAGTGATTATTTCGATGATAAGGAGAACTCTCGTTTTTTAGTGATGAAAGCAAAGTTAAATCACCAAAGGGTAAAAGAATTGCGCTATTCAGAACAAAAAGGCTAGCCATGGTTCATGTAAGTAAATGTGATAATATTCAGTTGTTATTTTGAACTTCATTTATTATAAGAGTGTGTAGTTGCGGTACTTTTAATCAATACAATCCAAAGTACCGCTTTGAAACCTCATGGCTAGCCTGTTTGTTCTGAATAACGCTATTCTTCCATCCCTACGCAAATGGGGGAGGTAGAGTTCGTCCTAAATCCCTAGATACATGTTGTACACAAAACAATTAGCCTGAAATGTGATTTCCTGGAACTAAACTTTATATTATTCCATTGTTTACTCACTTTAAACAATTTTCACATTTCAAAAAAGGTTTCCAAGAGCACAGACCAAGTGGATTAACTAGTTGCACAATGTGATAGCAGTTTGTATTCTTGTGGGAAGGAAGATAAACTTTATGAACAATATAAACTTTTTGTGTAGCTATTATCATAGACTACCATGCAAGAGACCTGAGTTCGATCCCGGCGGGGGAGAACCGGGATTTTTTCCACCTGTTTAAGCGGTTCCGGCGCCCACAGAGCGTCGTATAAATTGGATACCTGGAGGAAACTGGGTGGTAAAGGCGGCCAGGGACGTGCTGCTGATCACATCACCTCTATCTTAAGCCGCGGTCATGAAAGTATATCGTAACAATCCCTAAGATTGTATGTTTATTTTATTAAGTGTCTCTGAACGCTTCATGTTGACCAGGGCATTCACTTGTTTTTCTCAGCTGTCTCAAGCCTCTTAGGCATGTTTACAATGCATTGTGTTGTGCCATGCAAACCTCCTGAGCATTCAGGAAACAGGTAATACTTCTGGTTATAGAGTCAGCGGTTTGCATGGTAGCAATTATAATAAACACGATTCGGCATAGAGGAAGAGCTCGATGGCCTGGGAATATAGAGGTGAGACAAGCTGGGAGAGGACTGACTTTTGGGATTGAGTTGAGAGGGAGAAGGTGGTCAGCAAGGCAGTAGGTCAGAAGTGGAAGGACGCTTTGGTCAGCATAGGAGAGAAGCTTACAGAGGACTTCGCTTAGTTTAATTCAGCTAAAGACTTCAGATAGACAGGTAATTATCCTACACCCAGCCATGATTCAGGTTCAACGGTTCGCAAAACCCAACGAGTGACCATTGTCTTTTCTGTAGTTAAGTTCCTAGTGTAATATTGTACCTTTCGCATTGCCAAGCTATAACTCGCCATGTTAATGACGAGTGGTCTCATCAAGGATGAATGATGACCAATTTACATCACCCCAGCAATTAATTGCATAAACAACTGGTTCAGATCCCTTCATTCTTTAGAATGACACGTGGTGGATTTGCTGGGGCTTCTCATGCATTTTTTCGGAAATGCGATGAGAAAATAGCTCGTTACGTAGTGGAATTGCAGTTAATTGTTAAGCAGTTTAAATCAATCCCACCCCTAAGCTTGACACGTGGTAGAGATGCGGGCCTTTTCATTTTTTTCAGGAAATGAAAAGAGTTGCAGTTAATTGTTAGCTTTGAAATTTTCCCCCTATCTCCATTTTGACACGTGATGGAGATGCTTAGGGCTTTCATCCATTTTTTCGGAAATGAGATGGAAAGAAATTGTTAACCAGTTTTTAATTAAATTTAACCCCACCCCAAATTTTGACACGTGGTGGAGAGTAGCGGGTCTTTTCATTTTTTTTTTTCAGAAATGGAAAGAAATTGTTAACCAGTTTTTAATTAAATTCAACCCCACCCCAAATTTTGACACGTAGTGGAGTGCTTGAGGCCTTTTCATTTTTTTTTTTGAAATGAAAAGAGTTTGTCAACCAGTTTAGAATTCAATACCACCCCTAAGTTCGCTATCCACCCCAAAATTTTGCTCACTTGTTTAGTTTTTTTAGTATGTCCTTGCCAAAATTAATTTTGAAAATACATAGGGCTTAAAGCTTTTTTGCATTAATGGGGGGAGAAGAATTTATATGCCATGATAGATGTTTAGTCTAACATGAGGATGAATGCGATGAAATTTATCGACCTCGAGTCTGGGTCGGTAATCAGCGAAATGTAAGAATGCGGAGGAACTGCGCCCTAGCTCCGTCGCGGTTAACCGCGTCGGGCTGGGGCTTTGGTATCAGGAGCGTCCGGCATTCAGCGTGGCGGAAAGTTCGATGTCGGGTTTCAGGCAGCCACATTTTGCCAAAAATGCGGTCGGCCCAGGGACGTCCGTGGACGATTCCTTATCAATCTGCTCCTGGTAGCTCTGTGGTTCACTCACGAACCCAGTACCATGGCTACGACAAATTCCCACCTGGGAAATTTTTACCATTCAGAATTTTAAATAAGGAATAACGAAAAGGCATTTAGATTCGATGATTTCTTGCATTGACAGTGATTTTAGAGCATAAGAGGTAGGAAATTTTATATGATCTTGGATACGAAAATTATTACAACGTTGGTTATGAGGATGCAGTAAGCTACAGTAAATAGTAAACGATTTTTTATCCTTAATATTTTAATTAATTAATAACGTGGATTACAAGTGGATTTTAAAGTTATTTATGAATGAGGAAAATAAATTAGTGCCACCGAGTCAGAGTCAATCGGCACTATGGTGCATTTTAACGAGTCATAGCACAGAGTATTCTTGTTTGAGTCAATATTTTGTTATTGTTATTATTAATTGAAATTCCTTAAAAGTTTAATTTAAATTTGGTTTAAAACTGACCGTAACTTGTAAAGGATTTAGAATGCTTAAACTATGACTGCTAAGACTTTTGCAACGAGGATATTACATTTTATACATATATAGTTTTGGGAACGAATAAGGCACCGAGGACCACTCATTTATATTCTTAATGACTGAAGTCTCCTAGCACCTCATGAAGGGAGCTTAGATTAAGGAGATAGTCAAGTTTATACGAGATAGTCACTTGCCTTACGTTACCTTAACTTACGCATACATTGCCTGAAAATTTTAATCCATGTTAATATGTAAAACACAAAACGCTAAATATATTCCTCGACACGCTGTACAATTATGTCCGCTATTACGCCAGGCCTATATAGTTAGAGTGGCGTACCGTGATTTAGGGTATAAACCGCCCGATTTATTAAAAGTTCTAGTTGAGAAGTAATAGATATATAAATAGGCTGCAGTGACGTGAGATGTCCGTACACAGGCAAGCAGTTGTGACGAGAATGAATCCGTACACATATATACATATACTTATATGCTTTAAGCAAAGTTAGGCACAGCCAACTTATTTTGAATAACTAGAAGAGAATTATGAGAGTATTACACGGCGTGGACGAATTCTCACATATTAACAAAAATTTTTTTTGTTAGTATATATTTATATTTGTTTTTTCCTGTCCGAAACAATGTTTCGTTTGACAGTTGAATATTTATCCTTAGCACGTTGTAGCTTCGAACGTTAAAAACTTTAAAATGTAGTTTGTTTTAAATTTTAAAATATAAATATTAATATTTTGCTCCAAGTTACGGTATTTATTAAAGTGAAACGGGTCTAATATTTTAAATCCACTCGCGTCACATAATAATAATTTATAATAAAATGGCACTAATAATATTAAAGGTTAAAAGCAGACTTATTATTTAATAATGTCCTTTAGGCACAAAAGTTTTTTTTTGCAGTATGTAATAATACTAGCTCAGCGATTACATCACTAGAATTTTATAGTTACTCTTCAGAAGAAGGTATATAATTATATTAGCAAAGTTTATTTTAAGCGCCAGTTATGATAATATTTATATTATATGAATATGTAGACGTCGACGTGAAGATTTTTTTTTGCGCTCCAATAACAAGTATTTTCCTTCGGATATTGGATAGCTAACGATAATCCTGGAAATCCATTCTGCCATCGCAGAATGATAATTATTAAACCACAACGGTTTTAGTTTCTAACTTTGCCACAATAATATGCTAAGCATATTTTAGAATGAGTAGAGAGATTTAAAGATTTAGTGATGTTAGTATTTTAATGCATTTAAAGATTGCATAAATAATAATAATTATTTTATTTCAGGTAGTCAGGAGTAAATCAGTCTCAATTTTTCCTTTACCTTGTACCTTAGTACGGTTCGATTGATTTTAAGTATTTAAACATAAAGTTAACACCTGAAATTAAATAAGATAAGTTTGCAGTAAAATTTAAAATACGATAAGTTAAACAGTGCTAATAAATTTAGAGAATAAATAAATTATATCAAATAAATAAATTGCGCAGATGAATTGAGCCTAAAGTCAGGAATAATTAAAAGTTGAGTTAAAACATTTATTACTTTAGACTAGGCAGGCTTAAAGTACGTGTTAGTTTTGAAGAACTGTTTGTTTTGATTGCCTAAGCAACATGAAAATCATTGCGATGTTAGCTATTTTAAACGGATTTCTTCCATACGTAAAAGCTTCAAATTTTATTTATCTGTTGAACAAGTCCTTTGACTATCCTTATAATATAATTACAATTTTATTATTAACAACATTTATTATTAGTATTTTTATAATTTTCATAATTTGTTACTGTCAATGTCAACGCAAGAAATCTATTATTTATGACCATGAGTGTACCAACGAATTACCGTTAAGCAAACTTAATAATGATTCACCATCCATTGACCAGATTTACGATGATGTTGCACCGATGGTTGAAGTGGTACCATTAAAAACGAGTCACCCACCAGTTCCCCCACCCCTTCCACCGTCTGTTATTATTCAACCTAGTGTACAACAAGAAGTTCAAGATGTATCCAGAAATATTTTAGTCACCAAAGACGACAGTATAGATTTGCCGAAGAATATTGTATCTGTTAAAGATAGAGTTCAGGAATTTGCCGTAAGCAAGGGTCCTAATTTTGTTCAAATCAGCCGCAAAATGGAAAGTGAATTGCCTATTTCACCGTGTTCAGCCAGTTGCAAAAGTTAAAGATTTATTTGTAAATCAGTCACCAGCAAAAGTCGAGAAAGTTTCTAATGTCACTTTAAAAGCAGAAAGTTCATGTTGCCAAGCGATAACTCGCCATGCTAATGACGAGTGGTCTCATCAAGGATGAATGATGACCAATTTACATCACCCCAGCAATTAATTGCATAAACAACTGGTTCAGATCCCTTCATTCTTTAGAATGACACGATATGGCCCTAACTCCACACCCCCGTATAAGCCTTCATGGCGTGGTGCAAAGCACAGGAGAGCACTAAATCTTGATTAGAAAAGGTTATTTTTACAGCACCTTGCTAGTGTCAAATTATTTCGGGGTGTGTTACAGGGGTACAACATAGATCTACCGGTTTAGAAAGGTACTGTACCCTCCAAAAATTTAGGGGAGTATAATGTACTGTGCCCCCCCTCCCGCTCATGCACCACTGCAATACTGGATCCACAAGCAATAGGAAGAGACGAGAAAAATGCATGACTTGGTGTTGGTTTAAAAACAGAAATCGACCGACTTTCATAGGATGCCAGTGATGATTTTATTAGGGTTTAAATTCACCCTTAAAGAATTTACGACTATGTAGACATGGCAGAACGGGCAGTCGACAAGACGACGGCAGGGAGGAATTAGGCTTTACGTTGATTAAAATTGACGTTAATTGCCCTTGCCTCTGTCTTCTTCAGACATAATATTCGTGTTAAGTGCGTTTCCCACCTCTGTATCTGCAATTGCCGTCGGAGTGTTAAGCTCAGCGCTCTACGACGCCAGGGTCCCGCGTTCGAATTTCGCCTGAGTATGGGTGTTCCTTGTGTGTCCCTTTATCAATTTCATTATATCATCCCTCATTCTCATCTTCGCTATTAGCCAAAGCTAGCACCAAAGCGAAGTAAAAGAAGCCCAATTAATCAGTTTATTATGTAATCGCTTCCTAGAATCGGTACGGTCAAAGCCCCAAAACCGCACATTAAATCTAAAGCCTCAGTTATTGCCATTTGCAAAATCATGCAAACTGTTTGCACAAAATATCATTATTTTTAACAGAACAAAAGTAACAAACAAAACAATGTTAACAATGTATGCATTCATGGTTGGTTGGTTGATTTGATATTATAGTCCACTTTATGCACAGTAAGGATAATCAGGACTGGACCTACAGGTTAAGGTGGGATCCGAACCACTTGTGCCTCCACCGGGTATCGAACCCGGGACACCTTGATTACAAGGCAACGACGCTACCACTGCGCCATCAGGAAGGGGCAAAATATGCATTCATTTGTGATTGAATATGCCCATGGTGTTTCTTCAGGTGAAATAAATTGTTGACCAACTAATGTTTGTTTTAAACTCACTTTTAGTAATATCAATCGTTTCTTCAAAAGATTTGATAAACTCGAAAGCAAATTACATATTTCATGCATCAAGATCAAAATAACCAAATTTACTGGGTAATACAAGACGTATTTGTTCCTTAGAAATATATTTAGCCGAATAAAATGTGATTATCAAAATTTTGATGTGGCAACAGAGCCGCTACAATGAGCATATGTTTGAAGTCATAGTTGTCATACATAATCATTATAAATGAATAGATAATTACGTTTGACTTACACAGAGAGTGCCCGATTAGCGAGGATGCCGGACTACCTACAATGCATGATAGTCTAATTTCATGTTAATTTTAATGTTACAAGTTACTGCGCAACGTGTAGGCTAAAAAAAACACACAAAAAGGATAGGTATGATAGGTCAACAGGATGACAGGTACACACTGCCTCCTTTACTAGGTGTAGTGCAGGTGTATCCCAGTTCCAGGCTGGTGCAATGAAATGACGTCCAACCAGGTAGACGAATAGCTGTGGTCAAGTTCAGAAGATTTAACAAATGCCTGTCTGCTGCTTTAAACGTTCATTTGATTAGATAGTACGCACCACGTGATCATACACCACACGCTACACCGCCCAGGACGTAGTGAAAACGATGCAGACACCAAATATACTACTTCACACCAAATCGACGAAGTAGACGAGTTGGTGTCCCACCGTGTGACCTACTACACGCTTCAGTGCAAAGAGAGTAAAAATGTGCAGCGAACTAGACTTGTTTGCTCCAGAGTATAGCGGATTGGTCTTGTGTATCTTGCAAAAGGATAAGTAGAGGAAACTGCGGTGAAATGTCTTGTCAATCGCAAGCAAAAATTTCCGGCTTTGTCGCCTTTTCGAGACAGACCCAGTGCTATCAATTTTATGTTTTCAACTTATGGTACACCAACTCTAGCTACGGTGTTCATTTTTAAACGTATTCTTGTTGATCCTCTCCTTACTGTCATAAAAAGAAGTATTTTAACATGATACATGCTGATAAATCATCTTCAAAGATAAACACCTGGCTTTCTTGAAAAGTGTGTATCGCTTCTGATGTTGTTTTTTTCTTTCATATGTTGCAGAGAAGGATCCAGCGTTAAGGCAAAGAAGACTTAGATATTTAGTGGACATCCTTGCAGGACGTTAACAAACGTCTCACGTAATCTACTATATCCCTTTAATAGGTCAAACAGATAGTCGTGTGATATTAGATCTACTACTATGTCACTATAACTCCTCTGTTGATTTTTGTTTCCAGGGAACGTTGTTATCTGCCGAATACCGCACTGTCTATTATCATGCGCTTTCTAACTCCGTGCTCCGTCTGTTCTCTACTGTCGGTCTCCCCGATGGCGTAGTGATGTCGTCGTCGTCTTGTAACCAAGAGGTCCAGGTTCGATACCCGGTGGAGGTACATAGTGGTTCGGATTCCACTTTAAACTGTAGGTCCAGTCCCTATTACCCTTACTGTGCATAAAGTGGACGTAAAACACCAAATCAATCAATCAATCAATTCTTTACTGTCCTTTGTAGGTAACATGACACTGGTGAGATTTTATAGTACTGAAAGAGGCATCGATTTTTAAAGTTTGATTTTAATTATTCTCAACCCGTTGAAGATTTGATATCTGGTATTCTAGGATCACATTTATCTTTCTACTCTTACCATTGTCCAAAATTTATTCGTTTTTTTCATTCACGCAAACTCTTAGAGTATTCATTTCCCCCCCCCCCCCCCCCTTTTATCACTCGAGATCACCTTTACACAGGTAATATTATCAAAGCAAAAATTAGTATCTGAACCGCATTTCTCCATAATCTATATGCCGTAATAGATTCAACTCCTCCAAGAAAAGCAAATGTTTAAATTCGCATACTGGATGAGGATGATGTCATATTAATTAGCAAAGGAGGAGGTGGAAGTGAGAAGTCTCTCGTATTCATATAACTTCCTCTTGAATAAATTAACCTCAAATTTCCTTTGTTATGCTTGTGCAGCAAGTTCATTCACGGGGCACCGAGAGAGAAAGAGAGAGAGAGAGAGAGAGAGAGGGGGGGGGGCGTGTTTGCATGCAAATCATAATAGAGTCCCCAAGAGCTCTATTGCAGTGGGTCAGCTCCTCTTGAAACGCATTTTTTTGATAATTCTGAGTCCTCCGAAGACTTAGACAACGTAATCTCAAGATTTCAGGTTTTGCTTTTCTTTCTTGGATTTGATTGATTGATTTGCTTTATTTTACTTAGCTTCTTGTGCCACTTTTGGCTAATTTGCCAAGATGGAGATGAGTGATGATATGATGAAATTGATGAATGGACACTCACAAACTTCCATGCCCAGGCCAGGATTCGAACCCAGGACCCCTGAGGTCGTAGCGCGATGTGCTAACCACTCCGCTACGGGGGCCGGCTCTTTTTTGGAATGATGTCTGTCAGTGCCAAACGCGAATTGAGGCTAACGAGGCAAAGCTCTCCCGAGACACCAGAGAAATGTGCAATGATGATGCCCTGTCCTGGACGCCTCTTCCATCTAAGGAGGCTCGGATTTCTGAGGAGTAGAGAACTCATAGATGACGTCAATCCAGTATTTACGGATTTGGATGTGGTGAAGAGCTTCACAAGAGATTGTGTAGTCAGGGACACTCGCTTCACTCAGTAGTTACGCAGTTCAGTTCTTAATACAGTCTTTTTTCCAACGTGCAGGTACACCGACATTGTTGCATCATAAAAAAAAATCAAAAGACTCAGCATTTCGGCACTACTAAATAAGGTGTGCCAGATGGCCTTTTGAAAATCGAGATGAGAACGAAACGCCCAAGCATCGTCCTGGCTTTCAATCTGGAACCTGATATTGCAAAGTTCAACGCTGATATTCTAATTCCTAAGGGTTTGATAAGAAGAGCTCGGCGCAATATAGTGATATGCTACATTTTATAATTTTGAAGAGACACGCGTTTTTTTTTAATCCAAAAATTGCTCACTTACGCCATGTTGGAACATAGCGTGCTTCTCCAAAAGTTTAAGCCTGAACGCAGAGAAGAAGAAGAAACTCAAATAACTGTGGAGTCATTCGTTGACAAATTTAGAAAATTGGGAAGAAGAGTGTAGCTCCGAAGTTTGACAGAAGTATGGAATATCAATATCTTGCTCCAAGTCCTTCATATTCTTAGATGTTTTCGTAAGGCATTTAGAAGAAGCATTATGTGGACAAAAATTATAAGGTATCACAGATTATAACTCTGCTTCTATGACGTTGTTTGGATGAATGTCTCACAACACTGTAAACAGCAAAATAATTAACGCATTACTTTCTCATTTGCATTATATTTTAATATGCATTATATTATCTGGTACAATGGTCTTCGGTGACCCATTGTGTTTAATCTGCATCCATACTCGCGTGACAATTATATTTCAAAACACGAACAAAGTATTGTTCAAAAACACTAAGTTGCTGACCAAGGCAGTTTATTAAGATAAAAAAACACTTAACAGGTAACGTTTCAACCCTGTATCAGGGTCTTCCTCAGACGAAGAACTCAACTAAAAATCTACTTTTTTAGTTGAGTTCTTCGTCTGAGGAAGACCCTGATACAGGGTTGAAACGTTACCTGTTAAGTGTTTTTTTATCTTAATAAACTGCCTTGGTCAGCAACTTAGTGTTTTTAATATGGAAACAAGGATTAAATATACTACAAAAGTATTGTTCGAATATTGACACACATCTACTGACTTGTGTGTAAAGGTCAAAGGTTGATTACAGTTTGGGTCTCTCCTCTTAATCAACTTCTCAGCTTCTTATAAGGCGAGGAGCCACAACACCTTAATTTACACTCCTATGTGTAGGAAAACAGATGAATTTTACTTTCATTAGTTCATGTTGGATTCCCATGTACAGTGGAATCCATGAGTTTTACCGTGCAAATCGTCCATTACTATTTTCATTAATTCTTGTCTTACATCCTATGTGTTTTTAAGCGATGGATTTGTATGTATGCTGGTGCCAAAGTTGTCAACAGCTTGTTTGAGTTTTCATATAATTCTTGAAGCTCCTATTGGGTCAAATAAAGTGCATGGACATTGTGATGGTCAATTTGCATGGTAATACTCATGGATCCCACTGTACATAAGGCAAGATATAACAATATAGTTTCCAAATATCAATTATACTTCTTTTTCTTATTTTATATCACCCTATCAACGTTTATATTCTGTTGACTTTGGTCAGGATTTCTGTTATTGTAGTTCTTCCGGGTTCGGTAGATTAGATTGTCGCAGATTGGAATCAATTATTTAAGTAAATCTCTTTTATCTTTGCACTGTTTTATTGTGAACACTTTCTACATTTCAAGTCTACATTTTTGTGCATATCCCTATAGAAGCCAGACAAATGGAGTGGATAATTCTGATAAAAGGAAAGAGAATGACACAGGAAATGGAATTTTCAATCGTTGTAATCCTTTATAGAGTATGATTCGTTGTTGTAAGAAAATTGGACATTCTAAGAATAAATGTTGTGCATCGGGGTTTTCATTACCACATTTGCAATTTTGTTGAGTTAGAATATGAATTTTTGATAAGTGTGTTGGTGTGCATACGTGTCCTGTTCTTAATCTATTGATGAAAACTATGACTTGCCGTGGAAGTTTATATGAATGAAACCATGGATTTTTATTTGTAAAATCTGCTATCCATTTATATGTATTACCCACTACCATAAATTGTTCCTTGCATCAGTCTCTCCAATGATGATTTGTTTTTTACTCGAAGTAATAAATATGTGTACCATAATCTGTTGAAACTTATGTGTTGTAAATATCTGGCTTTCTTAGCATATATGTTCACTCGTTCATTTCCCACATTAATATTTTGTGCTTTAATATAACTAAATTGTATATCAATGTTTCTTTTGCGAGCAAATTGAACTTGTTAAATATTAGAATATTGAATATAGACTGATGGCATAATTTAGAAAAGATGTAGCTTGTAATACACTCAAAGCATCTGTAAGTAGAATATTTTTTTTGTTACCTTCGGATATTCCACATTGTTAAGCTCTGTATAGTGCGTAACTTTCCGCGGTGAAAATAGATGAGTCTATAGGTAAGCTAAACTGCTGGTATTTTTTTTCCTCTGGGATGTAATAGGAGCATCCTATCCTTTGGTTATCCTTTGAACCATCGGTGTATATAATTACATGTGATGGCCATTTTTCTCTGTACAATACATGTAGTCCTAGATATCCGAAGTGTATTGTACGTACATTGTGTACGTAATGGTATATCAAGATGATAAATCAACGGATGTAGGAGAGTGAAAAACTTGGTTTGAAATATGAGGTGGTTTGTGGATTTATAACATCGGCTTCAGCCCATTGTTTTTGTATTTCAAACAATTTATTAAATAGACGAGGATGATTTTCCCAAGATTTAAGGAGGAATTTTATTGTTAATTGAATCCGCCTGTGACTGAAGGATGTTTCATTGCTCTCCATATATAACGCTTACATTGGAGCTTGATTGTATAAGACCTAGACAAATTCGCAATGCTTTTCTTTGTAATATAACACACTTGCAACACAGTTCGAATTTTAATCGTCCGCTATTCAGATAAACCAACACAATTATACACACATTCAACGAAATGTTTAAATCCAATATTCTTAAACATATCAAAATAAATTATTAACTTACAATTTGTCACATCTGTCTCCGTGTACATTTCAACGCCGATATGATCGAACATTCTAAGGTTATCAGATTTTGATCTATTGTTTAGAGTTACACATACAGGTTGGTCGTCAACCACAAATTCTCAAAAATGCGTCATACGGTTGAAATGTCAGTGATCACTGACAAGGCCGTTACAATATTCATCGTTGTTTCTCAATGCAGAATAATCCATGACTGTTTCTTACCTTTCTGGAGGTCTGCAGCTTGTGAGCTCGCAACGTTTTCGCGTCGTCTGCGATCTGCTGCTGGAACACTTCGACCGCTGCCAATCGAGCCTTCGCCAACTTCTCCGTCTCTTCCAACAGCAGCTGCCACACGGTCCATACATTCCTGGAATGATAGGAAAAATATCATAAGAACAAAATCTTCAGAGATAACATTATATATATGGTGGTGTATAAGTGTGGAAACACCAATTTGAAACTAATACGGTTGGAGAAACACGAATCGAACTTCCTGATACATGATAGAGGGAAGGTTGAGAACTTGTAAAGGCATGTTACCAATATGGCGGCCATCTTAAAGACCGCCATATTTGAATCAACTTAAAATGAATGGTGATTCGGTGGTCGATTTTCAATTTCACCACCGTAGTTCTTGTCATAAAAATCCCGAGATGGGCACGGGTGGTCTTTGTGAGTGTCCCTCCATCGATGTAATTTAAAGAGATGAACGATATCGAAAATTTGATATCGCGATATATTGTCAAGCAATATCGTCACGGACGATACGATACGATATTTTTTCCGTATTGTGATATCGGCGTTGTATCGTCTCCACGATATATATTGCCATAAAATCGTGACAATATATCGTCTAGTTCATATCGCCTGGACGATATTTTTCCAATATGGTGATATATCGTCTGGACGAAACATCGCCCGACGCTAGTCATGTACTCGTCACTCATCCTCGTCGTCGCTATTAGCCAAAAGTGGTAGAAAAGCAACGCTAAATAACAAAAATGTAAACGATTCATTGCAAAGAACACCGTGTCAGGTCCAAGAAGGGATAGCATTTCACAAGAAACAGGATGTTGTGTTTCATTCCACAGTTTGAATGCTGCTTGAACACCAAATGTTTTTCAGCAGGTAGTTTGATAGATTTCTCGATATTTCTTCGTCAACTTGGTAATCTGTCTGAGTGACATTCGTTCACATATTCTACAATGACACGATGCAATAATAGCAATAATAATGATATTGTTACTAGTGAATCATTGGAGGGTGTCTAAAATCCTTTTATCCTTCCAGAAGCGACCCGTTCAGAAAGCACACAATTGTCAACCTCACTTATTTATTTATTTATTTATTGGATGGAGCCCAATTATAGTACACCCTGGACTGCATTTTACTAGCTAGGATCTGGCGACTGGACTCATGGCCAGTATGATCCTCCATGGAGCCCGTGTTGCGTTTTCTCTTTGTGTGTTTATGATTGTGCATCATCCTTTTCATCTGATTATCTTCATCTTCACGATTAGCCAAAGGTGGCAGAAATGCGAAGTATCAATCAAATAAACGAAATCAAATCAAATCAAATCAAATCGTATCCTTCCAGATATTAGATTTGATGGTAAGTACGAATTCACTGCGTAGCTTTGATTGATTGAATGAATTGCTTTATTTTGCTTCGCTTCTTGTGCCACTTTTGGCTAATTTGCGAAGATGGGATGAGTGATGATATGATGAAATTGATGAATGGACACCCACAAATAACCATGCCCAGGCCGGGATTCGAACCCGGGACCCTTGGCGTTGTAGCGTGATGTGCTAACCACTCCGCCACGGGGGCCGGCTCACTGCGATGCGGTAGACAAGTGCTGTCGTTGGTTTACAAATGAAAACGACTTTCCATTTGCGACAACAGAAATGTGTAACGAATTTTAAAGTGAAATACCAATAAGTGTTAAATTTAATAATATCTGCGTGGATTTATTCACATACGTATTTATATTGGAATTCATATATGAAAATACAAAAAATATTTTATTTATTTATTATTTATTTATTTTATTTACGACTTTGTTTACATATCGTATCATATCATATCGTATCAAAAATGAAACTTCCAATATTATCTCGTATTTACATAGGATTTTGGATTAAATTTTATATTACATTTATTGCAAAGAAATTGCCAAATATTTAATACTCCTACGTCTATTACTAATGTAAATTTGAAAAGAGAAGGAACTGTTATTTATAATACTGTGCGTTATAAATTAAGAATTGTTAAATTTGCAAACCTATTGAAAGAAATACAGGACTACGAGTATTATTTATCATCAGATATTGAACATTTACTTATCTTTTGAAATGTAAACAGTTTTGTTTATTGTAATTTTATAAATTTTCAAGAATTAGAGTCATTCCAAATAAATTAAGAAAGCTATTTGCTGGCTTTTCTTTTGAATAGAATCATATTTTGTTTTCTGATAAAAATTACTAAATGCAGTACGTAGGTAATAATCATAAGTTAATTACTGATAGTAACTCGTTTTAATTAGTTTCCAAATTCAAGTACTTAGGAGTAATAATAAGAAATGAAAATTATATCAAAAAGGAAATAAAAAGTAGACTTAATTCAGGAAATGCGTGTTAGTTTTCTCTTCATAAACTTTTGTCTTCTCGTATAATATCTAAGAAACTAAAAGTTACAATATACAAACACCGTATTTTGTCTGTAGTATTATATGGATGCGAAACTTGGTACCTTGCATTAAAAGAGGAGCATAAATAAAATCCTTAGGAAAATATGTGGATCTAAAATGGATGAGGAGGCAGATGAGTGGAGAAGGTTACATAATTCAGAACTACATAATTTGTATACATGTCCAGATATTATTAGAATGATTAAATCAAGAAGACTTACAGTCGGGACGCGCTAGCAAGCGGCGTGGGACCACCCACTCTGGTAGCGACGCGCTGTTGCCGGATTGACCTACTTCAGGATTTTCGCGAGCCCACAGAAACATGAGGAAGGCTGAACTACTGCAGCTCCTTATGTTACACAAACCCCAGTTCCCCATATATCGAATAGACAAGCTTGCAGAAGAAGCGGGACATACGGTGGTCCGTCTCGCGCCTTATTATTGTATGTACAATGCAATCAAACTTATTTGGGCACAGGTCAAAGGGCTGGTAGCACAGAGGAACACTTTGCCACCTTTTACACCGTCTAAAATTTTGCAATTGACAGACCAGGCTATCGGGGATGTGACAGCAGATAGGTGGCGTTCGGCTATAGAACACACAAGGAAGATTATTTCCGAAGCATGGGAAAAGTAGGGAGTTGAAGAGCAGCAAATGGAGGATTTTGTAATTTCACTTGGGCGGGAAGACAGCAGTGACAGTAGTAGCTCAGATGAAGATGTTCCTTTACCAACCAACAATGAAGATGATCTTGGGATAGCGCCACTGTAATGGTAGCCGGTAAGCAAAAACAACTGATTCTTTAACTACTACTTCTGTTCTTTCATTCATTTTTTATGTTTTTACGTACAGGTAGCTCAAAGCATTAATAACACATGTACCAAATGTATCATTAATGTTAAGGAAATCGAGCAATTGCCACGCGTTTCGTTGTAATTTATTGAACTCTGTATTGCCAGAGCCTGCATTCTCATATAGCTCCCAAATTATCTCACTTCACACACCCACATGTGGCTCCCCGGTGGCACAGTGGTAGGGTAAGTGTTGTAGCCTTGTAATCAAGTAGTCCTGGGTTTTATACCCTGTCGAGGCACATAGTGGTTCGGATCCCACTTCCAACTGTAGGTCCATTCCAGATTAGCCGTAGTGTGCATAAAGTGGACTTTAAAACACCAACTCAATCAATCAATTCACACACAATTGATTTGTTCTTGATAAATTCTTCTCCGTAATACAGTAACTCAGTTCTGTAAAATTCTGTTTTGGAGGTGATTTTTTGTAGGTTCTCCAAAATAAAATTTAAAAACGTGTTAACGAAACGAAGTTGTACGTAATTTGTTTCTACGTAATTTGCCATAATTTTCAAGAAATACATTTCATTTGTACGTTCTGAAGCTTCAACAATCGCGGCGTGACAAAGAAGGCAAAGAGAGGCGGCATGAAATCAAAGGAGAACGATTTGCCACAGTGTTGTTCATAACACAAGACGCATTTTCTTTTGTTGGTAATTGTGATAAGATACAACATAAGTAAAAAGATGCCGGTAGCTGATGCTTGCAATGTACCATAATAAAAACACAACAAATGATCTTTCAGTGAAGGTTTTCGGTTGCTGTGTAGTTAGCGTCAACCTACAAGAAACTTCAGATTCAAACTTCTAGATTCGTTAATTTATCACTTTACGACGGAAATAACATATATTAGCATACTGATACGTACGTGCTTAATTTCGCGTGACACTTTTTTCCCGAGCTTGCCAACAGCTGACTAGCCTGTCCGTGTGTTTGTGCGAACGTGGCAA
This sequence comes from Lepisma saccharinum, assembly GCF_977018435.1. Lineage (NCBI taxonomy): Eukaryota > Metazoa > Arthropoda > Insecta > Zygentoma > Lepismatidae > Lepisma > Lepisma saccharinum. Next base: position 18,841,834 of record NC_139236.1, on the reverse strand, counting down.
CGTAGAAACCCCCCAGCCACATGGCAGCCAACGAGGAGACAGAATTTGGTCACGTTCTGCCGTTCTGCGTTCTGATTGCACGCCGCTTCTTATCGCGTCCGTACTGTAGGTGGGCAGGCCATGTGGCACCAATGGGAGAGGAGATAAGAGTTTGCAGGATTCTTGTAAGAGACCTGTAGGAAGGCCAAGACGAAGATGGAGGGACAACGTTGAGATGGACCTAAAGGAAATCGGTAAGGATGGAAAAGATTGGATTGATTTTGCCCAGGATATGGACAGATGGAAGGCGTGTGTTGCTAGAGCCATAAACCTTCAGGTTTAAGAAGGCTAGGGAGTTAGTTAGTTAGTTTGACCGTTTCACCACGCTCGGCAGCCGAAGCGGTAGCTGTTCTCTTTTTTTATCTTATCTTCAATTAGATCATTCATATTCACTAATGTTATCATGTTAAAATGCAGAAAAAGGGGGGGGGGGTAGAATTAACGAAAAGTTATCTAAATAATATAAGCATTTGAATCAACTAACCAAGCAGTCAGAAGGCATATATCAATTGAACTGGGTGAGCAGATGCGACCGAAAACAAAAAAGGTCAAAGAGGAGAGTCGAACGTATCCACCGGAGCAGAGACTTGGTAATTCCGTCCTCTTTTCCTCCAGCCAGACATCCGCACACATTGTTCAGCCACGGAGGCCCACGGTGTGCATAAATCCAATTTCCTTGAAAGAAACGTCGCAAGATCCTCTCAGTGATATTAATAACCCGAGAAGCCAAGCGAAGTCCGTTCTGCCTGCTTCAATCGTATTCGCAGCCTCTTCAGAGCAGGATGATTGGATTTACCTCCGGCGTTGACGAAGGGATTACATCTTCGGTTGCCATAACGATGCTTCCACGAACTCTGGACGCTTCTTTCTTCCCATTGGTCTTCGGAGCTAATTATAGCAACGGCGAATGAGTTTCCGTCTCCTGAGCTACGAACTTCTTTATCTCGTTTCAGCTCTTCGTTGGACGGCCATCTCCATGCGACCCAGTGGCGGATTAAAGACGTTCTCTTGGAGGGTGCGGACACCTATTATGTCCCCCCCCCCCCGAACTTTCGGCGCCAAGCACACTTCCCTTGCAAACTACGATCCTACCATATATGTCATAAAATCACTGTCGTGACTAAAATGTTCGAGACCCATCCGTGTGTCATGTCCCCCCCCCCACCGCCCCCGCCTTAATATTTCTTGCACTATGAAGGAGGTTACATTTAAGAATTCCATGCTCATAATGTTTTTAAGACAATAGATCCACATCTTGTGGCTGATGTTTATTGAAAGAAGTTTGCATTTCACAGCAAAGCAAGTAATGAATATGTATTTAACACATATCGTACAATCAAGATACAAAAAAGAAGTAACGATGTTAAATTCAGCATAACATAATTGTTTGAAAAACTAGAACATTCACTTGCGTGCTTTGGCATGAGCAAAGTGTTTCACAGCGTGTTCAACGTTTAGGCGTTCCGTTTACCTATGCTCATTGTTCAAAATTGACATGTTTGTTTATCTTTCCCGAGGAATACTATTCCGCAGATAATATTTTATTGGCTGAAGTTTCGAAAGTGCACGTTCTACAGAGGCCACAGTTGCGGGTAAAGTGAGGAGAAATAAACACGTAGTAAATTAATCCGGGAAAGAAGTGTAATAGACGTGTTCCAGGATGAAAGCAGTGACGTCACGAATGGCCTACAGTTTTGTGATCAGAGGCGTACTAAAGTGGGGTTGATGGGAGTCATAATCCCCCTTTGTCCTAGTATTTCTAAAAAAGAACGTACACATCCTATCAAAAATCCTGGGCACGACACTGATTGTGATATCCACCATTGCATAGTGTATGAATGTATTGGGTGCACAAGATTAGAACTAACGTCCCTGGTACACTTTTGAAGTTCGTTTTTTGATAAATCAAGGAGCACCGTAGGACAAAGAAACGATTTTGTTAAATGCCCGCAAATCTCTATTCTATCTGCTGCAAATAAGATTAACACAAGCCTGTGTTATTTAATAAGTGATAAATAAGTGATACATTATTGTTTTCTTCAATTTCATCTTTATTTAACTGTAGAATTAAGAAATATTCATTCTAAATATTTCTTTTAAAAAGTTGGACGGGGGTCCACTGCCCCAAAAGCTTGAAGCACCGTTTGAACCTCCGGTTTTTATAGAACTGTATAAAATACTACAACTTTTGCTGAGCACACGAATCATTCTATGTTGTTTAACTTCAATAAAATAAGACTAATAGATTTCTCAAAAATCACAACTAATTTATCTTTCAGTGACTGTCGGGAACAATGGAGCAGCTTAACGTAGGTCTTGCTGTTCCAACAGGCAAGAAAAGCATTGCTGTGTCACCTCCCATAGTTGCTAATGTTTAGCTCTTGGGTATGTCATAAATTGCCTCAGTGTTTGATATATATCATATCAACTTTGCAAATTTATAAATAACTAAAAAAAAAAAATCTTGCGAGATGCGCAGAAGTAGAACGATCGCCTCCCCGAGTATTCAATTTGCTCTTGCAGAAAGCTAATGAGATTGATACGAGTAGTTCCCCTAAATGTTTTCATCATCACCCTAGTGGCGTTCAGGTACATGTCAGCTGCTATCTCTCTCTCTCTCTCTCTCTCTGGCTACGGCCTTTCCACAGCAACTGTGCATGCAAAAAATGAGTGAAGAGGCGGCCATCTCCCGATTCCTTTGATCCACTCTAGTAATATTATTATAGTCCTATTATAGTCGACCTTAAGTTCATTTCGTGCTTATTTTTCGTCGCCCCTCCCGCTTCCTTCGTCATACTTACGTTGGTTTGCCCCTGCCTCTCGTCGCCTCCTATCTTTCGTTGCCCCCTCTCTCTTGTCGCCCCTATCTTTGGTCACTCTTATCTTTAGTCGCCTCCTGTCTCTCATCGCCTCATTCCTTTCGTTGGCCCCATCCTTCGTCATTCTTATCTTTTTTTCGCTCCCCCTCTCTCTCGTCGAATTCTTATCATTCGTCGCCCCCTCTCTCTTGTCGCATCCTTATCATTCGTCACCTCTATCTTTCGTCATTCTTATCCTTATTCGCCTCTATCTCTCGTCGCCTCCCTCTCTCTTGTCGTTCCCTTATCATTTGTCGTCCCTGTCCTTCGTCATTCTTATCTTGTTCGCCCCTTGTGTCTCGTCGCTCCTATCTTTCGTTATTCTTATCTTTATTCGCCTGCTGTCTCTCGTCGCCTCCTATCTTTCGTCTTCCCTCTCTCTTGTCGCCCTCTTATCATTCGTCGGCCGCATTCTTCGTCATTCTTATCCTTATTCCCCCCTTGCGTCTCGTCGTCCACTTATCATTCGTCGCCCCCATTTTTCTTATCTTTATTCGCCCGCTGTCTCTCATCGCCTCATACTATCGTCACCCTATCTCCCCATAACGGCAGTTCTTTGGAAAACACCACAATATTTGCCTTGTTGCTTTTCAACCGTGCATATTTTTGAAGAAATAAAATAAAGCCCTTAAGGGTCTGTCGCCCCTCGGAAGTGGAGTGCCCTTTATTCCGCTCTTGTATCATCCTTAATTGGCACTGTGTGTGTTATATTTCATTCAACCTGTGTAAATTATTTATCAATATATGAAAAACTGAAGTACGTCCTCGGTGGAAGTCGACCATGACGCCCCTCTCAAGGACCTCGGAGGGAGCGGTCGCCCCCCCCCCCACCCGCACCCATTTAATCCGCCCTTGATGCGACCTGCTCAAGATCGACAGTGAAGGAAGAGAATGGACATTGGCCATTAGATACATGTTGAGATTTTTCTAAAGTTGAAAACCGCAACAAACAGAAATTTGCCACGAGTGTAAACAATTTCGAGCTTTTTTTTTTAAACCCGAAGGTTTATGGCTGCAGCAACACAAGCATTCCATCTGTCCCTATCTTGGGCAAGATCAATACAATCTTTTCCGATTTCCATCAGGTCCATCTCAACATTATCCCTCCACCTAAGTCTTCTTGATTTAATTATTCTAATAATATCTGGACAGGAATACAAATTGTGCAGTTCTACATCACGTAACCTTCTCCATTCATCTGTCTCCTGATTCCTTTAGGTGCAAATATTTTCCTAAAGATTCTATTTTCAAATACTCTTGATTTATGCTCCTCTTTTAATGTAAGGGAGCAAGTCTATGCAGCAAAAACTGGCCCAAACGAGCTTCAGAAAGAGAAACTACCTGTCATTGGAATGTCCGTTTTGCAAAATATGCCAACGCACAATTTGGATTATCAAAAAGTTGAAATCACGAATATGATGATGTTGATGGATACTTTTTGTCCGGAAAATTGCAGTTTTCACCAGCATTAACACTTAGAATCTGAAATACTGGCCTGACTTAAGTGTGTTATGTGTGTTGCCTAACTCTAAGGCTACAGCAGAACTTGTTTTGAAAAGTTGGTATTGAAGTTCTCTCGTTGCCGTTGAGGTAGACAATACCCATAATACATTGCAGAGAAGCCAGTATTTCAGGATATTAATGTCCCATTTTTTCTTACCGGTGGATGACAGCATGTGGTAGTGAACCATTGTATCCAAAAGAGTGATATAGGAGTGTGATACGTATACGTGAATTAGGAAATGTCTGATTAAAGGTATGTTCTTAAACTGAGCAGCATTATCAAGTAAAATTGCATAAAGCTCAGAATATTAATGTTAAAATTCAACAATAATTGGATCAAATGATTTACAGAGGAACAAATATTAAGTAAAAAAAGGTAAAAAAAAGGTAAAGTGCTCCCCTGTGCATAGCACCACGCCATGAAGGCGTATAGGGGGTGTGGGGGTAACGCCCCACACTTTCTTGATCCGGTCATGAGAGGGGGTGATGTGATCAGCATCACGCCCCTGACCGCCTTTACCCCCCAGGGTTTCCCCCAGGTACCCATGTTATTCGACGCTGGGTGGGCGCCGGGGCCACTTCCAACCTTAGAAAAGTTCCCGGATTTGAACCGGCCGGGGATCGAACCCGGGACCTTGAGCATGGTAGTCAGACGCGTTACCGACTGAGCCACCGCGGCCACACAAATATTAAGTTCATCACCTAATTGCTCCCCGTTTTGATTGGTTGATTTGGTTTATTTTGCTTTGCTTCTCTGTCACTTTTGGCTAATCGCGAAGATGAGGATGAGTGATGATATTACTGAATGCACACTAAGAAGGAACACCCACGCCCAGGCTGAGATTCGAACCCGGGACCCCTGTCACAGTGTTAATCACTACACATTTTGTATATCCGATGCCCATTTGTTTCGTCCCGCCAGGAACTTTCGGTACCTCGTGACCGATGTCAGTCGCAGAGAATTCAACTGATTGCTGATTTGTTGTTTCCCAGCCGCCAGTTGGAAATCGAGAGGTATAACCTGCGGTGCAGTGCACAGCGGGGAATTCCGAAATGAAACACCAGTGTTGATAATCAAGTAATCGCGATTATCAGTGATTGGTTAGTTCATATGAACTTTCCAGCCTGATCATTGCCAGTGTGTAGTTAGAGATCGGTTAGCTCATTTGAACTCTCCAGCCTAACTATTGCCTATTTTTGTGTAAGTAGGAAAAGATTTATTATCCATTTGCCTTGATTCATCTCACCCAACAGGTCGCTAGGTGCCGGGGCTTGGGGCTTGCCTGCTCGAAGAAAAGTTTTATTATCCAAGTCTCCAGAAGTGTGTCAGCCTTAAGCTTCCTGGAGATGAGGCCTGCTCGAAGAAAAGGTTTATTATCCAAGTCTCCAGAAGTGTGTCAGCCTTAAGCTTCCTGGAGATGAGGCCTGCTCGAAGAAAAGTTTTATTATCCAAGTCTCCAGAAGTGTGTCAGCCTTAAGCTTCCTGGAGATGAGGCCTGCTCGAAGAAAAGTTTTATTATCCAAGTCTCCAGAAGTGTGTCAGCCTTAAGCTTCCTGGAGATGAGGCCTGCTCGAAGAAAAGTTTTATTATCCAAGTCTCCAGAAGTGTGTCAGCCTTAAGCTTCCTGGAGATGAGGCCTGCTCGAAGAAAAGGTTTATTATCCAAGTCTCCAGAAGTGTGTCAGCCTTAAGCTTAACGCCTACTGAGACGCGGAGAAACGCGGCAACATAACTTATGTAGTCTGCTTCTATTGAAATCAAATGGTGTAACGCCCACTACAGAGAAACGCGCGGAATCGAACTGCTGAATTTCCGTGCCTGAAGTCTATGTTTCCTTAAGGGTTATCGTCCACTGAAACGCCGGAAACGCGTCTGTTACGTTCTGTTGTCGCGTTTCTCCGCATTTTAGTGGGCGTCAAGCTTTACGCCCCATGATTCCGACGGACTGGAATTCCTCGCGGGGCTGTTGGGAAATCAATGGAATCGGAGCATTTCCAGGAGAACGCTAACGAGCTCCGACTGCGTCCGTCGAAGGAACGGTCCGCTGCTCGAGCCGGGATCAAGCGACGCGACGGCGAAACCAATGATCCCGAAAGAGATTTCCGATAATTTCCCGCGGAAACAATTTCCTCGTTAGACGGAAGAAGTAAGTCAAAATTGGCTTGGGGGATTCTGCTCTCGCTCCGAAGGATGATTAAGAGCGACCGAACGAGACGGCAGAAGGCGGAATGGAAATTCTGGGTCTCTCTCAACTGGAAAGGAGTTGGACGTTGTTAACTTGGAGGCCAGGCTTAATTTCAGGTTGCGTAGATGCTCAAAACACCGAGGGAGGCAAAACAAGCGCTCAAACAGTATTTGTAGATGGAAATGTGTAATCTAAAAAGCAATAAAGGAAGGAGTAGGGAATCGGAAGTTAGCATACCAAGCAGAGTCGTACTCGGGAAGTATTCTGGAGGAGAATTGGACAAGAGTTTTACGCACACACATGTATCAGTGCCTGCTTCCATGGCGGAGTGAATTCTTCCTTTACATTTTGGGTATATTATAAGCAGGGAACGGATTATATGTAGTAAAAATGTGCTAGTTATTTAAATACATATTTACTTTTACCAAAATATGGAGCTAAATATGAACTTAAAGTTGTAAAAAATTATCTTCTTGATAATATAAGGCAGTACATGAGCTGCATGAAATAGAGTCTCGGCATTGTAACTAATCTAATTATTACCTTGAGGCGAATCCCGTACACGTGCCACAAAATCGTTGCTTCAGGCACTGTTATCGGACGCGCAACTAGTAGCGAGGGTGGGGTTAGGAATGAGCTGCTCGGCTTCGGACTCTTTTCTAACGTTGTCAAAATAGCGTTTGTAACAACCAGGAGCTGATGCCGGAGCCCTAATTCTCAATTGTTGACAATAATTGTAAAAGAACATGCATTTCAAGTGTTTTACAATGACAAAAGCAAACAGTTTGGAGGTGCAAAATTGACAAACATTTGTTCGGATGACATAAAATTTGTAATTTACGAAATTGGAGGGTATAAAAAATGTCTTAACCTTTCCTTTGTTTAACGTCGTTTCGGACTTTGTCACTTGTTCATAATAAATTCACCCAACCCTTTCGGTCACACGGAGTCAAGTAGTTATTGCGCGAATATGGAGTACATGTTGAGAAACATTCTGAAACATGGAAATAATATGTAAAAATAACTAAAATATGTAAAATATGAGTCGAAACCTAATACATGTACAAATACGGAAAATAAAAACTGAATTTTTTCGAGTCTACATGCCATGATGCGCAAAGATAATGTAAAATGTAACGGATTTCAGCTTCATATATAAATATGTATTTACATATAAAGCCGTTCCCTGATTATAAGTTTCTTTGTTTGCACTTTCTTAAATAAAATATGAATGAAACATAGTATACACATACAGATATTATAAATCAAGGTTGACAATTTACTGATATAAATAAAATAAAATTGTTGCTCATTTTCATGATTTATTATTGATATTTTTATTTCTGAGGGTTTAACAACAAATCCCACCTTGTCACACCCGCGATGCTAAGAAATAATGACTGAGACGTAGGGAGATTTCATATCGAAGCGACAAGCAACACGTATCGCTTGAGGATTTCACCAATAGAAGGCAGGCTTTCCACTATGGTGTGAAGCGTTGCTGTCGATTTGCTCATTCTCAAACAACATGTGTCGCGTGTCGTTTGTCGCTTCGGTATGAAATCTCCCGTAAAGTCACCTTTAATAAATATGTGACGCCTAGATCCTGAAACACATGCTTCACTGCAATGCATTATGTGTGTTGCCTAACTCTACGGCGAGGAGCGAATTTCAATAACATATTCGGTCATCGCAGAAGAGTTACGCAACACGCATAACGCAATGCAGGGAAGCGTAAATTTCAGGATATAGGTGTCCATTTTTTATTGCCGGTGACTGTACATATTCGAAGAGCAAATGTCATCTAGAGAAGAACAAAAAGGAAATAAATACCTTGATATCAGAGATATAGGAAATTTTTTTACGTAAAAGCAATCTGATGAGATGAGAAGACACAAAACAGTCGAAAAAATATGTAAACCTCTAACATGAAGACATTGCAAAAAGAGGGAAGACAATTAAGAATAAAAATTTAGTAAAATTTGAAATGTGAAAGACAATAACAATGGAGAAAAACTGTGAGAAATAATATAAAATCGACGGATAATGTTCACTTTAATAAAAAGGAGAATTTCTATATCTACCAACAGAAATATTTCTTACCATTTATCTTCGCCACCAATGTCAGGGATTGGGGGCATCTTCTTATTCAAATACACGGAAGAAATCTTCAACAGAGCCTGCAAAACAAATAACAATAATATTAATAACAAAAACTAAACTTTGCTCTTAAAGAAAGCCGTAGAAATATTTAAAAAAATAATAATTAAACTGATATGGATATTTAACGTCCATGGTTTCATTGTAGCTGACTAAGATGGCGATAAGATAAAAATTGAAAGTACAGAGGACGTAGGTTCCCGTTCGCTTAATCGTGGAAACGAATACCAATGGAAGATTCTCACGAAACTGCTGCACCTAAGCGTACAATCAATATTTTTTTCTTACTTTTAAATTGCTGACAAGAATGTCACTATTTCAAGTCCCGACCGGCACTTGTTCCCAATGTGGAAGCAAAGATTAATTAAATGTAATTGACAAGGAGGAGGATTGGGGAGGGGGAGGGACAGCAACAATCGCGCCAAATTAGTCGGATGAGCAAAAAAAAACTAGCTGTTTAGCAAACTTTATAAATCAAAGGTTACTGAAATCAAACGTGGCAATTATCGTCTACATGCAATAAATATAAATTCACTTCAGTGGCTTTTGTGAGAAGAGAATACTAGCACGTTAGGACATCATTCATTTCTGATTTAAATGTTTTTCATTCAGTATGTTATACGAATCTCTATGTGCAGAGTTCTACAGCATATGCTATATTCTGTTAAGAGCCTGTCATTTAAGAAGGGTGGTATGACATCTGTCATTCGATTGTAGAACTAGTGCGCTGTCGTCTAGTTCGATGCGATTGAACTCTGTCTACTTAGCGCCAGACACGCAGAGGTATTTACGGGTGAGTGAGAGCCTAAACCAACTCAGTTGTCACAGCTTGAGGAACCATTGCCTGAACGGGGACTCCGACAACAGTGTAGGAATGGAATGCGTAGAAGTTTGCACGACATGCAAGAGTGCTGTCTGTGTTTATTGTCTTGTTAGTGTTCATTCAGGTTGCAACACGTTTCTCTGGAATTCGAGGAAGATCGTGCTGAATGTATACAAACACTGAAGTTAAGATAAATAAACAGGCAAATCCATGTGTGGAAAAACCTTGCTTTTACTATCACACAAGGCATATAGAACTTTATTCCGCGACGACACGACCTGGCCAAGGGAATTCTGTCAACCACGCCCCGTATAAAAAGGCATTGGTTGAACACAACAAATCATCTACACCAATGTAAGTTTTTAGCGAATCATTTCTTGCTTAATCTGGCTGTGAAGTTGTCGAATGTGGATCTACGATACGACCTCTATGTTGCTTCCCAACTTCCAGTTAAGCAGCTACATGAAATTCTTAAGTTATTCGGAAAGTAAAAAACGTTTGTAACGACGGCCTTGTTAGCCAAATTTCACTCGTATATTGGAAAATATCTTATTCGTATACTTTTAAGTAAATAATTTGCATTATAGTATTTATACTTAATTGTTTTCATAACTCATGTATATATTTATGTTTTATCTTTTGCTGTTATGTTATTCGCGTATTTTTGCAACATTAATTTATCCTAGTTAGTATATGCAACGTTTTCATTAAATCCAAGATGGCTAGGATTATTTCTAACTTTAACACAAATGTTGTTGTTTAAGCGCATATTAAATATATTTCTTCTTAATATCAATCTTTGTTCAACAATAGACAAGATCAAAGTATTTTAATCTTCGTTATAAATTCATATACTAAATCTTTCTTTATTCATTTTATGTGCAAGGGCAAAAAATGAATTGTTTTATAAAATCAGTTTCGTTATTTGTTGTCCTAGTTTACTATTGTAACATGCAAGCATATAATTCACTATCTCACTTTCAATAATATATCGTTTTGTTATTGGCTGTTAATTTTAGGAGTGGGGGAACCAAGCTAAGTGTTTTTGGCGATGTAAAAACTTCCACGTTGGCATTTTCAATTGTTGCCAACGTTAACTTTAGCTTACTATCGCTAATTAACATTGATGTGTTATATAAATTATCAGTTCTTCTTGTGATATTTTTATGTTATGAGTTGCTAGCATTGTAGGAAGAACAATCTGTTATGCTGCGCCTCGCGCTTGGGGAAGCAGTTGAGGTCATGTTATCTACGGTAGAGGCAGTGCGCTGTTTCTGTTGTGACAAAATTTTACTAATCACTGCCTTCGAGCGAACAGGACATCAACATATGATTTATGTGAACTGTGCGAATAAGTATGTAACGCGCGCGAGTCGGTATTAAAGTTTTTGGACTTTTTAAACTTAAAATACTTCGTTTTAGTTTTATTTACGATGTCTCGTCACATGTCGGTGGTTACCTTCCAGGGAATGGGTGGATCATCTTAATCCCGATCACTGAGTGAGAACTCTTGCGTCCAACTGAGCAGCCGGAGCAAGAAGCAGAGTGTTGTCGTTTCGTGGCTCCGTGTCCAGGAGTTGCGAGTGGTGGCACGTTGCACGTTTTTGCATACAGCCCGCGCAACTTATAACGATCAAATCTTGCTAACTATCAAATATCACTAAGTAATTATACAGCTTAATAAATTAATTTCACCGTAATAAGCAATGGCAATTAAACTGTAGCAAATGACCGAGAAGTACGCTGTTCACATCGGCTAACGAAGCATTTTCTCGTGCGAACAGGCCAGTCATCGGATAAATAACCTAATGCAAGTGTAGAACTACTCATCGGATTGGAATGAAATTTTAGACAGCATCGGATCACATCATGATCGTCGCGATTCCAAAAGTACAACTTGATAGGAGGCGAATTAAACAAGATATCAAAGGCTAAAGAATGAGAGTAAATGACAATGCCTACAGACTCCCTGTCGCGCTCTGGAAGGCGACCGTGCGAGAGGGTAGCCTCTTCCCGAGGAGTCCCTGGGGAAAGGTCAAGGAACTCTAACTACACAGGCGAGGTTGAGTATTGTTTAACAAGGCCTAGACCAAGAGGCTATCATAACGAACATTTTGAATAGAGCATAAATAGACAATTCTAGAAGCAAGAAACACAGTTCATCTTTCGCAAACACTCGAGAATCATCTGCGGTTGGTTACCAGGACGCGTATCTTTCGACTATCCGATCCGTGTAGTATTTTTCAACTGGGAGCGTATCGAATGACTATGGAGTAGAGAGAAGGAAGGAGCCCGACATCTAGGAGTGTGAAGCCTTATCATCAAGAAGCCGTCTGATTCATCACACCGCCATCAGAGCAAACATCGCCCAGGATGAATACACCAAATAGATCCGGCAAGATAAGCCGAATGATCATGTGTGACGTGAGAAAATGAAGAAGCTTCGTTCATCCGTAAATTAATAACGGCCATTGAAGTCGCACATTTACGTGAATTGTCAACTACTCATTGACATTGCTTATTACGGTAATTTGTATAGTACCAGCGATAATATTATTTTAATCAGAGTACGAAGTTCAGTAATATCATTTTGCAAGAGAACTTTAAGATTGGTCTAACAGTATAAATCGCCGATGTAATCAAATAATGGTGATAAAATTTGAACCATAAGAGTAACAATCTAACAGTAAAAATAGTAACGTTGAATTATACTGGCATAGAGAAGTAGGTTTTTCGTCCATGCTTAACTACTACCTTAGTATAACATATCCATGATAGGAAATGCGAATGCAGAAAATACAAATAGTACCACATTATTTAATCATTTCACGAAGCTAAAATTGTATTACTTAATAATGTCTTTGAAATGCCGAAGCATGAGTGGGTGAGTGAATGTATGAATGTAAGGGGGATTCATGTAAGTGTTTTATGTTCTTTTATCTATCAATTATACAATATTAATTAACTTAATCATGTTGTGTGTAATTTACAACTGTAGCAAATTTTCTACCCTATACAATCTCTTGAGCTCCGACCACTGGCACTTACCCTGGCGAAGAGGTAAATATTATAATCATTGTTTGTTTGTGTTACCAATGTAAAGTACCACCGGAGTGTCACATGACAGTCAAAAACTGTTTCGTTGAAGCCAATCATTCGTTCGCTGTGTTCAGTGTGGTGTAGATAATTGCCTGGCAGAATTCGTGTCGCCGACCTGTTCACGTGGTGAGTGTAAGAAGCTGTAACATTGAAGGCGCCGATTGCAAATCCCGCCGACTAAGGAACGTGGCATAATTCGTTTTTGCAGGTGGAAATCGCTAGACCCAGTGACATTCATCGGAGACTTGTTGCAATAGTTAAGGTGTTGTGAACGTGGCAAGTGTTCCGGATATGGCAGATACTGTTTAATAAGGCTTAATTCACATCTACGGTCAAGCAACACTCAGGTCACTCTCCCATAACGCTCCGCTCACGGTCAGGGGGTATACATACTAGCGGTCAAGTTTCCCTCCGGTCAAGGTACGATCAACGTGTTGGTTTCTTCTCAGCGTACACCGATTTTTCTGTATAAAAGGCCTGCCGATTGTGCTAAGTACGACGGACTTGTCTGTTACAGCACTGGCATTAATTAGAAGAAAGAGAATTGCAAAAACGGTGATAGATTGATATAGTTGATTTATTTCGCTTTTCTGCAAGTTTTGACTAATTGCGAGGATGAGGATGCGTTGTATTGTTGTTCATTGAGTTGATTTGGTGTTTTGAGTCCAGTTTATGCACAGTAAGGGTAATCGGGACTGGACATACAGTTTAAAGTGGGATCCGAACCACTATGTACCACCACCGGGTATCGAACCCGGGACCCCCTTGATTACAAGGCGACGACGCTATCACGACCTCCCATCGGGGAGGCCGTGAGGATGCGTTGTGATATTTCGAAATGGATGAAGGGATATCACAAAGAACATCTATGCCCAGGCCGGGATTCAAACCTGGGACCACTTTGCCACGGAGGTGGGCTATTAAAATGTAATAATGTTTATTGATTTAATTTCGGTTTGAAATCGGCAGACTTTTATTTGCAGCTACAGTGGTAAACACTACTTTGCCGGTCAAGGTTTGGCATGAACATGTTCGGGCTAATTGTTTCATATCGACATTGTTGACCATTTCTTTTATCAGAAAGTTTCCGACACAACACGTGACACATAAACATCAGGTTCTAAAGTTTCAAGGACCCGATTGTTATGCATATCGTGTGAAAAGTCGTCTTCCTTGACTAAAAAAAAGGAATAATTTTGTTTAGTATTCTATAAACGAAAAACAAGTTCACTGCTAATCTTGATTCGGAGCTAGATATCAAGAATGATTTTATCTCTTGGCAGAGAGTTGACCAATACCTCCTTTCCCTTTGCACACATGCACAAATGACAATTTTGCTGTCTGGAAAAATATGATCGTCAACAGGTTAGCTTTTTGATTTAAGGATTTTAATTGATGCAAAAAAGGTCGTTATAACTAATGCTCATGAATCATATTTGTGGTTAGCTCCCTATTGAATTTTTTTCATTGGCTATAATTGTAATTTAGTTCTTTCGGTCAGTTTTCTCTTAAATTTATATTAGTTGGGTTTATGAAATCTCATATTTTGACCGATGTTTTACAAACAGAATTGAGAGGAAAATATCAATTTTATCTACACTCTGCCCGCTCATGTCGTACACACAAAACCGGGTCACGTATCCTCTACAACGGGGTTGAAGACTGCTACTGAACCGTGGGTTGAGCGATACAGACGTTCACATCAACGATTACGCTTCGGCAAAGTCAAGCTCTTCCCCCTCACGCTCCAGTCAAATATTCTCTCCACCTGTTGTGACCGAAGCGAACCTTGACCGGGCCGTTAGGTGTGAATGCTTCTATTTAAAAATAATTCAGCAATATTTGACTGCACCGTGAGCGGAGGGTGATCTGAGCGTTACTTGAGCATAGATGTGAATCAAGCTTAAGGTGGACTACCACATTCAAGAGCATCGACGCAGCTTCTCACTTTCACTTATTTTTTCCGAAGACGAAGGAGCATCTGGCTGCTAAAAACTTTGCAGGTGATGAGAAACTGCAGGATGCTGTCCTGGACTGGTTGAATCGCCAAACGGCATGGTGCGAAGAGGGGATAGGCTAAGCTGGTATCGAGGTACGACAAGTGCTGCAATGGCAAAGGCAACTATGTGGAGAAGTAGATGAAGATGTGTGAAGAAACATATATTTTCTGTTTCTTCAATATTATCAATAAATATATTTCTGTGGCGAAACGTTTTTTACTTTCCGAATGACCCTACTAGTATGGATTAGGTTAACTGTACCACACACTTTCAGTTACAGAGCTAACCTTATACTCCAATTACGCCCTAAGTACCTTTGCTGCTTTACTTAGTCCGGAACTAAACTACTCTCTGAGGTTAAAATGCATCTATTATTGCTATTACTAGTGAAGAATGTGACACTGGTGCTTTTGTTCGCTCTCCCTTGTGAAAATTGGGATGAAGAATTGACAACATGGTTCGACTGCTATTGGATTGTTTTCCTTGCCCTTTTACAGGAAACGTTTCTGCATGCCTTCCTAGTTCACCAAGTTTTATCCCAAACTCGTGTTTTCGTATGGCACAGAAGGTTTGTTCATAGCAGGGTGTCAGTGCTCAACGTCTAGCATTCAACGTGGCTCGCATCAGGAACAGTCTGCAGACAAGACCATCATATGACAGTACACTTGTTGTCTGGTGAAATCCGTATCACTGTTTTTATCGTGCACCAAAGTTTTACAGGAAGATTTGGGAAAGAGGAGACTTGAATTCCAGACTTGTGCACATCTGGTCTTCGTTTCCTGTTGCATGGCAATACAAGCCAGAATGTTTCGTTAAACACAAAATAAATAAATTCTACGTAATTTCTAGTTCTTTTACCGGATTTAGAAAATACGCTGAAAGGAAGGCAACATGGTGGCATTACAGCAATTCAACCGGCAGCGACGAATGAACTGACGAGCGTCAGAAAGAAGCATTCTTCGGCTACTTCAGAGATGTTGGTAACCACGTGTTAACAGGAGGTGACCACTTTGAATGGGGCAGGGATCATTTACTTGACACGTTCAGTATCTTCTTTCTACATAGTGACAGCCTTGGAATTGTTGTAATGAACTGTTATAACCCTAGAGAGAGAAAGGGTTTACGCAAAGACGAGAGAGGAGTGTTTGATGATTTCCTCAACGTTGTATGTTCGAACAGCGAGCTAATAGAGATAGGGATGTGAGACGTGAAGTTTTTGGTAGAAATGGAATCGGGACGGTCAGCCAAAAATCGCGACATTCGGAACGGGAAATTTGAATTGTATTTTTGTAATTTTACGTTGCTTTTTGCAATTTTGGATAATCGCGACGATGAGGACGCATGATAATTAGGTGAAATTGATGAAGGGTCAGTGACACTAGGCCACTTGGGAAATTCGGTGGTGAGATCGAGAGAGCGTTTCTCGACCCTGTGATAATGTAGAATTCGACACTATGTCTTTCTGAAGTTATGACATTGGCATTTCTGGAATTAAAGCAACCATTTCCAAGAAATGTACGATATTTATAGTAGAGAAAGCTTTCGATAATTTAGCATTTATAATATACGACCTTTCTAAAGTTCCCGATTGTTGGAGATCACGAAAATCGGGAAGCCTTTATCCGATAGCGAAATAGCAATAGAATAGTTGGTATCCCTCATATCCATAAACAGGAAATGTGAAGATAATGGGAATAAAAAAATAAAACCAATCGTAGAAAGTGATCCCGCGTTTACTCTACAATACAAGAATATCGTATAATAGTATCAGAATATATGCCAATTCATTAACAACTTGTGACTCCCAGGCTCTGAAATAACTGTCTATTTTATATATGGAAATTGAACTCTGTTAATTGTAGGAATGAGCAGCTGTCACCAAATTATTTTACAGAGAAACAACGCGCTTACATTTGACGATAATCAGCCACATCCCTCTTGCTTTTGATTGCTGGAAGACAGTAATCTAATTATTTCTACATGAGTGTATGTGAATTGACATGTTATATGTAGACGAGACATTATAGGCGATATTTTATGTTGCAGTCACAGGGATATCGTCAAGTCTCTGGATACTTATATTTTGATTCGAACGTAGGTATCAATATAATACGATACGATACTTGTATTATACTTGTAATGCTTATATTTGTGTTTTGCACTTTCAGTATTTGTATAGATATTAATATATATTAGTTGCTAGTAAAATTGAGTTGGATGTAAATATTAAAACGAGATAAAAGTTGAATGTTTCATTTCTAAATCGTATAATTCGGTTTTGAAGCCTTAACTATTGCATAATACCTATATTTTCATCGCCCCTCGTATATTAAAAAAAGGGTGATCATCGATTATGACATGTCTAGATTAGGCGTACTGAATAAGAAAATGCGCAAAGCTCAACAATACATTTTGAAGCTTCATATTATCTTAAAGTCAAGTGTAAACGGAAAGCAAAAGCTTTGTATTTATTGTTTTCTTATGGCACGATACATAATAGCGCGGGAAATGAAAAGTAAATGGCATTTCGACACCGAAATTAAACTGCCGTGTAAACACCAATTAAGGTAAGTGTAATTTTTCGAAGGTAATTAGGTGTAAGTCCGTTCACGTGTGAAACAAAAGGCTTCAGCGAAGTGTAATTACACAGAAGCTCCTGGGGAATGAAATTCTCGGAAAGAAAATGGATCCAGGCTCTCGTATTGAGTCAGCGTCATTTTTCCCCTGTTAAAGAAATCTTGTAACAGTATTCGGCTGTATATCAAGGACTGAAATTTGCTTTCGTAAGTAATTGGACGACATGCTTGTGTGGGAATTTTTAACGTCACATTTCTATTGAAACGCTGACGTTGAATGATGTGTGTGTGAGTGGAGCTAATTCCTTCCTCGAAAAGGATGATACGTTTTTCGTAAACTACCGTAGAAAGGTTTGCTGCATCACGCTTAAAATTTACCTTGTTGTGCGTGGGTCGTAAATTTAAAAGTGGCAGCACTGTCAGGAAGATGTTATAACACTGTGCATGTGCTATCAAACGGTGAGCATTGTCAGTTGGGGCCAATTGTGTGAGTACCAAAAGTGGTCGGTGCAGTGAGTGCTGTTGTGCATGTACTACAAGGTTGAAATGAACACCATTTTGTTCACTGGCCTGAAACATGTTTGTCAAGATAAGAACAAAATCCAGGTGGCCCGTGGCAAAAATGCATATGTTTATATTTTTGTTATATTTAGCGTCGACTTTCTGTCACATTTGGTTAATCGCGAAAACGGCGATAAATGGCGATTAGATTAAATTAATAAAGTACAAAGGGAAACTCTTGCCACCCGAGGACCCAAACCTTCAGCGCTGTCGACCACCAAGACACACATACTACTACTAATCGAGTAATGTGCGTTGAATTCTCCTCAAGCAGAGTTATTTCAATTCAATTGAAAAGTAATTTTAATTAATATTATACATGGAAGTCAGAAGATTTCTCGAGGGCAGAAAGTGCCCCGTTCATCAAAAGTCAGCTCGCATTAACCTTGGGGTGTAAGGGGAGGGTAACAAAATGTCAACCTCCCTTCCACGTAGTGCAGCATGGGGCATACTATTTCGGTACATTTTCTTGCTGAACTCTTAATGTGCGTGAATATATATTATTATTTTGACATTTATTTCGATTACATTCTTTAATAATTTTTTGTTCTCCTTTGTTTTGTTGAATTTAAACTTGTTTAGGTAGTTCAAGGAGAAAATTAAGTTGTGGATTTTATAATGATTAATACGTACAATCCTCAGGTCAATGGTTTTTAATTCTTCTATTACAGTTGTATGTTATTAATTAGTGGATTAATCTCATTATTATTAGGTGTAATATTTTAAATTCAAATTACATATTATATTTTTGTTGAATGGAATATTGTTAGATTAAATAGTTCTAATATTATTATAACAATGATATTTGATTGAATATCGTAATTTTCATGGGATGAGTTACATATTTCTTCTATAGAAATTAACTGCCCGCTTCTTAAATCTATCCAAAGGATTGATCCAGATTCATATCAATAATCTAAACATTCTCATTATTATCAGAATCAGTTTATCCGCGGCAATCAATTAGCAATACACCCTGGACTGTACTTTGCAGATTAATGTCATTACTATTATTAGGGATGATATTTTAATTGAAAATATATTAATTTTAATTGATGAGTATAATCATCCGTGGGGCTCGCGTTGTGTTTTCCATACATGTTTGCGATTGTCTTTTTATTCATTTCATATTATCACCATTCATCCTCATCCTCGCGATTAGCCAAAGTGGCAGAAAAGCGAAGATGAAAAAACAATCAATCCTATGAACCACTATGCGCCAATCTCTTCCTATGCTCGCCATGTGAAGTGAAGTAGTCAATATTGCGTTACAGGTTTATCTATCTATCCTAGAGTTGACGAGTTATATCTTTGCGGGTGAACTCTGATCAAGTTCGGCTGCTCAATAGCAAGAGCAGAATCTACAGTCTACCTTGCCCACTGCGCGTCATTCTCTTCTTACTTTGTATAGTCTGTCCCGGGAATCTCTGGAGCGAGCGAACGAAAAGACGTCTCTGCGCAAGTATTGACTCGACAGGGCTCGACCAATGAACGCGTGATAGGGAACAGGATTGCGTTGAGAGGAAAATTTGACTGCAACTACCAGCCGTTTTCAATTTCGCTACGCCCACTAGCTTTCTCCGCTTCTCTATCGATTTCCGCGATAGGATACAGGAGCTGACACCTAAAAAAGGCGAGTAGGTTGCATCTTCGGAAATATACTCCTATGGCATCCAAATGGCGCAGAAGAGCAGTGGGCCTCCAGTAATGTACGGCATTTGCTGATATAATTAACAATATAATTACATATCGCAATTTTTTGCTAAAATTTCTACACAGTAAGTACAGAAAAATATATAAATATGGAATATGTTTGTAATATAAAATACCAGGATATGTTTGCTGTATGACGTTGTAACCTAGTGGTGGGAGCGGGAAATAATGACCCAGCTGTTGGATAGCTATTCAGCCTGTAGCGAAACATGTGCGGAACAGGCGGGTGACATTCTTTTGTGTTATTTGCAGTTGGTGGATTATTGGAGGTGAGTTAATTTGATGTTGATTCTTTTCCTAATGTAATATAAAGGGAATGGGTGTTATTTTGATATAAATGTGAGGGTTTGTAGTGTTGGAATTGTCAGGTTTCGATAACCTTGTACTTGTTAGGTCCGACGTCGGTGGATATGATATGAAAATAAAGATGACCAGGTTCATAATATGGGATACCGTAGGGAGTTACAATATGAAATAATATTCCTTATAGAGAGCCTTACCATTATATTCGTTAGGTACGGGAAGAACAAAATATGATATTTTAATTCAAGACGTAAGAATTAAACAATGGGGTACTGAAAGGATGCAACATTTCATAAGGTTCCCAGAACAGCTTTAATTTAATTGCATGAAAACAGACACCACAGAAAGCAGAATTTCGGAAGATGGGAAAAAAAAACGAATCTTTCACCCGGGTTGGAGAAACAATTGGTGTACTACAGTATCTCGTTATGGACAGAAAAGAAATCGATTGCTTCCTCTGGAATACCTCTAGTTCCTGTTGCATCTACCTCCGATGCTTGTACTCCAACCTCTGCCCACTATGATATTGCTTCAACGTTATCTACACCCACTATATCTGGCGAAGAAAACAACTCTATCGACGGTTTCTCCAGTGCCAATGGTGCAATCGAAGTGGTTCCGAAAATTTGGGGAGCGTTCAAATTTTCCTTCCGTAAATCCTGTAGTCTTGCAGATATTCGGGATAGCCTCTAGTTACATTACATATTTACTGCTTTCATCGTTCAATATCCTACTTGGAACTTCCTCATCGTCCATTAAAATGATAAATAAGTAAGGTGATACTATATCGCCTTGTCTTACTATCTGATTTATTATTGCTTGTCCTTACATAACTTCTGCATTGATTGTAGAAAAATTGCATGGCTTTTATTAGTTCTTGGTTTATTCCCTTTTTTCTTAATACTTTCCATAACAAATGCCGAGGAACTCTATCAAAGGGTTTCTCCAAGTCAATGAAACATTAGTACAGAGGCTGTTCAGTGTATATTTGACCAAACGCGATTCCTCCCCCCTACACTCAGAATGAACTCACCCAACCTTGGTTGGGCATGTTTGTCAGTGTAGTGTGTGAGCTGTAAAAGAGTGGTTGTGTTTTCTCACTGGGCCAAAAATCCTGCCCAAACTGAGCCACCTTTTGGAGGAGTGCGTTGTATAACTTTCCAAGTGTTTGCGTTTTCTCGCTTGGCAGAAAATGCTGCCAAAACAGTCGCTTTTGGGAAGGTTATGTTGTAGCCCTTTATGACGCAAAGTTCACTGTGTCAATGATCAGGAAGTAGTGTAAGAGCAAGAATTGTGATGTTAGATTGACTTTATTCAAGAATGTGATCGGCAAGTAGTATAAGGATTGCAAGGCCCCAGCGTTCTGTTCTCCAACAAAGGGGACGAGAACACGGCCGTGCACACAAGCCACCGCCAGTATGCAGGCGAAACTTCACAGAATGGCCATGCAAGAGAATCCACCGACCCAAAGACAGATGGAAAATCATCTAAATATGTCTTTGGAAACTGTTAGCTGCACCTTGCACCCTCGTCCCCTTTGTTGGAGAACCGAACGCTGGGGCCGTGCAATCCTTATACTTGCCAATCACATTCTTGAATAAAGTCAAACTAACATCACAATTCTTGCTCTTACACTACTTCCTGATCATTGACACACTGAACTTTGCATCATAAAGGGCTACAACATAACATTCCTAAAAGCGACTCAGTTTTGGCAGCATTTTCTGCCAAGCGTAAAAAAGCAAACACTTGGAAAGTTATACAACGCACTCCTCCCAAAAGCGGCTCAGTTTGGGTGGGATGTTTGGCCCAATGAGAAAACACAACCACTCTTTTACAGCTCACACACTACACTGACAAACATGCCCAACCAAGGTTGGGTGAGTTCATTCTGACTGCAGGGGGGAGGAATCGCGTTTGGTCAAATATACACTGAACAGCCTCTGTATAATTCTCTATCATATTCAATGACTTTTTCTATGATATGTCTTAAAGTAAATATATGGTCCTGCACACTTCTTCCTGACCTAAATCCACTTTGCGTTTCTTCCAAGTTATCTTCTGTTTCTTTCCTCAATCTTGTTTCTAGAATTTTAGAATAGCTATATCTTACTGGGGACACTCTATGGTTTTTACATTCTCTGTTGTCTCCTTTTATAAAAAAAATAGGGATTATAATTGAGATATCACAGTCTTTCACTATTCTCTTATCCTTCCAGCATATGTTTATTATCTTCAATAATAATTGTTTTCCTCGTTGTCCCATATACAGTATTTAATCATTTCATGTGTTAAACCATCGTGACCTGGTGCTTTTCCTAATTCCATGTCACATGCACATGTCAATGGTTGTGATTCCGCTTTAAGAACTGACTGATTAGTGGCACTTGCAGGTATAGATTACAATTGATATTTCATTCAATCTTGGTTGTTTGGTTGATTTGGCGTTTAAAGTCCACTTTAAACACAGTAAGGCTAATCGGGACTGGACCTACATTTTAAAGTGGGATCCGAACCACTATGTGCCTCCACCGGGTACCGAACCCGGGACCCCTTGCTTTCAAGGCGACGACGCTACCACTGCGCCATCGGGAGGCCCATTTCATTGAATCTAATTTGGGATAAATTGGGATTTAAATCAATGATTCATCCACGAATCTCCAAAACGCTCTTAATTGTTTCCCATTCTTTCCCAGAGAACCACCAAAGTTTTAATAAAGGTACAACTTTTTGCCGTTTCAGTGCTAAATTTATTCGTACGCTCATACTATAAAATAAGGGGTATCTCAGAAATATTTTCGTTTTTAAAACTATTAAAATAAATACTTAAATTTCTTGTATAAAGATAAATTTATTACCAAAATAAAGCTCAAACATTAAATTTTTATTTGTGGAAAAGAGTATTGGACAAATGGTGATCGTTCATGTTTCCACATTCAATGATTCTTGAACTTGCTGCTTGCAGTCTTAACGATTTGCGAGGATCCTCACTAACAGACTGGCACACACGGTCAACGTTTCTGTTCGATCGTGATGACCTTGGACGTCCCGGCGGTTTACTCGTCATAGTGCTTCCAGTGTTTTCAAACTTCCTCACCCAATATTTAATTAAATTTGCGCTTGGGACGTCTCTCACAACATAAGATTCATTATTTTTATAAAACGCACGAACTCAAAAAGCACGTTGCTGCCCCTTAAAGCGCTCCATGGCTACTAAATATTAACAATGTTGCCAAACGTTTGAAATCTATATCTCATTTCTTCGTAATTTGCGAATTGCCCCAGAAGACGGATTCAAAAACGAAAATAGTTCTGAGACATCCTTTACTATAAATACCCCCAGGTGAAAAAAATCCGGACAAACGTTTTAAGCACATTCCCCCGCCTCTTGCTTGTGTGGCTGAAAAAGTATATTTAAGAAAACTGAATACGTGTCATATCACTTCCGTGAACCCCCAGGAAACTAATGCACGAGTGGCACCTCATATACAGTACATACACAAAAGGATGGAGCAGTTTCAAAACCTTACAAAAATTGTATTTCTCACCTTACACGGCCACAACATACACCGTCAGCAGCGGCAACTGTCCAAGTTTCTTTTGCGTTAAACACAATCCTTCAAGGTGTGCACCCTGGGTCACACGACACACATCTGAAGAATAGTGAAACTCATCCCAGACTTAGTGTATCATGCCTGCTGTAATTGCCTTCAGTGCATGCGTTACACGATCACGAAGTTCATGGATGGACGTGGGCTATGGTGATACGTAAACGCTGCGTTTACCAAACACCAAAAGAATGCCATCACATGGTGTTAGATCCGGCAAACGGGGTGGCCAAGGGAGAAGGTTGTTGTCTCCACTTGCAACACGTCCGATCCAGAGCTGTGGAAGGACACTAAGTCCAGTTGTAGAATGTAACCGTCATAAATTTTGTTCATTCGGGCATCATATCACTAACTTGGATGGACTTCACTTAAACGCCTCACGCACTCTATCAATGCTGTCATCAGACACACAAGGTCGGCCAGGACTCTTGCCTTTAAACAAGCTTCCAGTTTCCACAAATTGTCGATACCACCTGGTTATGTTATTCTCGCGTGGTGCGTCTTTTTTAAACCATGCACTAAACTCATACCGCAGCTGCACTGTAATCACAGATCTGGACACCTTAAAACGGAACACGAAGAGAGCCTTCTGATGCTGCTACACCGTATTGGAAATTTGCCCTGCAGCCTTCCAGTAACCATGAGAACCCAACTTCTAGTTGCGCATGAGAAACTTGGACAATTGCCGATGTAATGATGTACGGGTACATGCTGACGGCGTATGTTGTACCTGTGTAAGGTGAGAAATATTTGTTTATTAACGTTTGAAACCGCACCGTTCTTTTGTGTATACCCTGTATATTTCTCTCTCTACGCGGAGTAGCCAAATTCACACTGAAAAGAATACAGCTCGTCCCTCTAATCAAGGCTTTTCATTTTTTCGTACCCACTGACTTGACTCTTTAATCATGAAAAGAAGACGACACTAATTGAAAATATTATATATACACATACATATTACTCACATCTGCATATGTCTTCTCTATAGCCGACCTTTGCTTCGTAAAGTTCCTGCAAAGAGAAAGAAGTTGTCATCAATATTTCAGTCAGGTTTGAGCAAAAAACATGTCCTACAAACCAAAAACTAAAAACCTTATCTCACACACATTGTAGTGTTCCCACAGAATCCTTAACACATATTTTTTTGTGAAAGCAGGTGAAGTTTACGATAATAGTTTGCAGCAGTGGTGGAGAGAAACAAACATACCTTGAAGGTAACTAGAGGCAAGGTGCATAAAAGGGGGGGGGGGGCAACGACAGTTTAATTTCCCTTGGTACATAAGGTCGCCGCCAATGGTAGGTAAATAAATACATATAAAAAAAAATCAAGAAAGAGTGAGTGCATGTGCTCAGTTGATATTAGAATGAATATTTATTGTCCCTGCCATGAATGAATAGGAGCTTATTCAAGATCTAGATTCAAGATTTTACCAATGAATGGTAGGTAACACCTTGCACAGCAGACATACATACTTTACCCCTTATCAAACATGTAAAAGTTGACAAGACAGACTCTTTTTTTAGGTAGTTACTGCAACCTGCTACGACGACATGTGTTCTTCGTTTGAATCCTGACCAAGATGTGGTACATTGTTGTTATTCTTCGTCTGAATACGAGAGAAGAAGTACTAAGATTTTGACGACTCAATTGACGACAGAAACAGTGAGACCGCACAGCTCGGCCACGGAGGAGGACTATGATTACATTATTATTATTATAAAATTAACAATATAATTTAAAACATAATTCACAGTATATAATTTGACTTCTACAATGTATGTGCATGCATATACATGAGTATATGTATACGCCTATGTACATGTCAAATCAGGTAGGAGTTAACCCTCATAGTCACCGATTTTGATGATATTTGGTACACGGCTTTGCTTTAACCCAAAATCGAAACTTGTGAAAGGATTTTGCTGAAATATGGTTATGACGTAATATATGAGGGTTGATCAAAAAGTATTTATTCTCAAACATGCAGTTTTCAATTGCGTATATCTCGGGAACCAATGAACAGACAGAAGCGTTATTGAGCTCGTTTTAAAGAGGAAGGATCGTAAAATATTACGAGATGATCAATAGTTGAAACTTGGTCCAATTTGAACAAACCGTTCAAATTATCAAATTTCAAGTTTGAACAGCTCAACCCCCCCCCCCAATCGATTTTTCTCATTTTTGGATATTTTTAATTACTATCACTCCTCTTTCGCCTCAGAAAGTCTTATCGTGGTATGAGATTGAAATTTGTCCTATACCAGCTATGAAGTGAACCGCAGTTTACCTATGCTGAGACTTTTCATTTGTGGCGCGCTGAAAGATGTGTACATCAAAAATAGAGTATAGAATCGTATTATAGCTGTAATGTTGGTGGACAAGGCCCCACGTTACAAAGGAGTAGCTATAAGCACTAGTCATTTGAGATCTTCTCTTGAATGTTCTATCTCACGGTTGAGATTACTATTTGGTAGGTCTGTCAGTTCAAAATAATTTATATTTCTGGTAGTTACCAAGATACCGATAGTTGACATGGACGGACGCACATGACCGACGAATAAGGGTCCTATATTTCAGCTCTCTGAGTATCATAACACTAGTTATCCATCTTGGTACGTGAATGATCGTCAATGTGGGTGTATGCGTGTGAGAATGAGAACGATTGTAATGTATTAGACGCAGGGGTTTTCAAACTTTTAGCTGTTATGGTTCCCCTCCGCTGCCAAAATCTGTACGCGCCTCCCCTCAATAATAACAGATAAATACATGTGATGTGACCATGAAAGATCAACTCCAAATCACTTCGTGTATTTATTTATTGTTGGTACACATACATGTAATGAAACATAATGGGTGTGTTTAATACAGGTGGTGTACAATATTGTAATGTTTGTAGGCTGATGTCATTCCATTCAGCGATACGATATTCATGAGACAAAAGGGATAAATACAGATAGCAAGAAAAAACTGGATAATGGATGTTAAAAACAGGCACAGCAATGTTTGTATTTCTACATTTAACCTTCCGGGACGCGCACCGTTGTACATTTTCCAAGAGCATTGCTCTTTTGTTCATAACAAAGGCATCGTTGCAACTTGGTGCCGTGTCTTATTTGCTTTAACTCTCCTCCAACACTTCCATAAGTTCAAGCAACTCCCCGAACGGTTTGTCAGTGGCAAATAAGGTTACGAACAATAACCGTCAGTGAATGTTGTACTTTTTACAACATGCGCCTTCACGGGTAATATTTTATTTTTGTTTGTCATACTGTTTGAGAGTGATTTTGTTTTATTCGACATGTCACATACAAGTAAAGAAGAACAATTTCTTCAAGAATCTTCAGACGAGGAGAACAATTTTGCTTTTGTTTTTATTTGCTTTCATGTAAGTTCAAGTGAATTATTAAAATACACATACTGTAATGAATAATCTCTTACATAAGTTAACTTCTTTTGTATCCTTGAAAAAACCTTGCCACCAATATAAAATAATAAAAGAATTTAGAAACTAATAATTGGTGTTTTAAGCCACTTTATGCACATTTAGGCTAATCGGAACTGGACCTATAGTTTAAATTGGTATCCGAACTACGGTGCAATGTGCCCCAAAATTTAAAAAAAATATGCTTCTTTGGGTTACCTGCCATAAAGTCAGAAAACTTGAAGTCTCCTTACTTTTATGTCACCCTGTACATAGCACAAATATGTGAGGTCTGACGTTAGATCATGTACGTGATTACCGAAAATGCACTACCGCAAATTTCGCAAATGTGACATTAAACACTCTGGCTTCTCGATGGCGTAGTGGTAATGTCGTCACTTTGTAATCAAGGATTCCTGGGTTAGATCCCTGGTGGAGGCATATTTCACAGTGGTTCGGATGCCACTTTAAATGGTAGGTTCAGTCCCTATTAGCCCATTTGAGCATAAAGTGCTCCTAAAACAAACGTTTGTAAAAGTGAACTCATGTACACTCACCGGCATTAAATATGAGACACCTAGAGTTTTGAAAATTTGCTATTGAAGTACGCTCATCGCCCTTGAGTTTGGCAACACACATAACGCATTAGAGTGAAGTATGTATTTCAGTATCTCGGTGAAGTATGTATGTATGTATGTATGAAGTATGTGTTTCAGTATTATTTCTAATGCCGGTGACTGTACACGAATGATTAAACATCATCAATTGAGTAAGACAAATTTGAATCAGATTTTTATTAAGATCCGTTAATTGGATGATGTTGTTATTAGTAGAAGTGGGGTTGTTTTACCTTTCCTTAAATATCGACATAAATTATTTCTGTCATTTTTTAAACATCTTTCGTAGCAATATAATTATGAACTGGAAGCACCACATACTTCTGAATTTTTTATATACTTCAAAGCGTTTAGTTTTCTTAATTACTATGCTGTACAGCATGCATAATAGCACGTAGAGCATTGCATTATTGAATAACAATACTGTCCCAAATAACTCATACAGCTCATCCACCACCTCTTGTCTAAACTCAGTACCTTACACACGAGTAGGGTGCGGATTTATAGGCACTAAAAACCTCTCAAATAGGCAAGCAAATAGGCACAAAAAATGATTGAAATAGGCACTTAAAAAGGCGCTGTAAAATAAGAAAAGGCACAAGAATAGGTACTATAAAGACACCCTAAATAAAAAATTACATTACAATCGGCATTGAACATGAACTTATTTCAATTTTCTTATTGAAATTCACAGTCATACTGTATTAATATCACACTTTATACATAAACTTACAACGTACACAAACTATTAATACTATTTGGATTGAAATACACATTTGCGAATGATTTTCAGTTGAAGTGATTCTCACAAAAAATAACTTGTGCTAAAGACTGTTGCATGCATAATTGTTGACAAGTGATGAAAAAACAATTTGCACAATTTTGTAAGAAAAAAATATTTTGAAGGATGTTCCTATTAAAATGTCTCCGAAGAAGTTAAATTGTGTTACCATTGTACTAATTGCGCACAAATGTTCTACACACAATTGAGAATAGTTTGAAGCAAATCCTCATTTGCAGGAAACCTGGTTAATTTAAAGAACTTGTGCTTTGTAATGAAGGGGTCCCGGGTTTTATACCCGCTGGAGGCACATGCCATACTGCTTAGGATACCACTTTAAACTGTAGGTCCAGTTACGATTAGCCTTCTGTGTATAAAATGGATTTAAAACAACAAATCAAACACTTGTGTATGTTTCCACAAGTATATGAGCTACTTGTCTGTTTATGAGCATGACATTTTAGAATAAATAATTGTTTGACTTAGCGTCAGTGCTCGAAGTAAAGGGGGAGATGCAGCTTTCTCATTGTCACCATGTTAAACCAAAGGAACATCCTCCCAGCTAACCCCAAGGCTCGACCAAACATCTCTCTACCTAACATTTTCCACTTCAAGCACTGCTTAGTGTAATTTTCTAATGCAACACAAGGCCACTAAACTAAGTTTTTCACAAAATTTAGTATTATTGTATTCAGAACTGAGGTTAGGTAAGATCATGACTCGTCACAGTGTGCATTGTTCACCATTTATCAACTTTCCGAATAACGCGAGAGGTAGAAAAACATTTTCAGAGGAGTCGGAAGTTACAGAAGTGACGTGAATTGTTGTTTTAAGACCACTTCATGCACAGAAAGGGTAATCGGGACTGGACCTACAGTTTAAAGTGGGATCGGAACAACGATGTGCCTCCAACGGGTATAGAACGAGTCTGAAATTACACCAGCAGCTGAAAGTTTTGAACAAGACCATTTTATAAAACTACGTATGTACGTACATGTAGTATTTTACATGTGGGAATGTCATACATGTATATATATTTGTAAAGCAATTTAACAATTATACCTATCTGCTTCACACAAGATTGACAGAAAATTATTGTTCCGTGAGTGGGGTCAATCTCCGTGGCGGAGTGGTGAGTACAGTTGGGTGCTTACTGTATTTCTCAGCAAATTGTCCGTGACTATTTTCACTAAATTTTCTCGTACATCCTACGTGCTTTAAAGGGCTGGATTGTTAGGTATCCTACACCAGAATGTTTGATGTTTTGTTTCAGTTCTTGAAGTTCTCATTGCGTAAAACAAATAGAAAAATCATGCTGATGGACAATTTGCTTGGTAATACTTATGCATCCCACTGTACAGCAGGTTTACGATCCCATGCAGCGATTGGATGCATTAAGACTGCAGAGGGGGAAAAGTGGCAAAAATGTGGGGGAGCAACTGCCCCCTAATCGCCGCCACTGATGCTTGGGATCCCGGGTTCGAATCCTGGCCTAGGCATGGGTGTTCTTTGTGAGTGTCCCTTCATCAATTTCATCATCACTCATCCTCATCATTGCGATTAGCCAAATGTGAAGAAAAGCGACGCTAAATAACAAAAATCAAATTTTCCGTCAGTGGTATGAACGCTACTGCAGGGATCCATTTTTAATTGATACACTTCTGGTCGCCTTCTGCTTTGGCATTTGAAACATGTCTCCACAGATAACCGTCTAATTCCTTTCAAACAAACAATAAAGCAAATTAGTACTGATTGACTCCTACAAGCTTTCAGGTGGGAAAGAAAAGGGATGGGTTGGCGTAGTTTTGTCCAAGGATGAGTCACAACAGATTGTCCAGTTTGCTTACCCTTACCCTGATTATCGTATTTCCAAAGATCTGACATTCCTTGAGACTATCAAATCTGGCGCATATCAGTTTTCATTCAGTTCAACATAAACAAAAAAATACCTTCTTCAAAGTAGGTACAGCCAAAGGTGCATAAAAAAAAGCTGAAGTAATAAAAAATGGCCGAATAGGAATTTTTAAGCACTAACCTATAAAAATGGATTTTCGGACTAGAAACACTATGAAATGAACTTTAAACATTAAAGCCTACGTTTTGCTGCAAAGGAATAAAAAAGGCAAATAGGCAAAAATCCGCACCCTACAATAACTATAGACAAATTTCTAGGCTCTTTAGGTTCTTGCTTTCTCTAGGCTTTCTAGGTTCTTGCGTCAGATAGGGCGTGTGCCCCAGCGGGGAACGGTTCGACAACACTCTCGTATGAAAATACTCGTTGAAAATATATGTCAACATTAATTTATTTGTCTTTCAAGAATATGTTTTGCTAAAAGTAAAAAAAAAGTAAAATACATGATAAATATTAAATTATGAGGATATTCTGCATAATTTTCTGTCTTAAAAAATAAAATGTACCAGTTTTCTTCTAATTTAGGACCCTCTCAATTCTGTCAAAATTTATTTCCTAGATACACTCTTGGAAGGAGATGGTGCAAGACTCCATCGGAACCTGTAATGTCTTCCTGCAAGTCAACCTATGCAGTAAGAATCTTACAGAATACACAAGTGATAAAATAAGTTAAATAAAACACAAATTCCATGTTTCATACAGCTACAATTTATTGGCGTCAATTAAAATATAACAGAACAGTGTCCTCTTCTAGAACCAATACTTTGACGTCACGATATTCACCGTACTCCAAACGTGACAATTTATCATTCCATGTTTCAAATTTCGGCTGGAGCACATCTATCTTATGTCGACTACACGCTGAACCAGCAACACTACTGTAAGAACGAAACTGGATAATTTAAAAAGAAGTCACTACACAAATTGCACTCAAATATACACCGTGCATCTACTATAGGTCTATCAGTATATTTTGCAAAACCAAGATAGATTCGTGTCCCAGAGATGCTTAATATCTTGACTTGGATGCTTCAGCTGAAAATCTCAGGTGTTTAAAGGCGCTCGGTCTGAGGCCATCGGTTTGTGTCGATTCATCAGTGCGAGAAATTAAACTACTGCTGACAACGCCTTTCCTGGCAGAAGACTGCTTTCCTCACCTCACCTCCTTGACTGTGTTCTAGGAACATGTTTGACAAAACAAATCGCCATTTCTCTACACCCTCTTGCTGCCAACTAGGATCCTTGTCGAGGTCTCCGTTGAACATTGGCTGCTCACAGCACTTCATCATTCTTCGTTTCTTCTATTCTTACAAGCGGACGAAGCTCTACCACAAAACGGCAACCGCCCTTGCCCTCTTAGGAACGGCTGCGTGGGAACTAACTTTCGTCCATTTGTAGTTTCTTGCTTTCAGATCTTCTTTCCACCTTTACTCTCCTGTGGTAAGCCAGCCCTGTCAGATCTCGGACTTGTTACCTTGGCGACTTATTGACAAACAATTCGCAATTTCTCGACACCCTCTTGCTGCCAACTATGATCCTTGTTGCGGTCTCCGTTGAACATTGGCTGCTTACAGCACTTCATCATTCTTCGTTTCTTCTATTCTTACAAGCGACGAAGCTCTACCACAAAACGGCAACCGCCCTTGCCCTCTTAGGAACGGCTGCGTGGGAACTAACTTTCGTCCATATGTAGTTTCTTG
This sequence comes from Lepisma saccharinum, assembly GCF_977018435.1. Taxonomy (NCBI): domain Eukaryota; kingdom Metazoa; phylum Arthropoda; class Insecta; order Zygentoma; family Lepismatidae; genus Lepisma; species Lepisma saccharinum. Next base: position 18,809,974 of record NC_139236.1, on the reverse strand, counting down.
CTTTCAGATCTTCTTTCCACCTTTACTCTCCTGTGGTAAGCCAGCCCTGTCAGATCTCAGACTTGTTACCTTGGCGACTGATTGACAAACAATTCGCAATTTCTCTACACCCTCTTGCTGCCAACTATGATCCTTGTTGAGGTCTCCGTTGATCAATGGCTGCTCACAACATGTCATCATTCTGCGTTTCTTTTATTCTTACAAGCGGACGAGGCTCTACCACAAAACGGCAGCCGCCCTAGCCCTCTTAGGAACGGCTGCGTGGGAACCACCTTTTGTCCTCTTGTAGTTTCCTGCTTTCAGATCTCCTTTCCATTTTTGCTTTCCTGTGGCAAGCAGTCTGAGGTATTCGTCACCACCTTGACTGTGTTCTAGGAACATGTTTGACAATAAAATTCGCTATTTCTCACTCTATGGCTGGCAATTCCAATCCATGTCGAGGTCTCCGTTGATCAGTGGCTGCTCAGAATATTTATCACACTACGTTTCGTCAGCAAGTCACTATTTCCCTAATCCATTTTGCCACGGCTAGGTTATTATTGGCGCATTTTTGTGTCTTTTGCCCCTCACAAGGATTCTTGTCTTTCTACCTGACGACAATTCAAACACACAGTTCTCATTTTTCACACCTGAGTAACCAATCAGATTACATCCTCATACGTCGGTTTGCATCAGAGTTTTTTGCAAATGGGATATATATTTCACTTCACTTTGGCGTTGGAGTCATCCGTGGCAAAGTTATGAAACTGAATTAACATAAAACTGAAATTTGGTCGAGGACTATAAATAACAGATAATTTTTAGTGGAAACTAATTTTCCGTTGCGACTATTTTGTACGGATACTAATTCCTACTTGCATTCCGCAAGCAGCAGCAAAAGCTCCGCAGCCTGGAAAAGAGGGTCTTCTTTTCGGTATTCTGCTCGATTCGCCATATCATCTCTCGATATGCGCCCGTGACCTTTCCAACTGCGCTCGCCTCAATGGCATTGAGGTAACGTAGAATATTCTTGTTCATATTAGGAATGTCTATGGAATCTATGTTAGGCTCATTCTTGAGCCATTCCTCAATCCTCACTTCCAGCCCTAATACTTTGTCCGCAAGGTTCTCCTGCAAGCTCCCAGAAACACGTTCAAGGTCGGCTATGTATTGTTTCTCAACGTCTGAGCTCAGACCTTTGGATTGTATATTTTTTATACATTTCTTAGTTTCCGCTTGTAGACACGTCTTGCTTCTTTCCATCGCTCTTCTAATCTTCTTAGATCCAAAGCAGCTTCTGAATGTATTCGACCGGTCTACATAACGGTTTGGTGTACTCGGTGTTTCTTCTATTTGTCCAATTTGGGAAACAGTAATATTTGTGGGGACAATCTCTGCTAGATGAATGTCTTTTGCGAATTGAGAAGGCTGTTCTGGGAGGTTCTGAGGAACTGCGAGCGATCTCGTCGTCTCGGGGATCACAGAAAGTCCATGAAGCCCATGCAAGGGAATGTCTTCTGCAGCGAGAGAGAAATCAACTGTTTGTATGGATTGAATATAGGTCGGAATGCAAATTGCAGAGCCTTGATTCGATCGTGCCTGCTCCCTGTTGAGGATTTCAACAACATCGTCAAGGTTTGGTTGGGACGGTGGGCAGGGGTTGAATTTACACAGAGCTTGCTCCGGGTGTTGGCTTTCTCTGCAGGTGGAGGAGGTGGTAGCATCCGCGTCGTTGGAGGCCTTCTCCGAAGCGGAAACCTTCTGTCCTTGCGCTGGTGCTGTTTGGGGAGGTTGACCGTCTCCTTCCGTGGGTGGATCCAGAGGTACTTGAGGCTCTTGAAGTCTGTTTGCTTTTTCAGCTGGTTCGTCTGGTGCTGGGATATTAGGTTGCACGTCTCCTTCCTTCGTTGAGTCTTGAACTGGTGGATGCTCGTCTTGTCTGTTAGCTGCTTCGCCTGGTTCTTCTGGTGCAGAAACCTCGAATTGCCCGTCTACGTAATTTCGGGAATCTTCACCTTCTGAAACTTCGGGTTCTGTACCAAACTCTTTGAGGCAATCAAAGCATGCAGCCAACAGCTGCTCGGTCGAAGAGTCATCATCTGATGACATTTCCTGATCAGGCAGTTCCTGGATCACGCATCGGACGGGTTCAGCCTCTTCTACAGTTGTTGCTGACAAGCGCTGACCGACCTGTACCACCTGGAGTAAGTTTGATGTTACCCTCGTAACTTCCAGGAGACGGGGACAAGAACTAGTGAAGTTCACGCACGATCCTGCAGCCCAGAGGTGCAGTTGCATCAACGCTTTGTCTCCTTCCTCTAACATTTCGGCCATTTTGACTTTGAAAATAGTCGCCATGGTCGTGTTTCGCTTTTGTTTACTGATTCGAGCTTTTTTTAGTCGAGCACTCAAATACTCACGTCTATTTTTAAATACTTAATCGCTTGACTAAATGCTAAGCAAAGTGTTTTGACATTATTCCGTCTTAAACAATGTGACGAACAATGTCAATTCTCAGCGTATATTGTTGGGAAGCTACGTATTTGGCAGTGGTTTGTGCTGCAAACTGTCAAGTATGCTCTTCGAGACATCTACGTAACCGAAGGTTACGTGTCAGAAATTGTCATTCGGAAGGGGAGGGTTAAGTGTACATCTAATAAAGTAATAGGATGAATTCCTTTACGAGAGGCACATGTGAGTATTTAAACCTTGGACGTGGGGAGATGAAATTTCCCGGCTAGCAGTAGGTGACGCGCCAAAGAGAAATTCATACTTCCCTTTCATCTGGCACAGCATTCCCAGAAAGATTAACGTCGGATGCAAGAAACATTGGAAAATTTGTAACTGTTGACAAAAGAAAACATATCACCACACAACATCCTATACAGAGTGTCAGAGCACAACCTTTCACTGCATGCAGACGTTAAGAGATAAACAAACTTTTCTTAATATTTTTTATTCGTTTCAACGATACGAGATATCGTAAATAATCTTAAATGTTTCTAATGAAGTGTGCTATGGATCTTCACAATATGTATAAAACTTATTTCTTTATAAAAATTTGAAATTTTGCATAATAATTACTTTCCTACAACATTGGGTAATGTTTCATGTTATTCATTTTTGCTTCGGGCTGCACACATGGTAAATTATTTGGAATTTTCCATGCTAAGGTGACGAAAAATAACAGGCCATGTAATATCGGTACACGTAAGAGAAAAAGTGAACAGCGTCAATAGTCTATGTAACAAGTGGCCTAGCTGCCTCCCCGATGGCGCAGTGGTAGAATCATCGCCTCGTAATGAAGGGGTCCCGGTTTCGATACCTGGTGGAGACACATAGTGGTTGGGATTCAACTCGTCTCGATTAGCCTTTCTGTGCATAAAGTGGACTTAAAACAATAATTCAATCAATCATGTGGCCAAAATCCATAATTAGGTATAATTTGGGGTTACTAATTTTCCTTTATGCCACAGTTTTATGGGTGTGTAAGGATGCTAAAAAAACGATTGCCATTTCAAAGTAGTGGCTAATAGAAATGGCGGCCGATCCAAGATGGTGGATGTTGACTTTAAAAAAAACGTCTATATCTCTGAAATCAATGGTCCGATTTCAACGATCACTCTTTCAAATCAAAGTTGAAGATGTGTTCTATATTTAAGGTTAACTTATGTTTTTCGATTGTAACGAACCCGTCTCGTCACAAATTGTACGAGTCGCATCTCTATTTTTATGACCTTTCTAAGAATCTGAGAAATTGAGAATTGTATAAATATTAAAAAAATGAGTTCCACCTCTATTTTGGAAAACTTACTTTAGGAATATACTTTTATTAGTTTATTTCTTCTCCACCCGTTTTCGCTAGCATCGCAGACCCTATATAAAGGTAAAAGCTTGGCTGGCAAGTTAGTTACACTCCGCCTGCGGGCGAGAGAAGGTGTGCTCCGCTACTGCGAGAGACCAAGCACCAAAAAGGGAGGACTCCGCTTTCGGGCGATAGGAGGTGCGCTCCGCTCCGGCGAGAGACCAAGCACCTCAAAGGAGACTCACTCCGCCATATCCAGCGAGATATGTAGTAAGGGCTCCATCTTCGGAAGAGAGAAGCTGAGCTCCGTCTCCGGACGAGAGATAAGAGGTTGGACTCTGTCCACTAGTCAGAGAATCCGCTCCACTTTCGGGTGAGAGATAGCCTCGCTCCATCTTCGGATGAGAGAAGTTACGGTTCGTCTTAGGCACTGCCAAGAACACACTCCACCCTCGGGTGAGAGAAGTGACTAATCAGCTTTCCTTTTACTTCCCCCAGCCTCCAACCGCGAGGTTGAAATTTATGCTCTAATAGGAATATTATTTTAGGAGATAGATTAGTAACGGGTTTAATATGTAAACGTAGGGTCCCTATGTATCAAGGTAAATTGGGTACGGACTAAGTTTATCCATTGTATTTCTGTGTCTAAAGTCATGTTACCTTCATTTAAACTCATAACCTCTCTGTATTAGTCTAAGTTTTCTTTCTGAACTTCGTAGTTGAATAAAATGTTATATGTTAAAGTCAATCCTGTGTATCGCTCTGGTCAAGCCTTTGGCTACCTTTTTTAACTGGCAACATACACCCGAACCCTGAGAGCAATTTAGAGTCTCATAACACCGCTGGAGGAAAAGGTTAGCATTATGGGTAAAACTAAAACTAGTCCTATCTCTGTGAAGGGCGACGGCGACTCTTGCATACTGCTATGCAGATTGGAATGAATTATAGTAAATATTATGGAGTAGGTTCCAGAGAGGGCTGTCCTAGGTCCACGAGATGGAACGTTACACGATAGAAGCTGCCGTTAAGTAGTTAATCACGGATTAGCAAAATGTTTTCGTATTTTTACTAATATTTTTTTTATCGTTAAGTTATTAATAATATAGGCATCTGGGAAGAAAGTGTTCCAAACAAAAATTGTAGCGTAAATGCTTATCTTTAATTTGACACATTACGCTTGGTGGTTTTGACCTCAGAATTCATATAAAACGAATTAATTATTTAGTGTGTGCAGCGAAGTCGACGGATCTCCATCATGTGTCGTAGCCCTAATGGCTCGGCACTCACTCGCTCATGTCCCCCAAAATGACTGCGTTTGAGGTACAATACAAACTCGACCAGATGAAATAACAAAATCAAATATGTTTTCTAGACCCATAAACGTCGTGATTGAGAATGGCTTACCCTGTTCGGGCACACAGTCTCTACCTCCTCCCCCCCCTCTCTCAAGACCTCCAGCTCTCCTCTCAAAGCGATCTGATCTGTGTATTTCGCAATTGTACTACGTTCACCCTGGCAGTGAACGGACATTTACCTACTAAACTCCTTTCTCATCATGTTTGAGTTGCGAGCCTCATACTTACACCGACAGACATTCTACGAATTACACCAATTGTAACTGGTATTGACTATTGAAAAGTATATTATTGGTATGTACATGTAATAACATTTAATAATAATAATAATGATAATAATTATTGTTATATTTATTATTGTTTTATTAGTATTACTGTTGTAGTATTAACGAACCATGAATTTTGTTTAAATGTTAACGGTGATAATGAAAGAATGTTATTGATAAATTGAATTTAAGATTTTTGATGCGTCAGCACTTGAGCTATTTGCCCCTGTCTCATTACACGGGGCCAAGCTCCTTACAATAGATATGAAATCACCGTGCGTCTATCTCCTTACCAAGGGTAAAAATCAAGGCAATATTGGAGTTCCCAGCACATGTATGGGCAAAACACAGGATAATGCACAACCATACAAAGGTAGCCTTCCGATGGCTTAGTGGTAAATGTGTCGCCTTGTAATCAAGGGGATCCTCGTAAAAAACCCTATGGAGGCACGTAGTGGTTCAGAACCCGCTTTAAACTGTAGGTCCACTCCCGATTAGCCTGTCTGTGCATAAAGTGGACTCAAATAACCTGTTTCTTTTTTTTAACGTGAGTTCAACAGTTTACTTGCAATAAATTTTGGTAACCCCTCAATTAATTATGAAACACCCGGTATATAGCTTTCCCATATTTCCCGACGCTTTCCATTTGCTGTCCTTCCATTCTGATTTCATTCTCTCCTGTGTTATGGCCATGGGCGCCCGCATAGGTGAGGGGGGTCAGGGGGGCGATTGCCCCCCCTTGAGATTTCTGGAAAGTTATAATGTAATTCCAATTGTAGCGATGTTTTATAATAAATAAGTATTGTTTTCTGTGACGTACGTTACATTATTATTTGAAGTAATGTTACATTTATGCTTAGTCTATTTTACACTGATTATCAAACTGTAAAAAAACAGCTTCTTGTACTAAATTAAGTATACAGTTATGCAAATTGTGTATAGATATACAGAATATGGAAATTACATATGTATGTAATTTTTTTAAAAAAACATCAAAGTTTAAACAGTTTTTCAAGTAGCGCATGTGAAGGAGGCAATGAGATAAGGTGTCAGTATTTGTAGACTAATTTCCTAATTTGTCTTTTAATTTTAACCATATTTCTCTACTGTCTGCAAAGTACAGGCAGTAGATTCCACGCTTCACTTGCCAGAGATGAAAGGAATTTTGATCCGTATGCCTTGTTACATTTCGGATGCTTGGTCTTGTATATCGCAGACTAGGATAATGTATGTTACTACAGATAATAACTTTGTCGCTTAGTAAATGGTTGTTTGTGTGAATTGCGTGCTGATTTTTTTGTAGGAATGAATGTCCAACAAAATAATAAGAGATCGTAGTGAGACCAGAAACAAGTGAACTTTCGGCCAGAAGCCTTCGCACCTTACCCTCCCTCCACCAAGGGCGCCCGCACCGAGAATTCTGGAAAAAGTTCATGTAGGTTAGGGTGGTACATTTTCGATATAGGTACTATTTCGATCACCCGTTCTAAAAAGTCGAATATTTTGCTTCCTGTTACTGGCAACGCTGATTTGAGGAGTGAGAGTTGTTGCGTGGGGTGTCAGGTTGTTGTTGAGTTGGTGTTATAAGTCCACTTTATGCACAGTAAGGCTAATCGGGACTGGACCTACAGTTTAAAGTGGGATCCGAACCACTTGTGCCTCCACCGCGTATCGAACCCGGGATCCCTTGATTACAAGGCGGCGACGCTACCACTGCGCCATCGGGGAGGCCGTGGGGTGTCAGGTGTGTTGTGCAGAAACATCGAGAAATTCTACGGAAAACCCGGAGAACCTGACGTAATTTTGTATGGCAAGGTGAGTACGTTGTAAATAGAATAGGTGCTTTGTATATAAACGTCTTCCTGTCATTTTACGTGGCCCGTGTCTATGCTTGAACGTAGGACAGCGAAATTCAGGTCAAACGTGGACAAGCATGTGGTGGCTGTGGTATGTGACATGTGTAGCCATGTGGCGAGAGATAAGGGAACTATAGAAATATTTGTTTCCATGCACAAAGTTTTACATATTCGGCGGAAATGGTACAATTTCGATCAGCGAGGTATACAGTTTGAGTTCCATTACCCTAACGCGTGCAACACATTACTTCACAAAGTAAATGCGTTGTTCAATTTATTGTTACAGATGCCTCGCAAACGAACACCAAAGAAGGTATATCAACAGTATTCGTCTCGAGTTCTCGAAAATGCCGTGCAGAGTATTCTAGAGGGACATTCATGTATACGCGGAGTATCGCAACTTTATCATGTTCCATTTGCCACCCTTCAAAACAAAGTAACGATGGCACGTCAAGACGCAGCGGGTGTTCTTTCCCCTTCCAGGATTGATGTTGGCCATCCAACAGTTTTCTACAAGCAGATGGAAGACGCAATTGTGGAGAGGCTGATGTATTTGGAAGGGCGAGGATTGGGATTGGCACCGAAGGAAGTGCGGGAAGCTGCGTAACGATGTATGTAGTCAAACAGAGTTATTAAACTAACAGAACAAGCAGTTTGTTTTTAATTTGCTCCTGCAGGCCAACGCCATAGAAGAAGTTGCACTTGTAGTATATATTAAGGATACAGTTTCTTCACTTAATGTTGATACAAATTGTACCGCACGGTGATCAGATTTGTACGTACCTACCTAGGTACAATTCTAATCGAACTTTATCCGACCGAAATTTCGTTCTGCTGTCTACAGTAGCAGAATTAAAATGTCACGTTATGCCAGCGTATTTAGTAAAAGGTAAGCATTTCATTGGCACCAAAATTGTAATTTTGCTGCCTATTTTTTTTTCAAGTTATATTGAATTTAATTTTTTGTGATCGAAAATGTACCACCTTACCCTACTTCGAATGGTGAACTTGTAACGAATATTTTATTACAAATAACATGTTTTCTGTGATTTACACACTTTCGGTTACAGTAATTATGTGATGAGTAGTAAAGTACAGGCACACCTTTGCGTGTACACATGTGCCATATGAAGGCATATGGGGTGATGTAGAGAGATAGAGCACCACATATTCTTGATCTCGGCCATAGTTGGGATGATGTGATCAGCATCACGCCCGGCCGTTTTTACCACCCACGTACCCATTTATATGAGGCTGGGTGGACCTCAGAGCCGGGCAGAAACAGGGAAATGACTGGAAAAAATTCCTGGTCCAGATCAAATGTCCCGGGTCTCGAACCTTCCGTGTGGTAGCCATGAGATGCTCTACCAACTGAGATAACTGCCATGTTGAAAAAATTGACAGAGAACGTTTTCACAAGAGACACTACAATCATGTTGACTTCCGTAACTAGGGATGTTCGGGACGGAAAACTTTTGGTCGGGACGGGATTGAGAAGGAAATATTAATAATCTTAATGTTCGTGACAAAAAAAAATTCACCATTCCCGACCAAGTCGGAAACGTTTCGGAACGGGATATTTTCGAAGCTTCCCGCTGCGGTGAAAATCTCGAACTGTACACACTAATTCCCCTTCAAGTGATTGTTTTTGCACTTCTGGCATAAAAACTGTTAAATTTTAAGAACTTCCAGACACATATAGTGCAAAAAATATCAAGAATTCATCTCTTTTAAATATCCTTTGGAATTGCTTGGCTGTTCGGCGTTACTAAATCTCCGGAAAATCATTTTCGGAAGTCAGAATCTGACCTTTATAATTCACACCCTGTAATTTTGAATTATTATTATTATTTTTGCAGTACCCATCGACACGTAAAAAAATGAATCAGATGTACCATGAATGACAGTAGATTAAGTGGTCTCTGACTCATCGATATATGTTCATTGTGAAAAAGTACAAAAATACAAAGAACTGTTCATGAACAAAGTGATAGATGTTTATTTAAAGGCAGAAAGGGGAATCCAGTTTCTATCTAAATAGTAGACTAGAGTCTGAACTTGTATACAAGGCCAAAGTATTTTCAATTCAATTTGAATTTTATGATTTGTAAAGTAGTTCTAGTTGTAGTAGTAACAATAACAACAAAAATAATAAAAATAATAATAACAGTAATAATATATATAAATAATAAAACATTCAAGTCTTAATAAAGTTACTAATAAGTGCCTACGTTGAGAAACAAAATACAAAAATCTAATAAATAAAATAATTAATATAAATAATACTACTACCATTAGTTTTTTATAGTTTAACAAAAACGGTAGTTTTGTAAATCACCAATGAATTAATAATTCTAAAAGCATCAAGGGGGGTGATAACACCACCAACAATTCCCAAAGCTAATATTCTAATTAAACTACCCCTTGACATCAAAATTCAAGTAATAATCATCACTAATAAAAGTTTCTATGACTCTGCCCCCCTGAGAAAAAATCCTGCTAGCGCCCTTTTATGTATATATATATATATGTATGTATGTATGTGTGTATATATATGATTTCGCACCCTGGTTACAACAAATTGTATGAATCGTGTTACTGAAATTATACACTTATCAACAGAGTGTAGATTCCCACTGCAGACATTATTTCTGGTGTATTTGTAAGTAAAGCGGGAAGAATAACACCCAAAAATAAGGGAAATACCACAAAGTTTATGCAAAAATAATACCGAAAGATGTTGGTCTCTAGGCAAAATAGCCGGACCCTGTTGCCGAGTGGTTGTCGACCTCCGTGGCGGAGTGGTTAACAGAGCGCGCTACAGGTTCGAGTCCCGGGTAAGGGAATACCTCCGTGTAGGAGATATTTCCTTAAAAAAGAAAAAATAGAAAAAAAGTGGTTAGCACATGGCGCTGCGACGCCAAGGGTCCCGGGTTAGAATCCCGCTCGGGCTTGGTTGTTTGTGAATGTCCATTCATCAATTTCATCATTTCATCACTCATCCCCATCTTCGCAAATTAGCCAAGAGGCACAAAACGCGAAGTAAATTAAACTAAATCAATCAATCTATCAATCAATCAATCTAGGCAAAATGTTCAGTATATCTTATTATTTGGAAATACAGAACTCTTTCATATTTTGATGTCAGAGTTTATTTTTCAGGTTGGCTTTCCTTTAATATTCCACGTTTTAACGATTTTTACATTGATCTGTTTATGTTGAAAATTCCGTTTGTATTTCTAGAAAGTGAATCGATGTTTCCTGTTTCAGTTAAACGCGATTTTCAATTATGTACGATGGCACTCTAGGTTCTCAACATAAAATTGGCAGATACGCTCGGTGAGACTTTCGGAACACTTTTCCTCGTCCAAGTAAGGGGTGTTGAGATGAATCTCCCTCTAGGGAGGCATTGAAACAGGACGCTGGTACTTTTGAGATGCAAACAGCTCTCTCTGAGGATAAGAAGTTCAGATGCTACCAGAGGGAGCTCTCTCTACGTGCCCGCTCTAAATATTGAAGTTTGCTGGAAATCTGATAGTCAAATGATTTCAGAGCACTGGAAGGTAATACGACCCACAGTTTAATATCGCTCGCTTAGTTTTTCTTTCGCATGCTACGAGAGGGCAGAAGTATTACATTTACGTATCAGACAAATATACAGAGCACCGTTATTTGGTTATGGTAGTTATTCTTATTCATTAAATCATAAATTATGCTTGAAAAATATTATACCAAAACACATTGGACCCCCCCCCCCCCAAAAAAAATGATAATGCAATTAACAGTTGGGCTGAAAAGTTCGTAGGCTGACTCATAGATGGCGTTACTAGAAATAAATCAAAAGATACGTGTATAAATTTCACAGCTGCCGGATAATTAGTTCGTGAGATATAGCATTGTGAGTGAAGCAGCTTTTGTTATTGTGAAAAAATGGTTAAAAAAGAATTTCGTGTGTTAATAAAGCATTGCTTTTTGGCGAAAAAAAATACTGTTGAAGCCAAGGCTTGGCTTGATAAACATTATTCGGACTCTGCACCAGGAAAATCAACCGTTGAGAAGTGGTTTGCTAAATTTAAACGAGGCGAAATGAGCATCGAAGACGATGCACGCAGTGGACGCCCCAAAGAGGCTGTTACCGACGAAAACATCAAAAAAGTCCACAAAATAATTTTAAATGATCGTAAAGTGAAGTTGATCGAAATAGCTGAGACTTAAAAAATATCAAAGGAACGTGTTGGACATATTGTGCATGAATATTTGAACATGCGAAAGCTGTGTGCAAAATGGGTGCCGCGCGTGCTCACAATCGATCAAAAGCAACAACGTTTTGATGATTCGCAGCAATGTTTAGCGATATTCAACCGTAATAAAATTGCTTCCCCATCCACCATATTCTCCAGATCTGGCCCCCAGTGACTTTTTCCTGTTTGCAGACCTTAAAAGAATGCTCGCTGGAAAGAAATTTAGCACTGATGAAGAGGTAATCGCCGAAACTGAGGCCTATTTTGAGGCTAAAGAGAAATCGTACTATAAAAATGGCATCGAAAAATTGTATGACCGCTATAATCGTTGTATCGCCCTCGAAGGCAACTATATTGAATAATAAAATCGAATTTTGTCAAGAAAATATTTTTTACTATGTTAGCCTACGAACTTTTCAGCCCAACTGTTATAACAAAACTTCATGGTAGTTATTTTTCAGGCAACTTATTTACATGTAAGTTATGATAGTGGTTTAATATATTATTTTCTAAAGTATACTGCTAGGGTGCTTTTTAATTAGAACCTCTTTTGAAAGGACAAAATATTAAACCAATATATTACAAAAATAATTCTACAAGAATAAACGCAATTTTTTACACTTGTACGTACTAGCAGCGTCAAGATAAGAAAGAGTTAATTATTATAATCAACTTTCAGCTCATTGATACTCTTTAGTATTTTGAGTTTATTGTAAACTATTGACACATAAAATATGGCTGAATAGCATGTCTGAATAAGTTGGACAGTTATGTAAATTTGTTTTAGGTAAATAATTCAAATATCATGACAAAATATCAAACTAGTCAAATTGCTTCGGAGACGAAGTCACTTGCTTTAATATTACAGAGATTTGCCTCGATCTCATCTCTAGTTTAGAAGAACATATGAGTCTGGTTGGAAATTTGAGACGAGACTGAGAGGAAACTGAAACAGAATCCATATTTTTAACAATATCATCCTCCGACAAAGTTATGAAGAAAATTATGAGTTCTCTAAGCAAAAAACAGAATAAATTATCTGCTAAATACTAAATATGACAGCCTCTATCGGTCAGAGTATTTCATTCCACGTTTTCTCATCTTTTATTTCCAGAAAACTGAGCTACCTATTTGTTTTTAATGAAGTTAGAGACACACTAGTGGCACATTATAGACTCTATAGAAAGTTGGATGTACTGTATGTTGACTCTCTCAATTGGCACTTTATTATTCCAAGTTAAAAATATAGTTGGTTGTGCAGGGTCATAGATATATGTCAAAGTAATTTAAAAGTAAAGTGCTACCCTGTTTTTTACACCACCCCATGAAGGCGTATAGGGAATGTGGAGTTAGGGCCCCACACTTTCTTGATTACGGCCGAAGATGGGGGTGATGTGATCAATTACTTTAGTTAAAGTAATTTTTCTGTTAAAATTATACATGAAATTTTCAATTTACACATAAACCGAGGAGAATATGAATTCTGCATTAAATGCAGGAACATGAAAAGTTTTAATTCATTAAAGTTTCATAATTACATATTTTCAGACAATTGAGATAAAATGGGAAGAACATTTTTACAAAGAGTGTCCCGAAAACTGAACTTGTGTTATTTAGTACAGGGAGGTTATTTCAGTCGTTTACCGCCAGAGTGTCGGCCGCTCGGCGGCCCCTTCATGCAACAAGTCCCGGCAAATTGCGTTACAAGAAGTCCGTAACAGAAACAGCTTGTTTTGTACTTGCTTCCACTTTTCACAATTACAGTTAAAATTACAATTGAAATAAGCACGTACCTTGTCGCAAGGATGCTGGAAAAGGTGTCCTCCCAAATACAAATATTTCTGGCAACTTATTTCTGACATCTAATCTTAGATTAGACATCGCTACTTTATCGTCAGTTGTCGCGAGAGCGCCGGCAGCTTATCGGAGGAGTTGTCAGCCGCGAGAGGGCGCTTCATACTGCACGAATTAGACACCTGTCGGCAGTGATGCCAACCGTAGGAACATTTCACTATATTTCGCCCGCGTAGGGATATATTTTGCCAAATGAGGGAAAACGTATGGACTTTTTTCAATCTTGGAAAAATAACACTTTATTGTGCAATGGTGCAAAGCTTACTCGCCAGTCAGTTGCACTTTCTTCGTGCTCGGTTTGGAATGAATGGATTAGTTTATCTGGATACTTTAGCGAGGAGGAGAAAAAAGAACTAACTAACAAATCTCCATCAGAATTTTGGAACATGCTTTCGGTTACCAAGAACTTTCAAGGCAAGTTATTTTCTTAAAACATTTCCACTCTCGCGAAAATAGTGCTAACATTGCCACATTCTAACGCGGAAACGGAAAGAATATTTTCAATGTTAAGTGATAAAAAAACAAAAAAGAGAAATAAAATTGGACCAGAATTGTTAAACAGTGCAGGAAATGCAGCATATCACCAACCAACATCTATCTCTTCACAGCAGCAGCATGTATGACTTCAAATAACATAATCAACAGTAAACGACTCGACGTTATACATTAGAGGTGTGCGGGATCCCGAAAAGTCAGGACCGGGATCGGGAAAAAAGTTTCCCGTCCCGATCCCGACTTCGGGAAATGACTTCCCGACTTTTCGGGATCCCAAGCAGTCGGTAAATACCGATTGGTCACTTTAAAAAGTCGTTAATTCTCGACGTTTTCTGCATTGTAAGTTCAAGAACTTATCGGAAATTGTAAGTTTTTATTCTAGAAATGCAAAAACAATCACTTCAAGTGAAAATGACGTGTAGAGCTTCGGGAAATTTCGAACATTTCCCGTCCCGAAAATTTACCAACTTGGTCGGGAAATTGCAACTTTTTCCGTCCCGAATGTCGGGATTTAAAAAAATTCCCGTCCCGATCCCGTCTGGACCCAAAACATTCTGTTCCGCACACCCCTATTATTCATTAAGGTAAGAAATTACAATAACGGACCCTTCTGTAATTTCTATGCTACGTCTTATACTCACGAAATAATTAGTCGTGATGATTTATCTGAAGTTAACATGTTGGGGTGAGGTGAAAAAATTGTTCATTAACGTGTAGAAGTTGTAAAATAAGCTTTTCAATTCTCGCAATGATTCTCCGTATACAAGTATGGTAGCCATATTTATTGATATGAACAATTGACGTTCGCAATTAGTTACTCTGTCTACAGAGTTGCCACACTGTTGATTTCGTACTTGGAGAGCATGTTTCGTGTAAGAATGGCGGAAGAGAACAGTAAAATAGTTGTTAATATTGTACAGATTGTTAGGTGGAGTGTGCAGGAGGATGACCGTGGGCTAATTAATAAACTTATGGATTTCGGTATATTGCCCAAAGAAAGTGCTTACATGTGATAGCGGCAATCACGATGTGGAGTGTGGACTGATTTGATTACAGCTAAGTTTGGCAACAGTGCATCGATCGTAAAATTCAAGGATACGAAAATGACGTCTTGGGTGATGAACGCTTGCCGTTAAAGTGCTACGAAAGTAAGATTTTTTATCGGTTCGTAATCACAATTACCGCAAAACCATTCACGGATAGCCCCACTGACCATTCTCGGTAAGGTTAGGTTAAGTTAGGTTAGGCAAGGCAAACATAGTTAAAATTTGGGGTCGAGAAAACCATGCACGGGTAGCCCCACAAACTATTGACGGATAGCCCCACGAACCATTCAGGTAAGGTTAGGTTAGGTTAGGATAGGCAAACATAGTTAAGGTTTGGGGTCGTAGTAATATCAGGAATGTATATTTCGTTTTTTAAGTATTGGAAACACAAAATCTTCCGGTAAATAATGAGCAATCGTGCCGATCGCGGACCACTCAATTTCACTTATTTTGCAATTTCTACACGTGACCCCAAAATTTTAACCTCAAATTCGTGATTAGGAGGTCTCAATTAGTGAGTATGCGAAATATTACAAAAATTGGGGAGGGGTCCTGTATTGTAAATTCGCTCCTTCATTAATTGTGGAAGCACCGAGCAGAAAGATTTGGTAAGTAAATGTGTATATTTTATCTTCTGTTTTGCATGCTCATGAGGTGGTGTTTTCTTTAGTCGCTTTAGACATTTGGTCAGTTGTAGGGACATTTTGACTACGTCTGTAGGGACATTGCCGAAAAAGGGTTAGCAACACTGTCGGCTACAATACGTAGTTCATGTTCATGTTCACTTCTGTTTGCGTTTATCAGTACGCGCGTTGTTTATACTGTGTTATTGAGTTTTTGTGCTATTTAATGCTAGTGCTTTATTGTGTGTTAATTGTTTTTCATTCATTAGTTATGCTGCTAAACAAATATAGTCTTGAACAAAGAGTTTTATGTACGAAAAGTGGAAGCATTACAAATCAAGCTGTTTCTGTTACGGACTTCCTGTAACGCAATTTGCCGGGACCTGTTGCATGAAGGGGCCGCGGAGCGGCCGACGCTCGGGCGGTAAACGACTGAAATAACCTCCCTGTAGTTAGTTATTTCCTGTTGTTTAAGGAATCCATGGACTCTTTACCGTACTTGCTTTAAGTGATGCGTAATTCTTGAAAAGTGAAATCGCAATTTGATTTATTCTATTAATGGTAGATGCTGAGAATTGGCAAAACAAAATTTTCCGACTTCGGGGAATAGCATTCAAAACTGCAGGAACATTCACTTCCTTCTCCACTATTTCGTCATAATTGTGCAGAAGAATATTCGAACGACCATATCCCTAAATATGACAAAATTAAGCAAGGTATATTTCGTTGCTCGGTTTTGAACGTTTAAAACTTAAACAAATAAAATTGTTTGACTTGATATCTTTTATAGACTTGATAAAATAGTTTTCAATATTTTAAAATTTCCCCTAATTATGTACCTTATCTTTTATCTATTAAGAATGAGCTCACTAACTTTACTTGCTTCGAAGTTAAGTTTACTTCCTGAACCTACTTGTACAAAAATTTCAATTTTAATTAATTATTTTCCTGTTACAGATCAAGTTAACCAACTAGTACCACAATGTACTGCAATAGGCTTAGAGCGCTTTTAGTTCTCTTTGAAAGGAAGATAATGTTCATAAACAATGAGAACTGCATGCTATTTGAAATGGGATTGTTTGAATAATGGACCTTGTTTCTGTCAAATTGTTTGAAGGGATACAAAAGCTACAACTTGGATCGACGGTTTTAAGGGGTACTTTAACCCTTTGACAAATTTTAGCGGGACATACTGTACCCCTGAACCACCCCCTTTCCTGCGCCACCGATAACAAGAACGTAAAAGAAGAAAATTTGCATGAACATGTCCAAAAGACAACAAACGATACGAAATACCTTGGCGTAATAGATATTCAGAAATTGCTTGACAAATGTAAAGAGCAGTGGCGGCGATTCGATTAGAGGGGGTATGGGGGATATGCCCCCGCACTATGCTAAACCTTATCTACTAAGGGAAAGTAAACCCTCCTGCCCCCCCCCCCCCCCCCCAGTTTTGACATCTTGACCCACCAGTTTTGAAACCCAATCGCCGCCACTGGTAAAGACCTACCGTGGGCTGATATATCTAGATCCAAATCATGTCCCACTGGTGTTCTAAAAAAACGTCTGATTGAGGAAGATAGCAAGAAACCAGATGTAGAGGAAACCTGGCATTCGTAAACTTAAGGAAGGAGAAGAAGACAGACATTTGAGTTACGACTTGTTTATTCTGACTATTATGTTTTGTTTGTTTACTGCTGTAGTCTTCGTTATTATTGACTTTACGTTGAAGAACATTTCTTATATTGATAGAAAGAACTAAATGGCAGCAGTTTCGATAAAATCTTAATATTGGTCATTTGCAGATTTTCAATTTAATTTCAATATGGACATTTTATCTTTATTCTATATAAATTTGTTTGGTAACGATACTTTCTCATTTGATACAAATTGATAAAAACATTGATCTGAATCTGAACCAAATTCATATGGGATATCAGGTCAAGGATACCAGGACATGTGGACCGGAAGCCGAACCTATTTCCGACTTCCAGAAGCTTCTAGAAATATCCTGAATGTAACAACGGGATCAATCTATTGTTGGTACCACAGACCTGGCGTTTTCAGTCTGCAAATTAGGGGTCTGTGGTCCCCAACAACAGACCTATAATTATCAGACTGGAAACGATGTGCTTTTGTTTAAAGTCTCGCATCTTCACTCGGTGCGATAGAAATATGGTGGAGATGCGCTTGCAGAATGAACATTTTTGCATTTCAACATGCGAAACGCTTTTTATATTACCTATATTATATTAAATTGGTTGTTATTCCATCATTGCTTGTTTCAGTGCAATCAGAGCTTCAGAGCATGTATATACGATATGTAAAAAAAATAGTTATACTCGAATCCGTAATATTCAAATTACATAGAAAGTATATTGAAATCTCAGTTTCGACTGTGTGATGACTTTTACAAGTTACTCAGGAGGCCGAGAAAGGCGTTTTGAAACTGGGAGTAAGTCTGACGTTCGGAGAAAGTACTATGTGTCTTTCAAAATAACAAAGAAAGTTAAGATATGTGAGGTTTATTCTTGAAATGTGCATAAGCGAAGATTTTGGCTTGAAATCGTATTCTTGCCATGCACGTTTCTTTGCAAATGTTACTTGTATTTTACCTAATTTCTCATCGTCGTGTTTTTAGCTAAAATGGTAGAAAATGACGGAAAATAAGAAAATACAAATGTGAATACAAGATATGACTCTCGTATAAGCTTTAGAAACATAGATGAAGTATGCAAAAATAATAAAGATATAATGATGGATAATTAAAGAGGTAGTAAGAAGATAAGAAGAAAAAGAACGAGAATTCGACTTAAGCATTCAGTGGAAATGAAGATATAATAAAAGTATTGAAGAATTGATTAAACCAACCCTTGAAGATGTGAAGAAAAAGAGTAGGATGTGTGATGCCTCTTCCATGTGAAAGATTGTATTTAGTTCTGTAGATTCGTTTTCAAGTGGCATTCGTGATTCAAACCCAGGACAAAAGACTTCAGCAGCTACATCCAAAGCGCCCGCAAGAGTTTTACTCAAGTGGGGGTGTCAGCAGTCCTGGAGGAGAGGAGCGGGGTGATGCTTTCCCCCAGTTAAGAAAATTCTCACAGTGCATCCATCATACGTATACCAGAGACTAGACTACTTATACTGCTGTCTTTCATGGCACCTATCGTCCATTTCAGCATTCGAAAGTATTTCCATTTCAATCTCGGGGGGGTGGAGGGAGGGACGGAAAGTGCCCTTTGCAGGCGCCCTTAGCTACACCCTCTCGTATCTACACATGTTCCTCCAATAGTTGGTATTCTCTGAAGAAACTAGATGGTACAGTGATAACGGTCTCTTGTAATCAAGGGGTCTCGAGTTAGGTATTTGGATCCCTTTTTTATCTGTAGGTCCAGTATCGATTAGCCCGTCTGTGCATAAAATGGGTTTAAAACAAAACTCAACTCGGAATAACCTAGAAACGTCATTGACTTCCATCCATGCTGAACCATTGTGGGTGTGGATAACGTCGGGGCATTAGACATCCTCCAAAAGAGGGAGATAGGAAATTCAATGGACATTGAGATCCGAGACACAGAGAGCGGAACGGTGAGATATGATTCACTGACTTCTGGCTGCTTTGGACGGTCGCTTCCGAGACAAGGAGACTTCGAGAGAAAAAGCGTTGAACTGATGTCTCGTGCAACGCCAGGAACCGGCAAGACGAGAATCAATGCACCTCAAAGACCGAGTGGTGAAAGGCTCTCGGAGTTCATCTATTGGTTTTCCTCCTAATGAGCTCGAATCGGGAATATTCTCCGTGCGCTGTGGAAACATTGTTTGAACAAAACTCGCACCAAGTTCCTCTGAGGGAAGTAACTTTCTGTTTGCCCGAACACCAAACTCCGGAAACAGCAAACTACCGCTAAGCACTGCCTTTGGTAGAAACGTAAATCCGGAAGTTCGGAGACTGAGCTACAGATGTGTAATTCCCTTAGTTAACAAGATACCAAATACGACACGACTCATAATTTTTTGTATTATGGATTACCAGCCATCGTTACAAGATAATCCAGTAAACTTCCCAATAGCCGTCGTTAGGAACTGCAAAATTTTCACCAACTATTTATTAACAGAAATCAGTCAGAATTGTAAAATTTTACAATCCTAACATAACTTGCAGAAGAGAGAAAACATCAAAGGTAAATAGATGAGGAGATACAGTATTGCTTTTTGCGTTGTTCATACCAGATGTTAAAATGTAAAGTTGAATTGCAATTGTCATTTTAGCTCATTTTTTCAATTAGTTAATAAAACTATATATGTATATATACATATACACATACAGAGTGTATAAGAAGTTGTAGCACAAACTGAAACGGTGAAAAGTACACGATAGTAGAAGCAAATAAGCCTCAGTAAACATGGGGTCACAAGCGAACCATTTTGAGATAATTGCGAATGTATTGTTACGATCCACCACTGACTTGATTGTTTGTACACATTGTATGCTTTTTACGTGTGAAGTGCCATAGTCCTACTTAGTAACAAATAACAGAATTAAAAGCTTTACATCGCTAGACAATACTGTTGACATTGTCTGACAATCAAGTCAGTGGCGGATCGTAACCATACATTTGCAATTGAAGACTTCTACCGAATAACGCTGCGTTGTGGCACATTTCGGAATATTCTGAGTTGCCAGTGGAATCATGCTGTACCGAACATGACGGACGTATACTGAAAGACTCGTTTCTCTATTGCCCAAGAGTTGGCACGAGTATGATGGCAAACTGGTCTCTGAGTGGAACAACGATGTCCAAGTAAGATGCTGAACCGCAGAGAAGTAACGTTATCTGCTAGCGACGTGCATCGTGTCAATAGAAGCAGAAAACGCAAAATAAACCTTTCTGAATGGAAGGACGTTAAGAGAAAGAAGTTAATGGATGCAGGGGAAGCAAAGATGTGATGGCAAAGAGGCAGCCAACGAAGATGAGTGGAACAACGCTCTATGGCCAGATGGAACAATAAAACGGTTGCAGTAAACGGTAAGGTATATGAAACCTTTGCCTTTTGGCAACACAGCTTGTACAGTATTTGGATTGTTGTCATGTATTATACAATATTGGGTAATATGAATGTCTTGTATGTATTATGATACCGGTTTGTAGTTTGCAAAGACAAAAATTATGTTATGTCACATCAGCATGTAGTTATTCTTTACATGCAAAATACACCATCCTATATTATACCTTGTACATGAAGATGTACACACTGTTCCAGAGAACCAACCTGTCTTTCACCATGCCGCGCTGCCACTCAAGAAGAAGAAGAAGGCCTGATTGTTATAGTATGCTGCAGTACATGGACGAAGAATACAGACACAGTTTTACATCGACCTGCCATGTGAAGATGAGTGAAGGGTGTGTTTTGGTGTAACCGAACCATTTCTTTTTTCTCTTGGTTGAACCACTGGCATCAGAGTAACTTACCAGAGTAAAGTGTGTGTTTTGGTGTAATCGATCCATTTCTTTTTTATTTTGGTTAAAGCACTTGCATCAGAGTAACTTTCCATGTGACGATACGTTCAGTGCATGGTTTGGTATAACACATCAATTTTTTTTCAATACAATTAGATTTCGATACTGTTATCGTACCTGCTGGTGTTCATATACCCCATAATACTTCTGGACATACAGCGTTATTCGGTGGAATGCTTCAATTATCTCGCAAATGGTTCGTTTGTGACCCCATGTTTACTGAGACTTATTTGCTTCTACTATCGTGTACTTTTCACCGCTTCCGTTTGTGCTTTCACTTCTGGTACACACTGTATATATACATATACACACACATCCATGTATGTATATATATATATATATATATATATATATATATATATATATATATATATAGACACACACACACTATATAACTGAAAGTCACCGGACACCCAAGTGAACGTGTCGGTAGTATCATGGTTTGGGGCTGTTTTTCCTGGCTTGAGCTCGAGCAATAATTTTTGGTCAATGGCAAGATGAACAGTGGTGTTATGATGACATTAAGACAATAGCATGCTGCTCATACTGCGGCAACAGTTTTGAAAGGCGCCTTTTCTCTACCAGGACGATAATGTCCCTGTCCATAAAGCAGGGCCCATTGCATCGTGGATTGAAGACAATCAGGTGGATGTGCTTAGCTGACCCGCTCAAAGCCCAGACAGAAACTCGATAGAACATATTTGGGATGAACTGGAGCGTCGGTTGCCTGCTAGACCCACTCGATCGAAAACCACCCATGAACTATTCACGAGGCTACAGGACGGATAGAAAGACATCCACCAGCAATATACCAGAACTTAGTGGAAAGCCTGTCCCGAAGAATAAATGCTGTAAGGGAGGTCGACCATCTTATTAGTTACCTGGTTGGTGTATTTGGAATAAACAGCACTGGGGGTCCGGTTACTTTTAGCTTTATAGTGTATATGTATGTCTGTGCGTATATATTTGTATATATGTGTATTGTATTTGGTTTTCTTAGCTGTAAAATAACGAAAATAGAAATGGAATCAAGCTTTTTTGATGCAAAGGACAAAGGACGAGAACACAAGAAAAGGCTAGCGAGAAAGTCCAATGGGTATTACCAAGTAAAATTAAGATTCCATTTGATAAGAAATGAGAAAACCGTAAGAACCCTACTCCAACGGAAAAGACTTCCGAGGGGAGGAACAACGGATTGCCTTGCTATGTTCTTTCTCAGCTCTTTTAATTAAACTTCCTCATTACGTTGGATGACAAAGGAAAAGATCACAGCTTTGTAGGCAGGGAAAAGAAAAGCCTTGTCTTTGGACTGGTCCATTAAGCCTCTCTGAGCAATCGATGGTTCTTCTCGAGTAAACAGGCCAAGGTTGTGACTAAAGCCTAAAGGGAAGAAGCAAATGCAAAAAGGACAACCGAGAATCCATTATTCCACTTTAATACTTCTACTTTCTTCTCTCAATTACTAACTCAAATAAAACTATTATCAGGTTAAAATATATTTAAACAGTTGTTCCTCAGGTAATTTCAAACTCGAATGAACAGGTTGAAATATATTTATACCTCAAACTCAAGCCCAGGTTCAAATGTATATATTTTGTTTTCACATAATTTCAAACTCAAATGAAAGTGCATTTGGCTTTAAACAGGGACGGCGGCTGGGGCGTGCGAAATGTTAGGTAGTCACATTGAGCGCCCGAATGTTAGGTATTGTAGTGAGACCGCTCTTATTGTCTACAACAGTCAAGCATTGAAAGAGAAGCTGCTGTACAGTCTCTATAAAGATCAGATGCCGTTGTATTTTCTACCGTCAGTATTGTTGTTAAGAATTGTTTCTTCTTTGGTTTTAAGTGGCATGTTTGTGTTTTTCGATATTTGTCTACAGCTCAGTGAGTTCTTTTCTTGGCATTGTTGTTAAACGGTTATATGTTCCGCCTACTTGTTCCTATTTTCTCCAAGTCACGCTGGAACAAGAATTTCAGGTTCTTTCAAGATATCATCAGGTCGTGCTCGCGAAATTATTTAACGCGATTTGTATCGTGACGGGTAGTTTACCTGTTAGAACGTTCTATATGTTCCACGTAACATGTTTAGTAAAGTACCATTTCAGACTTTGCCGAGGAGCCCGAAGTTCGCGAAGAAATATTACAGTTCGTTGATGGGTATAGTGCGGCAGAAGGGGATTTTAACAAAGGTGAAGTTACCTTGCACTTCTAGGGGAGGCGAACAATCTAAATTAAAACGTTATAAAAGAGAGAATGCGGCAAATATTAAATTAATATTGTTTTCAGTTTGCAATAATTTGGATCTAAAAATTTTCCTGCGAGCGAAGTAAGCAATATCACTCTTTTCTGCAATGCATTGAAAATTACCAGTGTCACTACTAAGCAGTTTGTTCTTAAATGAATGAACGATTGTTTGGATGAAAAGAAGCGCACACATTGGAGAGAATTATATCATTTTTGCTGTTGGTTTGTTATGAGGCGGATGAATTGATTACAGTCTGTATCTACACATACATATTTTAAATTCAATGTAAATCTGTGTAATCTTCCTATTGTTTAGGCAATATTATATATTTGTATACCTTAATAACAATGGCACATGTATATGTATATGTGTGTCTTATAAGTATGTAATCACAGAGTTATGTATCCATCTAATACAATTTTATTATTATACGTAATGAGAGAGTCATGTATAAATTATATGTTTGTGACAATTATTGTGGTATGTACAACACTATAAATGGACATTTTCCTGTAGTGTGAAGTTTTATAAATAAATAAATGAAATGGTACCCTGTGGGACTAAACGCGAGCGGAGCGTGGTGCTGACCACGTCACCTTCAAGATGTCCTACATTGAAAATATGTGGGTCCCTATCCCCACATACCCTAAATGTGCCTTCATGGTACGATGCTACATGTACATAACTTTATCTGTATATATTGGATATCCATATTCAAATTAGTCTTTTACATCATTTCATAATTATCTTAAGGTGACCTTGTACCCTGGCGAAAACGTGAGCATTTCTCTTGTTAAGTCTGTAAGTTTACAATATAACTTCGGTCACGATTTTTTTGGGAACAAGTTCAATTAAAATTATCAAATTTTTGTCTGAACACTGGGAAAGGATGTTTGTAGAGAACCACTTTCTAATATTTTAATTTACTGCATCAACGTCCATAAAATTAAATAATTAATTGTACTGTTGAAACATCGTATTTTTTTTCACTTTATTTCGAACGACAGCCTTGCTGCTAGTCGGAGGACTCATCACAGGACCTCGTGATTGCCTAATGGTAGAAAGAGGCTTGGAACATAGCGGGTAGATTCTTCCAAGCCTACAAAATGTTTGCAGGGTGAACAGAAAGCAACAAGTATTTTGAACTTCTAACGAGATGGCTTTGCAATTATGGACTGCACATGCTGGAAACAAACTGGTGAAATATATTACGAAACTACAAACATATTAAGTTGGTCACTTAGGTATTTATTATTATTAATCAAGTTATCGCGATAGTGAAAGAATGATTCTAAAGCAGTGCTCTTCCCATGATATTTTTGGGTGGAAATGTACTCTCCGATTCTCCCATTGTGTAATCTAAATTAGTGACCAAGTATTTTGCGCATACTGCAAGTACATGATTATACACACATACAAATATCGTATTTAATTTGCTCATAGTGTGCAATTACTAAGATATGTAGGTTAATGTACTTATTGGGACAATAGTAAGTTCTTTTAGTTTTTCTTAAAAGTATGATGGCAAATAATGTTAGTCAATGGTGTAGGCAGTTTGTTTCATTACTTAATTCGTTTTACGAGTAACATTACTTGCCATCCTAGTTTTAAGAAAAATCTAAGAACTTACTATTGTTCCAACAACTATATAAACCTACGTATCTTAATAGCACCTGCACTTACACATCATATAATGCATACCTATCACCCCCCCCCCCTCCACACACACACACATACACACAATACACTACTGAAGACTTATTACTTACCTTTACTCCACAGTACATACAGTCTGTGAATAATATCTACAAACCTGCTTCATTCAGCGTGCTTACCCTGAGCAAGGCGCCTGCCACCTAGCGGTTGGCTGTAAACAGTGGGAGCAAATATGCCTCGCGGAACGGGATTTTCTCTGGCACGCTTGGCGTTCGATTTTTTATTTTTTTTTATTTGATTTAGTTTATTTTACTTCGCGTTTTGTGCCTCTTGGCTAATTTGCGAAGATGGGGATGAGTGATGAAATGATGAAATTGATGAATGGACATTCACAAACAACCAAGCCCGACCGGGATTCGAACCCGGGACCCTTGGCGTCGCAGCGCGATGTGCTAACCACTTTTTTTTTTTTTTTTTTTTTAAAGAAAATACCCCCTACACGGAGGTATCCCCCACCATTCACACTTTTTTTTCACTTTTACACTTTTCAATTGTTTCAGTTTCTCAGTTTCTTATCATCTGGACAAACACAAATACCCATGCCTTACCCGAGACTCGAACCCGGAACCCCTGGCGTTGTAGCACGCTTTGCTAACCATTCCGCCACGGAGGTCGACACCACTCGGCCACAGGGTCGGGCACTTGGCGTTCGAGTAAGCTAGGTGACTGACTGTACTCGCGTCGGAAATCACACATTACTTTTCTCCGCAGATATCTCTGTAAAACTGAAAGTTTCGAATCTTCTGAGCTAGAGATGCAGAACTAGAAATTCGTCCCACTTACATCCTATGTGTTTTTAAACGATGGATTGTACGCTGGTGCAGAAGTTGTGAACAGCTTATTTTGAATTTTCTTTTAATTCTTGAAGGTCTTATTGGATCAAATGAAGTGCACGAACATGGTGATGGACAATTTGCACGGTAATACTAATGGATCCCACTGTACATTTGTACATTTTATGATCTCAAGAGCGAAAATTAATAAATAAATACATATTTGAAATTTTGTTGTGCCAAATCAGCGTAAGAAAAAATTATAACTCCAGTCATCATAGCGATCACACAAAATAGCAGAAATCGACGTAAAATAAATAATCAAATCAACTCCAAGTCAATGGCAATATGGTAGTTATTATAGCAGTTATAAACTGCAGGAATATATAAGCTAGTCTCTAAGTGTTATGCGATGTATTTTGTATGTTTGTATTAACGTTGCTTTTCTACTTCTTTCTGTCGTTAGCATGTTTTTACAGCAATTACAGCATGAAAGATTGAAATGAGGCTAACAATTACATTTCACCTACTGTAGTAACTTGCATATTACCCTCGCTCCATAAATGTGAGGATAACAGTTCATTTTGAAGGTTATTATATTGACATACGGCATACCACACTACATAGCTCACTAACGTAGCGAACAATAAAGTGAGTGGTATGAAGGTGACAATATTTTTATTATCCCTCTAAAGAAGCAAAGAAATTGCACATTTGAAGTAAAACTTCGGTTGATGACCATAATTCTTTCATCTGTTGGGGGGGGGGGGTAAATCGAGGTTGATAACTGTAAAAAAGATACCGGTAAAAAGTACTTATTATTATTATTAACTTATTATAGCATCCAAAGTAAATATATGAAAACAAGATCTATCACATCTGTCATTTTAGGAAATTCGGTTCTCATTTACATCTTAATCGAAAAGCACCGACCGAAATATATTATTTTTTTGTAAATTCCAGGATCGCCCACTAACAGGAGAAATTTAGTACACAAAATTTCCCTTTTCCTCCATCTATTGTTTACAAGATTTAACACAAAGGATAGACTTTTGCATACTGTATTAAAATAAATAAAATGGCCGTCCAGTGTCGGAGCAGTGACCGAGTTCCGGCACCAAACTGATTTCCGTCTCACCTAAGCGCTGGGTAGACGATGATCTTCCATTTCTTCCTTGTGCCTCAACCATATTTTGTTTTGTAGTGCCTGTCATGGTGTTACCTTTTCTCGCAAAGTTTTAGTAGCAGCTTGGAAGAGAGTCAGAACGTCCGACGCCACCAATCATCAGGCGAGCCGATGACGTCATCTCAATCCAGTACCTATCGCTAACCTTCTTGTTCACGCTCTACTCTGTTGGTAGGCTCACTGGACGAACTCGTGCGGTCAGCTGCGGATCTTCGGAAAGTAATGTGACTACCTTTTTGTCTACCTATTTGAGCACTTTTCAGGTTCCCTAAGATAGGTTTTATGTTTTTTAAGTAATTCGGAAGTAAAATGGACAACTGAAATGTTTCGAGACTGGAGAGTAGGTTAAGTCCAGGACGTGACAGGCATTTGTAACTGATGACGAGATCTTGAACGAGACAAGTGACTTTATTCACTAGATTCATCTCTGCCGGGGATATGAAAACAACCTAAAAACATATTTTTATCCCAATAATTGCTTTTTCTAATAATCAAATTTTGTGTTCGTCGCTAAGCAACGTCTTGCCAAGATGGCGAAAATTGTGAAAGCAGCCAGCTAGCGTACCAAACATTGCAGCTGCGTTCGTCAGCGCCGGAGGCGAGGATGTCTGTTCCAGGTTGGACCCCGCACTTCAATGTAGGCGGTAGCACGACGTTTGCGGATCGTGGAAACGATCAAGAGGCCGAGTTGATTCCTTGAGCCGCGTCCCAGCGCAAAGCAACATGCCGGCGGACTCCCGAACAGCTTGACTAGACGCTACGCGAGGAAAGACGACGTCATATTACCTCCTGGGCAGGGGTTCGGAACCGGGCGCTACCTCTTCGACGCCGCCACTCATCCCTCGGAGGCTGCAGGTCCAAGGGAGATGGGCTCGTGGCGGGAGCCTAAACAAACGACGGTGGTCGTCGGGAGATTCTTCCAGCCCTGAGGAGAACCTTGCAACACGACGGAAATCGCAGTGCCAGCAAGTTGGCCACCGTTAACTGCGTCTGCTCGGTTGTAAATAGACATTGTGCACTTGTAAATATCTGTAAATACGTTCTATGAATTGTTAACACTGTACTTGTAAATAGGAACTTTGTAAAACTGTAAATACTGTACATACGTAAATAATTTGTAGGAT
Source organism: Lepisma saccharinum (assembly GCF_977018435.1). NCBI lineage: Eukaryota > Metazoa > Arthropoda > Insecta > Zygentoma > Lepismatidae > Lepisma > Lepisma saccharinum. The sequence goes on along the minus strand of NC_139236.1, from coordinate 18,781,889 downwards.
GTAGGAAATAATGTAAACATTGTAAAAATGTGGATACATACTGAAGAGTATTTAAAAATAAAAATTGTAAACCATGCTTGTTTTTTAATGTGAAATCTGAAAACATTTCCTGAAAATTCCATTATACAACTGAAAACAAAAGCAAAATGACACTCATTATATAACAATAAGTTTAAGAATTTTCCACTCAAAGTTTGTGAAATTACTTGAGACAGTTTACATCATATCTTCTCAACTATACTGCCATGTAAACGTTTGGAATCTCCTTTTAACTTCGGTGTCGAGGTTATTGATGAGTAGAACTCCAATTCAATTTCATATTTTAACGAAACTATGTTTGCATCTCTTGCTCAAAATGGTTGGTATATTTCGGAGTCAGCAATACAGAATAACGTAGATACCGCACGCAATTTCTCAATATCAGATTGATCAAAATATTTAATTTGTATGATATACTCTTTATAAGTGTTCGTGCTACCATTACACCCCCGAACGTGAAAGTCTTACTTTTGAAATAAAAGCATTTCAATTCAAGTTCCTTCAAAAAAATAAAGTTTTTTGCAATTGGATAAATGTTGTCATCGGTAAAATATGTCCCTACTTATGGCTGTTTAATAGGTCATACGAATTTATCTACAAAAAGTAGTCAAAAACTGCACTTAGGTGAAAACGTGAAAATTTGCACTTTCGTGGTTTTGGCATTGGTATAACAGTGTGCGGTATCGAGAAAAATATACCTAATTCTGGTCTGGACGTTCAGACGAGATCCAGATCAGGGTTCGAAAATCGACACCAGACTACGAGACTTCTCGAGACACTGTATTAAATAAGAATGAAAAATGTGTGAAAACTGTGCCAAGAATTAAAATTGCGACATGTTCAGATATACCAACTACATTTTAGTCCCTCTTATTTTCATGTAAAGCCTTTTTTCTTATACAAGGAGTCCTTCGACTCGAACAGAATTAATATAAGTTAGTGAATTAGAAGAGTAAAGATTATAGAGATTAACTCCCTGTAAATACATTTTAAAACATCAAAGAACTAATGTCATCGCTACCCACACACGTAGCCAGGGGGAGGCGGAAGACCACCAGAAATCCTACAAATATCTAATTTAAATGTTATTTTTATTGTTAATAACATAAATGAAGTTATAACTACAGTAAAATGTTTGGTGTATAATAGAGGATCCAGGTTATATTTTCATATTCTACCATTTAATCCAAAGAATAAACGGATCCACAACTTCCACAACTTATAGTTTTCTTTGTGAGAGGCCACAGAATATAAACTTTATGAGTGAAATTTACGGTAAGGATGTCGAATCGACCCTTCCTAATATAAATATGTATGATACATCGTTGGAAAGAGTATGAGTAAAGGATTCCAGAAATGTAGGATTTATGGTGAGGAAACAATTCGAAGTGGAAAAAAAACTAGTTTTAAGTGTGAGGAACCTACATTAAAAATGAAACATAATGAGCCTAATTTGCGTGAAGATGTAAGTTAAATGCCTAATTTGTTATGTAAGGGCTGTTGCGTTTAGTTATCTTAGCATAAATAATACATTTACAGTGTATTTATACTAAGAGAACCAAACCGAACGGATCTAACCTAACAACAAAGGCATTCCTCGAGAAACGTCATAACGCAAAGTTGTCCTCGCGTTGTGCAATAATTAAGACAAGTACAACGTACAGTGGGATCCATGAGTATTACCCTGCAAATTGTCCATCACCATGTTCGTGCACTTTATTTGACCCAATAAGAGCTTCAAGAATTAAAAGAAAACTTAAAACAAGCTGTTGACAACTTCTGCACCAGCATACATAAAAATCCATCGCTCAAAAACACACAGGATGTAAGAGAAAAATAAATAAAAATAGTCATGGACAATTTGCACGGTAATACTCGTGGATTCCACTGTACAACGACCAGATAACCTTGAACAATAAAATCACCAAAAACCATGCATTTCCCAAACAAGTTGAAGAAGAAAGACAATTCAAAATAAGGAAAATTATTTGTTGCTATTAAAAAATAGAAACTTAAATATCCAATAATAAAATGAAAATCATAAATACGGATGAAAACACGACATAAAGAAAGTTGAATCCTAGTGGAAATTAGCATCTATATAGGCTACATGTTAAAAACCAAAGTTTGACCGGGAATACGGTGTTTTTACAACATGAATGTGGATTCGGGAAAGAAGCTATGGTAAGTAATGTAACAAAGTTTTTATTATTTCACAGAACAGGAACATCTAATTGAAAAACGCACAGTGCCAAATCGAAGCTCGAGTTAAGTACTACGAGTGAACATATATGTTTTTTTACGCCGAAATGGTGAAGCACAAGGGTCGATTGTGCAGTATAGCCAAATTTACCACTGACTGTTAAAGCCTTTTTTTAATGATTGTGTAAAAGTTAATAACAATATATACAATAACTATGATTTTCAGTACACTAACTGTAAAAAAATATTAGAAAAATAATGGACAACAATTGTGTTGGATATTCTCTGATACGGTGGATCAAGTAGCAAAGTCTCTTCATTTATGTAATAATAACAATAAATTTAGATTGAAATTAGTATATTTTCAATAACTTATAATAGTTATTGTAAAATAACAATAATAATTATTATTTTTATTATTTGCACTAATCAAGTTTTATCTATGGCCTGACCTCTTCTACAAATATTTCTGGCGGCGCCCGTGCTGTTAAGGAATGAGCCCCCACTGAAATAAAATTCTGGCTACGGGCCTGCATACATACTAATCAATTCAATGTATATTTTATCACTGTATGATCGTTATATTACCTTTATTGTATTATAATTAGGGAAAGGATTTTAAGGTGCGAAATTATGGTCGGAAAATGGAATGAAAGGTTCTGAAAATGTTTTCAAAAAGGTGCTGATAAAACGCTCTCTTTTTCTGCACCTTCTGTATATAATGCACGCGGACCGCAAAGAGAACTGTGGTTCTGCCGAATAGGTTTTCTTGAAGTTGTGTTTTCTCTCGTGGGTTTTGCTACATTTTCTTGGGAGCTATTACAGCAGCAATGATCAATTTATACCATTTTATAGCTCTCGTTCTGCTCTACAAAATTAGACTATAGGATTTTAGATAGCGGCTCAAGAAGAGTGAAAATCATTTATTTTTCTGTTCAATTTTTTAACAAAACCTGAAAGAAAAGGAAGGAAAGAGGTGCTGAATCATGAAAGAGGGGTAAAAAGGGGATAAATGTGCTAATCACACGGAAAGGGTCAAAAGGGTGCAACAGAATTTGTTCATTTTACTTGATTTCATGTCCTACAATTACATATCTCAAACAATCGTTGTGAAAACAGCTATATTTTTGGAAAGGTGCTGGACCTTAAAATTCTCTTTCCTTTTTTTATTGATTTTTTGTATCTGACTAGGGTTGGTTGTAAGAACGGCCCATGAGGCCGAAACACGCCTGCTTAAAACCATTCTATTCTATAAACCGAGGTAGTCCGGTAAGTAGGACATGTGACTGCCACGCGGTAGGAAATTTTCCAGAAAAGTTCTTGCACGAAGCGGATCCAGGATTCACCAAGCCTGTAATAAATGCACACATTTAAGCAGCCCTAGTGGTAAAGGCGACCGCAGCCTGATGCTAATCACATCACCTTCACAAAACGGAAAACTTTATGAATGTGTGGGGGTTCTATTTCTACGTCCCGTCAATGTATTCTTGGTATTTTGCAAATATGCAGGAGTTGTTTTACCTTTACATATATACATATCCAAAACTCAGTGTAAAAGGTGCCGTGCTGTTAGCGAACGTGCTCATATCGAACAGGTGCTCTTAGCGAACACAGTTACGGAAGGATTTGCAGGTGCGTGCTGTTAGCGAACACGCAAACTTGTCCTGTCTTATTTGTCCTTGAAACTGGTCAGCATGCAAGTGTTGCCAGTGATAGGCTAACTTGCGTGGAGAAACACCTCTTTGACTGGTGCCTCTTGACCTGACCTGACTCACCCCTGATCATTCTTCAATCGACTGTAAAAGCAGCAAGATGAGTGAAATAGAATTCATTAAAACGAAGTACGTGGATTTGTGTTTGGTTTACGATGGTTACCAGTATCGAAAAGTACGCGAGGAGAAAGACGTGGTGACATGGCTATGTACGAAAGAGAAGAAAATGAAGTATAAGGGGTCACTGAAGACAAAAGACGGAGGAAAGTTTAAAAGTACATTCGCACCAACCAAATATTGCTGAAATGGAAGGTAGTGATTGCTGCCACTACAATTTTAAGCAGTCCGATTGGCTGGCGTGTCCGGCTGGCTGACTTGACGTCATTAGTGACGTTAGGTTAGGTTAGGCTGGGTTGGGCAAGATAGAAGAAGAAAGAGTGTTGTGGTAATAATTCAACCGAAATAGAAGTGAAGAAAAGAACTGAACATTGTAGGAAACGGGCGAGAGAGGATCTTTCTGTTCCTGCTAATACGATCTTCCAGGAAGAATTTAAAGTAAGTTTACTTCAGTAGACACGGCACCAATATTTACTATTGGGCTTGCGTACGTGTTAAGGCAAACCCTATTTTATATTCTTCTTTGTAGCTGATCAGTGGTGATTCATTAATTTATTGTATAATACATAAAATATAATGTATCTCACAGGAGCTCGAGAATCGTGGCTGCGGCTTCGTAACGGAAATTCCAAGCTGATTTTAAGGAAGATGAAATATATCAATATTTTAACAAAAACTTTCATGTAGTTAACCTAAATGTTGAGGATCCTTCACTTAGCTAATTTCAAACACAAAATGATTATAAGGTATCACTGGCAACAATTGTATGTGTACCTCTTTCAAGGACAAACAAGACAGGGTAAGTTTATGTGTTCGCTAACAGCACGCACCTGCAAATCCTTTCCTTCGGATGTTCGCTAAAGGCACTTGTTTGCTACTAGCACGGAATCGTGTAAAATACATTTTTTGAGCGCAGAGAACGAAACTATCAATTCAATATTAAGGATTCAGTTGAAGTATAAGTCTTCTACTCTGTATAAGGTAATGAGCAGGGAATAGATTTATGTACGAAGCTCAAATCGGCTATATTTTGTAATATACCGTGCGTCCATTTCGATCTGCAGCCGAGAGATCGGGAGAAGCGTGGCGGGCGGCACTGACGGAGATGCCGACATTTGCGGCCTGAAATGCCCGCTTATTTTTATGGACATATGCAGACATTTATATAAATATTACAAAACGAGCACTAACCTGTGTTATAAGAGTATGGTTTTAATTTTAGTAGCTTAGTGACTGTATGTGCCGATGATTTTGACACGCCCACCTCTTGTGAAACACGGCGTAGAGGTTTGTTTGGAGAACGTTCTAACGCTGCACCAATATCATCGAGTTTTGCTTCGGTTAGAATCCGTCGTTTTTGCTTAGGTGTTTTAAAATTTAACGATACAGTTTCTCGTAATTTAAGGACAAGATGTCTAACCGTATCTCTGTGTGGAGTTGAAACGCCTGGGAATTTCTGTACAAATTACCTACACACGTCTCGACACGAGTTTGTTTTCACGTAGGTACGTGTCATACATAAAAAAAAATCTTTGTTCTAACGTGAATCTTGCGGCTGGCGTTCCAATCGTCTCACTGACACGTCACACATACACACTACAATAACACAAACAAGTAACTGCAAGTAACCAAGAATAACACTCTTGCGCACAGTACGAAATTAACACGCTCTTGGTTTACATTGCTCGCCACTACATTTACAACTCTGTCTTCATCTAGTCGCGAAGGAACAAAAAACACGAGCTCGGAGATTTCGGATTGCAAGGAAGCTCACGAACACTATTGACTTTTAACGGTGTTCTACAGCGTAATCTTGATACAGTGTTGCACATTCAAAACCTCCAAACGATCCCCATCGGCACAAAACTCTTTCAAGGATATAAACTTAAGCAGGACGTTACTGGTCAAAACTATGATTAAAATGTTTTATTATCTGTGGCTCTTAACATCGTTTCTAAAGCGTATTTTTTTGTGTATATAAGAGCAGAACTTGGATGAATTACAGAAGAACTTTTGCGTGTTATAACACAGGTTAGTGCTCGTTTTGCAATATTTATATAAATGTTTGCATATGTCTATAAAAATAAGCGGGCATTACAGGCCGCAAATGTCGGCATCTCCGTCAGCGCCGCCCGCCACGCTTCTCCCGATCTCTCGGCTGCAGATCGAAATGAACGCACGGTATTTGCTCATCATGGCATACAGACTAGAAAAAAATATTTTTATTTTCCATATTTGTACAAGTACATATATTACGTTTTCGCTCATATTTTACATATATTAGTTAATTTAAATAAATGTATTTTTTCCATATTTCTAAACATTTCTCAACATATGCTTACATAACATAATATAACATATTCGCGTAATAACTACATGTTGTCCCTGTGTGACCGAGAGAGTCGGGTGAATTTCTTGCGAATAACACAGAAGTCCGAGGCGAGGTTAAATTAAAGTTTACGACCTTCATATTTTTTCTTTCAATTTTATACCTCACAACTGTTTTCCTTTGCTATTGTAAAATACTTGAAATTCAGTGCTTTCCTGTGACTTATTGTTACGTGTATACGTCCTTAAATGTATTCATCAAACATAACTGCAAATATTCCCAAACAGTGTGCGGTGGAAGTAGCTACTATGGGGTTTGCAGATTCTTGTTTGTGCATTTCTTGTTCCTTAACTGAAATACTGCAAAGACTGTTCTTCACTTTGTAATACGAAACTTATTTCTATATCAATAAAAGTCTTAATTATTAGCAATTTTGCCTTAAGGTTGTCAAATTCCCCCACTTCCAATACATATACATGTGTGTGTGTGTGTGTATGTACGTATGTATGTAGAGGCGCAACCACAATTTTTTGACTGGGGGGAAAGCACTATGATAAACGTACCAATAATAATAATAATAATAATAATAATAATAATAATGGCATTATTATTATTACTAGTAGTAGTAGTATCAAAGATGTTATTATCCTTATAAAATACGCAAAAAGTGGCAAGAAGTCAGTGCTAAAGCATTTGTTTGGAACAAACAATTTGAAATATATTTCACCACGTTCAATTTCACATTAGTTAATAATGGAAAACAAGCACACAAACTGTATTTTTTATTGGCAGAAAATGAATGATAAATGCATTCCGAAAATAATTAGTTTTGTACATAACATGTATAACTTTCATGTAGTAGATACTTTTCACACATACGAAACATGGAGCGACATAAAATAAGAAAATACATATGCAACATGCTAACACTAAATTGTATACTATTGAAAGTTTATTGAATACTTATCTACAACACATATTATTTAAATATATTACAGAAAACAATTAAACTACGAGCGAAGCGAGCAAGAACATTTTCTTATCCCATTTTTGCAACTGAAAACAATATTGATTTGATAGGGCGCAAATAATTTCACGGGGCGCCATGGCATTCTATTTTTTACAACTTTTTTCATTCAGATCGCTTGGCGTCCATGGCCGACTCCCGCCGCTCCCTATCTACGCCTCTGAACTTAACGATACTGAGAAAAGCAGGCGTTGCGAGCGAAGCGAGCAAGAACATTTTACGAAATGTACTTTTACTTGCAGAAAATTTGAAATCGAGAGGGGCAATGCTCCTCTGTGCCCCCTGAGGGTGCACTTGGCCGTCAACGTTTGCCCCCCTTGCCCCCTAGAATTGACTTCCATCAAAGGTTAGGGGAGAAATACCCCTCCTTGTTGCGCCACTGTATGCAAGTGTGTGTATATATATATATATATACACACACACCCACATACGTGCCCATCCCCCCCCCCCCCCCAAGGCCAATGGCGCATCCCCCCAATTATGTCATAATCCCCATAAAGTATTTCATTACCACAGCGTATCTACTCAAAGTTACTTTTTCCTTAGCTTTACTGAACACTATACTTGTTCTGCCCCTCCTCCATAAACAGGAGTGCCCATACCCCAAGACCGTGGATGCATTATTTCCCCCCCCCCAATCAAAATAGTTCATCACAATCCCCCCACCAATTGGTTTGGATGAATACGTAATAATTTATGTTTATTTGAATACAATAAGCGCAGGGCGAGAACATAGTTCATCACAATCCCCCCACCAATTGGTTTGGATGAATACGTAATAATTTATGTTTATTTGAATACAATAAGCTGAGGGCGAGAACATAATACAGTTCCAACTTCAAAGAACTCGTCTTCTCTACTTGGGAACAGAAGTGTATCATCCAAATGATGCACCTGCTTTAAATTAAGCAGCATACCAACAGTAAGCATTATATTTCTAAGAAGTGATGTCACTAATCAATTTCGAGAATATCGTCCATGTCTTGTAATGCAGATACAGTACAAGACGTCACTTCCATCTCAGCAAAATGCCAAACACGGCTTTTTGAAAAAAAAAAAAGTGCGAGCGGAGCGAGCAAGAAAATTTTTACATCCATTTCTTTGCAGGCTTTCCACGATATTTATTCTTTTCCAGCTTCTCCTTTCGAACTTTCGGCGTCGAATACGTGTGGATACCATATCGCTAAATATAGTCCCCAAAATATAATATTCAAGCTCTCCCCCACTACAGAAATCCCTTTACAATCTAAGATTTAACACATTATCAAGAGATTCATATCTCCCCTCTAAAATTGAATTCTCAATCCTCTCACCAAAATCTCCATGCCAATTTTAGGCTTACTGTTTATATTGAAGAGTGGATATTGCCTCATCCAAAATAAATAATTCTCAGTCCTCACACCAGAATTTTCGCAACAGTCTGAGACACAAGAATTTGATAGCCCTTCAATTTAATGCTCAATCTCCCCTAACTAAAATATCCGTCATAATTTAAGACTTAACACTGATATTCAAGAGTTGGATATTGTCTCCCCATTGTTTAATTCTAATCCCCCACCAGAACCACGTGTCAATTTAAGTAAGGCCTAATGTGTAATAGTTGGATATTCCCCCCTCCCTCGCGATAACACATATTACCCGATACAATTCTCTGGAAAGTCTACACATTGGTATTTTTATAGTAGCAATGGTTAATTGATAACCTAATGCAACTTGTGTCCAACACTATATTGGTTACGTCAAATTTTCATCATAGAAACCCCCCCCAAATTCGTCTACAAACGCACCTGTGGCACCCCTGCCCAAAAATACTTTATTTTCTTCATGTAATGGATTAAATATGGTGCATTTAAGGTGTATTTTTTTACATATATTTTAGAAAAATATATAAATGTTGTATCGAATTCCAGGAATTGCAACCGTTTTCTTTCAGGCTGTCCGTTATTAAGAAGTTTTATTTTATTTGGGGAAGTAGTTCTCTGTGTCCGCATCCGTTATTGAGAAGTAATATTGCCATTAAACCCCATGTATTTCTGCCGGAGAATTTAAAAATGTCCGTAATTTAGAGGTGTCCGCTATTCAGAGGTGTCCGTTAGAAGTCTTACTGTAATATATTATGACCCTTCAATATCCCTCACGAAAGTTTTTCCTGGACACGCCACTGGGCTATGTATATTTATTTAATCAGGTCAAACGTGAATGCAAAGATTGTGACCATCTACAGAATCTCACCCGCTCCTGTACAGTCTCGCATAGTCTCTTAAACTCAAGGCATAAGCCTCACATGATAAACAAGTTCTCCCTGTTAGTTTCTGTTATTTTACATCGTTTTTCTACTTCTTGGGTTAGTCTGGAAAGGATGAAATTGATGATGTAACAAAACAGAATGATACATCCATACCTTGATCAAGGTACATCTTGGAACTTCCCGATTTGTAAAGCCTTATGGCCACTCCACCATGGACACCGACAAGTATTCTTCATTCTTCTTGCATTACATCTATATTTTGCTAGTGGCAACCCTGATGATAATTCCACCTTCCTTGTACATCACAAGTTGAGTGAAAAACATGTAAGGAAGAACCATCTCTGTATACCTGATGTAACAAGATTGGTTATCTGATACTCCATTTTAAGCAATTCTTAAGCTTTCGAAGGTTGGGAATCTGTTCAAATCTTGAAGAATTTTCCGTGAATATATTTCTGGTCTGAAACTTGTTCACAGCAAATGAAACGCAATGCCTCCTTTTCATGCATAGAATATTACAACTCACCTTTGGTTTATGTGCACGACACACACTTTATAACGTGGAGTCGTTCATTTATTTTGTGAAACAACTTTGGTCCTAGGTCAGTTTGTACAGCGTCACATTGTATCACTAAATCTTTTTTCTCCTAAGGTACTAGAATTTCATCTCTATTTGCAATCACTACTATCACCAGTCGTTAGTTTCCGCTTTTTTTAAAAAAATTCTGTTCAATCAACTTGTCCAATTCAATCGCATATTTCGATTTTTTGTAACGTACTGTCGTTATGTATAGCAATGAATTCATTCACATTCGAAACTTTTTCATCGTTAGAATGTGTATATATGTACATATGAGATGACAAAACATGGCAATGCATTGCAGTGAGGTGAAATCTGCATAATGCACTGTCTTTCCAGTAATGGGAACTTAATTTGAATGATCAACCACATGTAAGCCTATTATCTTTGTAATTTGTCAAAATTCAATCTTAACAATTATCTTTCCTATTAATAGCAAACACAGAATAATTTACACCTGGAAGAATATAATTTGATTCTTCATATGACACATTATAGGCTATATATAATTTTCCCAAATAACTTATTAATAATCTATTTCAAAATTCATCAAGACATTGATATTCAAATTGATCAAATATTCAGACAGAGCTCGAGATCCGTTACAATACGACATATTTATTTCACATCACAATCTATATGTATGCCTCTGTTCTTAAGTAATATAGCTATGCTCTAGAAAATAACATTTTCATATCTTATGCAAAACGTAAAATTATCTGCTGGATTCATATGGTTTAGAAGCATTTGAATCATACCATTTGCCAATTCGATAAGGTTTTTGGATTTTTATGGTATCATTACATTTTTTATTGTAGTTAGAAGTACACTTTTTAATGTAAATATAATTTTCATCTCTTTGGTTTAAAAAAAAATATAACATTCTTTTAATTTATGTCCATATGTTTTACATATGCTACAAGCTTTTGTGCCATCTGAGCCTACAGAGAAATTTAATGAGAAATATCATCATGATCAGGACATGTAGCTACTAAAATATAGCCTACCTAGCATAAAAGAGGTTTTTCTTTGTTCATTAGACATTTTACAACATAGTTTCATGGTATGTTTGAAAAACACAATTATATTTGATAATAATATTATCAAAAGTATAATCGTACACACACACACCATAGACTTGCGCACGGGGGGCCTTTTCCCCTCCTACTGTCACTTAGAAATTTAGTGTAGAAAAATCTTATTGCCCTTATTAGAAAATATTATTATCTTTAAAAAATAAAGTATTTTCAAGCCGACGAAAGTTTCAAGCACCTATGGCGGTTTTGTTTCATATGTAATTGGAATATCTGACTTCGTTGTCCAGCAAAAAGACTCGCACATTTTATCCGTTAGCCTAGTTGTGTTACACCTATGTGGTCGCAGAATAAGTTGATCACACATTGGATATGAATAAATTATGTGAAGTTGTTTTGAATCATGTTTATACGTAAATTAGTCTGAATCACAGAGAATGAAAATAAATTGGGAGGGCAAACAGAGAACTTTTGTGCCACGGAAGCTGGAATTATTCTAATAGAGTGATTTTCGGGGGGTTCGGAAACGCATAATAAAACAGCGAGATGGTATGAGGTTTTTCTTTCTCCGACTGAATTTTGACTGATTGATTGATTGAGTTGGTGTTTTATGTCCACTTTATGCACAATAAGGCTAATCGGGACTGGACCTACAGTTTAAAGTCGGATCAGAACCACTATGTGCCTCCACTGGGTATCGAACCCGGGACTCCTTGATTACAAGGCGACGATGCTACCACTGCGCCATCGGGAGGCCCTGAACTTTCATTGAGATTGATTGATTGATTTGTTTTATTTTACTTCGTTTTTTGTGCACTTTTGGCTAATTTGCAAAGATGGGGATGAGTGATGAAATTGATGACACTCACAAACATCAATGCCCAGGCCAGGATTCGAACCCTGGACCCTTGGCGTCATAGCGCGATGAGCTAACCACTCTGCCACAGGGGCCGGCTAACCTTTCATTGGGACTTTTGTCCCCCCTTTTTTTAATGAGAGGGTCTGCGTACGCCTATGACACACATACACGCCTTTATGACAATTATGAAAACCTTTTTACCAGATCATTAGACAACCATGAGGTTCTGTGTGATTCCGCCGGCTGGCAGCAGAGTTGTGCCAATGGAAGTAAAGAGAATACGATATTAGTTAATACACATATTTTATGGACAATGATGCGGTAAATTGAATTATTAAAAAGTGGTTATCTAGAAACCAGATACACATTTGCTCAGATACAGTGCTCAGATATAGTGCTCAGATCCAAATTTGAAAGTTTTCTGACGACTGGTTCTCGAGATGAACGGGACCAAAGTTGTTCCGAAAGCTTATACAGGCTTGATGAGGAAATGATAAAACTTTCGTCATGGTATAAAAAAATATTCGAAATTCAAATATTGTTCCTGAAATATCGAACTAGCAGACTATGTTAATGTGCAGTGTATCGTTTAGTCTTCACTTCGATCCAAAACAAATTCTTCACCTCGCCTTAAAAAAAAATAATACAAAGAAGTTACTTCTTGGTTCACTTACCGTATATCTTCAAGCAGATCACATTCATGTTGGTTCTTAGCCTGGAGTTTAGAAATTTGTTCCGAGTGTAGCGTTTTGAGGAATTTGGCATAGTTTCCCTGAAAAGAAAATGAAACAGAATTAATTAATAATCCTCACATTTGAAAGCAAAGAAGTTTTGTTTATTTACAAGCGGAAACGATGCTCAGAGGGTTGTAGAAAGAGAAATGTATTTCGTCACTATTCGTTGTTGACTGATACATACTCAGAACAACAGAGATTCAACGAATTTGCAAATATCCAGTAATTTAATACAAGGAAGAATGTAGTGGCCGCGGTGGCTCAGTCGAGGAGTTCCGTGGAAGCCATCAGAGAGAGAGGACGCGGAAACTAGTTGCTCCGTGAAGGTCAGTGAAAAGTTGCCTTCAGGAAACAACGAGCGGGAGTGCCGTGTGCGTGTTGCTTGTGGCGTTTGGTGCAGTTGGCTGGCGAGTAAGTAGAATTGGAAAAGTACTTTAGAATAGTAAAAAGATGAATATTATTAGACAAAATACCATCCAGATACGTTTTCCGTTCGGGGCACCGAGGCCGTCGGCGAGAGAAATTCATGACTTTATACATGGACAATTTCAACTACACGTAGATGAGATCTTGGGAATACAAATACCTACGCATTTTCGATGTGTTTTCGTAAAATGTATCAGAGAAGCAATAATGACGCGAATATTAGAGAAATGTGGTCCGGAAACAAACTTTTGTTATGATAATGGTGAAACTGTAAAAGTGCATTTGAGTGATGCGGGGAGGGAAAGAAAATCGGTAAGAGTGTTTAACTTACCACTAGAATTAGACGATGACTGTGTGAAAGAAAAAATGACGGAATTTGGGAAGGTGGAATGTATAGACAAAGAAACGTGGTCAGAAAACTTTAAATATCAAGTTTACAACGGGGTGAGAATAGTGAAAATGGAACTAAAAAAAACGATTCCGTCGTTCATTACAGTAAAATCTCATCAGTGCCATGTGATATACGACGGACAGCCGAGAACGTGCAGGGCGTGTGGAAAAGAAGGACACGATAGCTGGCAATGTGATAGTCGACAGATAACAACGCTTCGTGTGAATAAAAACCGAGAGAGAAATTATAGTGATATAATAATGGAAAAGGAGAGTTCCTCGAACGTGGAAAATCAGTTCCAACCAGATAATAATCAAAACAAGTCGGAAGGTCTACAAAAGGTAATAAAAGAACAAAAGCAAGAAAAAGGGATAAAGGATGTGCCAAGTGACGCCCGCGCGGTGGAAATGTTCCCACCGGTAAATACGGAGACCACAAAGGAAGAACACAACCAGAAAATCTTACCGATGGACACAAAACAACCGGGAACTTCCCACCTAGACAAACAAGACGAAAAAGGAAGTGAAGAAATGCAGGATGCCCAGATGCAGGACGAAGGGAACTCAGTTGATCTTCCTCCCATCCCAGCGGCAAAGGAAAACGTCCCAAAAGAGGAGGACAAGGGACCTTCGATAGACTGTGAGTTGGAAAGTGAATTTAATACAGAAGAAGAAAGTGACGAAAGTGCCACTTCAGTGTCAAAGTGGAAAAAGTCTCTGCAGATTTGTTGAAAAAAACGGACGAAGAATACTTCGAAAGGTAGCGAGAACACAGTAGCGAAGAGGAGATCAGTGAGAAAGGTAGGAGGTATGAATAGAGTAATGAACAGAAGAAGTAAACCCTAAAAAGGGAAATTTAATTTGATAATTCATTTGTTATTTGTATATTTTTTTCAACGTTATGAGGGGCGATCGGAAAGTACTATTAACTGTGTGCTACATTATTCATTTATTAATGGTATATACCACTAGAATATGTACTATTAATATTAATGGAATCTTTTCGCCTGTAAAATGTAAAATGTTAGAAGAATTTGTACGGGTACACTCCATAGACATATTGTTTTTGCAGGAAGTTTGTATGTGTGACTTTCTATCAATATATGGTTACGAAGCCATAGTTAATACTGGTATCAATGGCCGTGGAACAGCAACACTTGTTAGAAACGGCCTAACCATTAATAATGTAAAAAAGACAGTCACGTGAACAATTTTATAATCAGGACATTTTATATTTGCTACCGTTAAATGAATCTAAAATAATACTTGGGGGTGATTTTAATCAGGTATTAAATCCCAGCGATTGTTTAGGAGCTTATCAAAAGAGTCCAGCCCTTGCAACATTAATCGAAGAATTGCATTTGAAAGATGTTTGGTTACAGAAGAGACAGGATATAATATTTACATATTTTAATAATAAATCTGAATCGAGAATCGATAGGTTATATACAAATACAGATCAAATAAAAAATATAACATCCATAGAAGCATTGCCAGCGCCCTTTACTGATCATATGGCAGTAAAAATGGCAATAAACCTGGAAGAAACAAAACTAGTCAGGGGTCCTTCATATTGGAAGCTAAATATACAGTTATTAGAGCTTCCACATATCAATGAAATATTTGCACAAAAATGGGCCGAATGGTGTAAACAACAAAAGCATTTCGGTAATCATAATGACTGGTGGGTTCGATATGTAAAACCAAAATTAAAAACTTTTTTCTGCTGGTATGGAAAAGAAAATGCAAAAGACAGAAACGGATTGATCAACTTTTATTACCAGTGTTTACACGAGGCATGTCAAGGGAGAGATGTCACCAAAAATTACCAAGCCATACAGCAGTATAAAGCCAAAATCTTAACACTCCAGAGGCAACAAATGGAAGGCATAACAATAAGAACCAATTCCAAGAATTTAATTCAAGGTGAAAGAACTTCGATGTATCACTATGTACAGATGCAAAATCAACAAAAAACACTCATTATAAAGAATCTTGTGGGTTCAGGTGGAGAATCGCATGTGAGTCAGCCAGGAATCACGCAAACATTTTATGACTATTATGGGGAGCTTTATCAAATCGGGGAGGGGGAATCAGAAGCAAGAGAGACACTACTGAATTCTCTAACTAATGGTTTGCAAGAAGAGGATAGACAACTTTTAGATACTGAAGTAACAATAGAAGAAGTATATGAAGCGTTACAAACATGCAACCTGAAAGGAGCACCAGGAAAAGATGGTATTAGTTACAAGTTTTATTTGCAGTTTTTTGAGATTATAAAGTATGAACTAATCAAAATCATACAAGATGCCTTTAAAAATGGAAAAGTTTTACAAAATGAAGGCATCATCATATTGATACCGAAAAAACCACACGCAAAACAAGTAGACGACTACAGACCAATAACCTTACTAAATTGTGACTATAAAATAATGGCAAAGATCTTAGCAAATAGGTTAAAGTTAATTTTACCACGGATACTCAGCGAGAAACAAACATGCATTGGTAAAAAGCATAACATATTCAGTGCAGTTGGAAGGATTCGCGATCTGATATCCTATTATTTAGTGCAGAAACTTGACGCATGTGTGCTTGCTTTTGATTTCAAAAAAGCGTTTGATTTAGTGTCGCATGACTACCTGTTTGAGGTGCTAAAGGCATATAGATTCAGTGACAAATTTATTAATATTTTGAAAGGTTTCTATCAACAGGCAACATCTCGGATAATGGTCAATGGATTCCTGTCATCCCCAATAAATATAACAAGATCAATTCGGCAAGGATGTCCACTAAGTATGCTCTTGTTTGCTTTAACCCTGGATCCTTTGCTCCAATATGCCAGGAAAACTACTCCAGACGAGATACACGCATTTAAGGAAAACCAAGTGTTTGCTTTTGCAGATGATCTATCCGCTTGTATCACTACAAACGAGAAAATGCAAAAAATGATGGCAGCGATACATATATACTGCCGTGCTAGTGGGGCCAAAATAAATATGGAAAAATCAAAGGCGCTACCCTTTGGAAAATGGGATCAAAAATATCCAGATATAGGGATCCCATATGTACAAGAAATTAAAATATTAGGAATAATATTTCACAAGGACGAGGAACAAATATTAGAATCCAATTGGCAAAAGATAGCGAGAGACATTCGCATACAATGTTATAAAATGCGAAGCAGACAGTTGAACATGATACAACGGGTGTGGTTTTTGCAAACATATATGTTTAGTAAATTAAACTATACGGCCCAAGTGATCCCAATCAATCAAAAATACCTCAGAATAATGAATTCAGCAATTGGTTGGTTTATGTGGTATGGCCATTTTTTTCGAATACCACTATCCAATCTATGGCAAATGAAACTAAAAGGAGGATTGGAGCTCACAAATATTGAGATCAAATGCAAATCCCTATTCCTGGCAAGATCCTATACGCTCTATGGCATTGAAGATTCCATTACATCATTATGGATACAGTTATGGACGGAGGAATTTCCACCCCAAAATCCGCCAGATCTACGCAGATTGAAAAAAGGACCGATATATCTACGAAGTTTGATGCAAGAATTCAGTTATGTGGTGCTTCCGCCAAAAAGTGAAGATGTAAAACTCTCTCAATACTTATATACACTGTTTCACAAACAGTTGCAGATACCGACTCACCGCATTGAAAAACATTTTCCCAATAACAGATTGCAAAATATTTGGAAAAATTTAAATAAGAAATTTCTGTATACTTCAGTGTATAGTGTTTGGTACAATGTAATACATGATATTATACCAACTAATGAACGCTTACATAATATCAATAGACTAACAACTAATAAATGCCACATATGTGGAGAGATAGACACCACTGAACATAGAATAGTAACATGTAATGGAGTACAGGGAATTTGGAAATGCCTAACGACATATCTAGGACAAATATGTCGAACAGCACCCCAATACTTTCAACCGTCTATGTGTACAAGATCAGATTTCAAATATTTTCCAGAAAAGAAAAACAATGCAGTAATTTGGTTAATAGCTAATACAATATATTATGTATTTTGTAAAAAGTATGAGAGCAATAGCATTTTGTACACACAGTATTTAAAAAGAACTAGATGGAAATTGTTACAATATCCAAAAATGTATGAGTATTTTGGAAACTACCTCAGTGTTGTTTAGAAAATAATAATTATGTACTTGTGGTGTGAAAGTGTAAACATGTATTTAATATATGAAGAAATGTATATTTATATTACAGGTACAAATGCATGTTTACGCCAAAAATCTGGTATTAGATAGCGAAAATGGGACTCTTACTATAATACTAACTATGTTAAAAATTCTATACAATACTTTAACAGAATTTATGTAAGGAAACAGAACTATTTTGTATATATGCCGATAAAAAAAAAAAATAAAAAAAGGTCGGTAACGCGTCAAAAGAAAAAAAAAAGTCGGTAACGCGTCTGACTACCATGCTCAAGTTCCCGGGTTCGATCCCCGGCCGGTTCAAATCCGGGAACTTTTCTAATGGTGGAAGCGGCCCCGGCGCCCACCCAGCGTCGAATAACATGGGTACCTGGGGGAAACCCTGGGGGGTAAAGACGGTCAGGGTCGTGATGGTGATCACATCACCCCCACTCACGACCGGATTAAGAAAGTGTGGGGCGTTACCCCCACACCCCCTATACGCCTTCATGGCGTGGTGCTACGCACAGGGGAACACTTTACCTTTTATCACTTTTATGTATTTCTTGACAATGTAAACAAGTACACGTGGCTTGTGACAGATGCTATTGGTTATGCAAATCGCAGCTGTGCATGAATCTTGCGCGCAGGAAGAGCGCGCAACAATTACGCCTGCAACATAAGCTTTAGACAGTGTGTACGCTTTCCGGGATAAAGCAAGTCCACTGAACGTAGCTTCTATATGAGATTTGTGAAACCTTACACTATAAACTGTACAGGTACGACAAATATATGTAAGCACAAGGTAAAGCCAGAAACACTACATTAATGACAAATGCCTTTGGAAAACCTAAACCACTAAGTCGAAGGAAATGAACAAACCACAACCAACTCCACGGCGTCCAGGAGCCGCTCAACAGCCTGCACCCGACGTTACTTCACGGAAACAAATATTGGACAAGTTTCAAGCATCTTGCATAGTACAGGATCTGTCAACCTTACTCAAGGACTCCAAAACTTCAAGCGAACAATTACAGCACACTCCCCTCAGTGATTTCGGGTAAATTTGACACATTTATTAAGGGAACAGTCCAGATGTATTACCTCCTAAAAGCTGTTGCAACATTGTATTATTTTATATCAATATGGATTATTATGTCATGTCACAATTGTAAGTAAACAATATTATTTAGTTATTTTCACCAAAATATGGAGTTAATCATTCGGCGGGCGCGCTATTTTTTATAACACGAGCAGGCGCGCGGGGGACTTTGTCACCCCAGCCGTTTTTCGCTTAAAAATTTGCTTGTTTTACATTTATATATGAATGAATTTATTTTGACATGTACTTACATTCTTAATTTGTATCCTTCAATGTACAAATATTTATTTTTTATTTATTTGTATATTTATTTTCACCCATACAATGAAAAGGTGTTGTTCTCACATAATATATATGTAGCCTTTGAGTTTATACATATTTATGTCTTTTATTTATTTTCAATAAAAAGTATATTGCAAACTTTATTTGTGTCTTTCAGTTACAAATGTTTACAAATGTTTATTTTTTGTTTCTTTGCACTCATACAATAATCTGTTGTTTTTTTATAATTTTTATCATTTAGTTTAAATATTTTAATTGTATTTGTTTATTTTCTCGTGTACAATAATAAAGTTCTTACGCACAATGTTTGTGTCTTTGAGCTTACAAATGTATATAAATGTGTATTTTTCATTTATTTTCACCTACAATAAGAAGTTGTTGTTTATCCCACACATGGCGTGGTACATCAATATAATATTAAATAACAATCAAACTTTATTGCCATAATAGTGATCGGTGATAAAACTAATAGCTTAATAGATACAAACGAAAGCATAAAAAGTAATAATAATTAAAATTTTAGTTACACGAGAAGGCGCAAGAATGCAAAGAAATGGTAAAACGCCTCTGGTATGTAGTGAAAGGTAGACAGAAGAACGGTGGCTTCCTCCGTCGGTAGCAGAAACTCCAATACAATAGCGGATGGCATGGTTGGGGCCAGTCATATCTCGACACGGCAAAAAAATGTAATTGTGGGTGTGACAAAGTTCCCCAGCGCCCGCCGAAGGATTAAATATGGACTTAAAATTGTAAAAATTTACCTTGTTAATAATGTAAGACACTACATAATATATATATATATATATATATATATATATATATATATATATATATATATATATATATATATAATACAGTCTCGGCATTGTAACTTTTACCGTGACTGTCTTGAAGAGAAACCAGAAGCGAATCCCGTACGCGTGCCACAAAATTGTTGCGTCTTGCGCTGCTGTTAGGCACGCAACTAGTACTGAGGGCGGGGTTAGCAATGGGCTCCTCAATTTTAGACTCTCTTCCAACGTCGCCAAAATAACGTTTGTAACAACCTGGAGTCGATGCTTGAAACCTCATTCTATAAATATGTAAAATATGAGTCCAAACCTAATATATGTACAAATATGGGGAAAAAAACTGAATACTTCGAGTCTACGTACCATGATGCACAAAGACAGTGCAAAATTATAACTGATTACAGCTCTATACATAAATATGTATTGACATATAAATCCGTTTCCTGGTAATCAATACCGAATAGATGTAAAAAATGTTATTGATACTGTAGCAAAAAATTAAAAAAATGTGAACCTGAGCCTGATCTCAGTATTTAGTCGATGCCCAGTTGTCGAAGCGAGATCATCTCTCAGAAAAGGTCCAAAGGAACCGGAAGAAGAAGAAGCAAAATAATAAGAAGAAGAAGCAAAATAATAAAAAGAAGCAGCAAAATAATAAGAAGAAGAAGCCCAAAACTTTGGGGTAGAAGCAGAACTCCGAACCTGGACTACTCTCGGCTTCTACTTGAACGAAACGTGTCAGGCTTCCTTGATTCGGATCCTGGCTCCTAGCCGAGCGAAAATCCCCGAACACTCTTTGTACGTACATTGACAGAGCTGTACGAAGTCACCCGCCCTCTGGTTCCATCCCAGCCTTGGTGCCAGGGTGGATTGATTTAAATCAGGTGATTAAAAAAAATCATTAATATAAATCACTCTAATTAAAAAAAAAAACTTATAGAATAATTTACATAAGGATTTTGTAGATATCACAATCACTTTTGGTGAAAGAACATTACTCTCGTAATCATTTAATGGTGATTATTAGGTTCTAAGATAAGAAAATGAAGGAAATGAAATAGATGTACTGATGGTATTTCATACGAAATGAAATATAAACACAGGATTTCTCTTGATTTACAATTCAAAACTTTTATGGGCAAAAATTGCAAACATTTTCAGTAGAAAAATATACAAAGTAGTAATCATGTTAAACAGTAAATAATGTCAATATCGCTAAACTGTAAATAAACATGGTAGCTGATATTTTTCAAACTATCATTAAAAAAAATCTCAAAATTTCAGCTACAAAGAAGTGGTGTCGACCTCCGTGCCAGAGTGGTTAGCAGAGCGCGCTTCGAGTCCCGGGTAAGGCATGAGTATTTTTGTCCAGATGATTGAAAAGTGAATTGAAAAGTGTAAAAGTGAGAAAAAGTGTGAATGGTGGGGGATACCTCCGTGTAGGGGGTATTTTCTTTTGTAAAAAAAGTGGTTGCGTCGTCGCCTTGTAATCAAGGGGTCCCGGGTTCGATACCCGGTGGAGGCACATAGTGGTTCGGATCCCACTTTAAACTGTAGGCCCAGTCCCAATTAGACTTACTGTTCATAAAGTGGACTTAAAACACCAAATCACTAAATCAATCAATCAGCTACAAAAACTATAAAAATATTTAAGTTAATATTTAAGTTACAAATATAGAGTACATCCAGAATGTTTTATTTTCGCTGGAAGAAAAGTTACTGATGTAATTATTAGTTTCATTAACAAACTCAACAAACATTTCCATAGTAGTTATAGTATGAGAAACAGAAAAATGTATATTTACATGTATTTTTTTATTTGCTATAATCAAACAGTTCAAATATTTTACAGGGCCGTTTACTATAAAAATATATACAGAGGTTGTTCGCTTTATATCCAACCATTGTCGATTCGGTGCTGCCACCTGGCGTATCATGCTGGAACTATGGGTCTGCTGGCGGGATCAGTGTTGTGTCTGACCTTGTAGGTGCGTTAGTGTTGGTAGTGAAAGTTATCAAATGGCGCCGAAAATCAACCGGTATTGGGAGGGTTACGTAATGGTCCTTTTCCATGCTAAGTTTTCATACGTACGCATTGTGAAACAGTGTCGGGAGAATGGGGTAACACTCGGGGTGACTACTGCGAAAGCTATTGTGGCCCGTTACACACAACAGGCTCTCCTTTCGAAACATTCATTCACGAAAACCACCAGGAGAAGGTCTGCAAGCAAAGTGTCACCCGTAGTGTAAAGGGGGATCCGTCGATTGGCGTGCCAAGAAAATCCCCTGACTCAACGTGATATGGCACACAGATTTCACCTCGCACCGTCAACTGTGAACAAAACAATTCGCAAGCGCCTCAGGTTGAAGTGTGTGTGGAAGGCCCGTGTACACCACCTTCTACCATGTCACATTGCCGAACGTAATACGAACTGCAGGAAACTGTATGAAAAGTACCTGGCGGTTTCCAAATGGAAGAAAGTTGTCACAATGGATGAATCATATGTCCATCTCACTGCTGGTGGTCACATTCGGGCGATCACATACCGTGACATTGACGGCAAGGGGTGCAGCAACTTTGTTCGTCAGTGCAGGGAAAGTTTCCCTCGTGGCTTTATGGTTGTGACGGTATTCGGATATGAGGGTAAGTTGATGATACGCAAGGTGGACAAAAACGTGAAGGTGAATGCCAGATACTTCCAAGACTACATTATGACACCTATCTATCGGAGAGACATCCCACAATTATATGGAATGGACGCGAACCGGGTGTTCATCCATATGGACAAGGCTTCGAGTCATACCACCAGAACATCACTACGTTTTTATCAGGAAATGGCAGAGGAATTAGGAATTCGTGTCATTCCGTTTGAAGACATTCCTGTGAAAAGCCCAGATGCCAGTCCAATGGATTTTTGCGCATTTGGACTGTTGAAACGACGTTTTCAACATCGCCGCCCGCGGACCCTGGATGGTCTATGGAAAGCTTGCATGGAGGAGTGGGACAGAATTCCCATGCCTGTCCTGCGCCGGAGCTTGCTGCAATGGAAACTGCGATGCCGGGCGATAGTCTACAATCCTGGGGGTCCAATAGAACATGATCGGTGGTGGCGGCGCGGTATCTCTTAAGGTGAGTACCCGTCAAAAATGGTCGGATATAAAGCGAACAATCTTCTGTATCTATATCAGGGGTGGCCAATGCGTCGACCTCGGTCTACCAGTCGACCGGCAAGCCACGAGAGGTAGCCCGCGGTGCTCTGTCAGTCTTTTGCAAAGCAACTAGATGATTTGCGCACGGAATTTGAAAGAATATTTACGGAGTTCTTCTAGTCAGAAGACGTAACTTTCATGGCCTTCCCATTTCAGGAAATGAAAACTGGTTCTGTGGATGAACTCTGTTCTCAAATATCGCAATTAGTGGAAGGAGACCCCAGTCAAGTAGAAGAAGAAATAGTGAAGTTGCGCTGCGACATTTACTTGAAAGAAAGATCAACTGATAGCAACGTATCAGAAATCTTAAAACTATTGTGTTACACGCACCTTCTCGGTCTTCTAGGGTCTAGGTTGATTACTATGTTACCCAGGATCGAACTTCTCAGATAGCTGTCAGGGTAACTACCGTGCGTCCATATCGATCTTCAGCCGAGAGATCGGGAGAAGCGTGCCGGGCGGCGCTGGCGGAGATGAGGACATTTGCGGCCTGTAATGCCCGCTTACTTTTATGGACATATGCAGACATTTATAAAATATTGCAAAACGAGCACTAACCTGTGTTATAAGAGTTGTTCAAACTGATATCCACCAAGTGCCAAGTGTGTAGACTTTCGGGGAGAATACGTTGAATAGCCTGAAACTTTCGTGCCTGTAGCTAAAGTCCTTCTGGGTCGGGCCGAGAACTTATCAGCCCCCTCGTAACGTGAACCTTGTGGCTGGCATTCCAATCCTCTTACTGACACAACACACATACACACTGCAATAACACAAACAAGTAACGGCAAGTAACCAATAATAACACTCTTGCGCACAGTACGAAATTAACACGCTCTTGCTTTACATCTGCTCGCCACTATATTCACAGCTCTGTCGCGAAGGAACAAAAGACTCGAGCTCGGAGATTTCGGATTGCAAGGAAGCTCACGAACACCATTGACTTTTAACGGTTTCGTCTACAGCGTAATCTTGATACAGTGTTGCACATTCGAAACCTCCAAACGATCCCCATCGACACAAAACTCTTTCAAGGATATAAACTTAAGCAGGACGTTACTGGTCAAAACTATGATTAAAATGTTTTATTATCTGTGGCTCTTTACATTGTTTTTTAAAGCGTATTTTTTTGTGTATATAAGGGCAGAACTTGGATGAATTACAGATGATAAATTATAACACAGGTTAGTGCTCGTTTTGCAATATTTATATAAATGTCTGCATATGTTCATAAAAATAAGCGGGCATTACAGGCCGCAAATGTCGGCATCTCCGCCAGCGCCGCCCGCCACGTTTCTCCCTATCTCTCGGCTGAAGATCGAAATGGACGCACGGTATCTTACAGACCCTAACCTGGTCACTGGTGTAGGATTTTAATACCTTTCCTTAGTTTTTAGCAATGAAAAAGTATGGAAATTTCTTCCAACAAAAGTCGAGTTTATTAACATTAATGCACAATATACAATAATATTGAATCCTTGGCAATCCTGGATTTAGGTTAACTGATACAGATTTTTATGACAAATTTGGAACGGGTAACCCATCCAGGATTAGTCACGATTGCTTTTCGGTATCGCAAGCAACTAGAGCCGAAGCAGCAGGTTTGAGAAACTAACCCAAGCAAATTGCAGCCTCCGAAGAGCGGCCAGTCCTCCATACAAGGTAAACTTGTGATACCGGCAATCGTGTAAGATAGCCGAAATATACAGAAAATCGGCTTTCTTTTATACTAGACGGTCGAGACGGTTATATACAAAAAACAAAGAAACTTGGTGGATATTTACAGGTTTCTATAGATTTACATAATTACGACATGTAAAATAGATGATAACAATATTTACATAAAATAGTTAAAGTTGTAAATAACATACCTTTCTAATATATTTTTTCAAAGCCAAAACCGTTTATACAATGATTAATTTTGTTGTCTTAAAGAAATTTAAATTAGTTCTCGAACATTCTCAATCTTGTGCGAGTCATAGATAACGTATACACACGCAGATGTTGTACTTTCTATTTTCAAATGGTAACATGAACAAATTCGACTGGGGCGACACATGTGTGAAGACTTCTATCCAAATATTCACAAATTGACGTTTTATTTGACTGCATTTTTCGGATCTACATATCTATGTGTCAGTGTTCTCTACAATGATTGCGATATAATGAAAGGAGAGGAATCGATTAACTGATAATCACTTGATTTCCTGCTTGAGACTAGCAGTAACGTCATATGAATTGCAACATGATAAACTCATTGGCGGAATGCAGTGTCAAATGTATGGAAACAAGTGAACTAACTGCTGAAAAGTACAAAATATTTGTGTATTTTTTTTTACTGATGCCCAGCAACAAGTGAAATACGTTTGTTAAAATGAGTGTTTATGAAAGAATAAAATTGTAGTAATTATGTTTATGTAAAAGAAAAATTAGCTTTTCATTAAAAGGATGAAAAGATGCTAATGATGAACTGGGGAGATACAGCCTAAGACAGGGGCCAGGCCCACAGTACTGAAGCCAAAACTTATTTCATAAATAAATAAGTAAATAAATAAATACATAAAAGAAAAGAAAATAATCAATGTAAATTTTATGGTATTGGTCCTTTCCTTCCCTTTTTAGGACCCCGTTGTTAGGTCTAATAAGATAAGTAGACCGCCAGCGATTCTTGAAATGTAAATTAACCCTCAAACTAAAAAACTTTGGCCTCCGCTGATCTATATGCATGGTGCCAAAAACCATGCAAGCAATTTTAAGCATTTTTTTAAAAAAAAAATCGATTTAAATAAAAAATCAACAAAAATTATTTCTTAAAATAAAAATCATTATTTTTATCCACCCTGCTTGGTGCTGTGCGGAGGTGTACAGGACACCACGCCATAGTCCGACCACTGGCTCACGCCATGTGGATTACGTGGGTGCTTTCGATCCGCTCCTAGCAACGATTGATTCGGACTTATCTTGTATTACCTATATCTGATAGCAGTCCATCTAAAGTGAAGGAGAAGAGGTAGTATATTTTTTATAATAAATTAGAACTTCATTTCCTTCCCCCTCCTCTCTCCCATAATTTTCAGCCACAATAACAACTAAGGGCAAACGTCCACTTGAGAGTATTGTGTTGCGTGTGCTAGCAACAATTTGATGAGGGTTAATTAAGTAACCGTTAACAAAGTGTAACACTGACGAAGACTATTCATTTCACCTAGCAAGCCCTGAGTAACTCGAAGAATCTCAATCTCCCGACAGAGTGAGTCGAGAACTTAACTTTAGACAACATCGAAGCACAGCAAGCTTGCTTAATGGTAAGAGTACAGTGGTAGTGAAGGTGTGTTGCACTTTCCACAGTTTCATATTAATTATGCCATTGACATCTGGATATTCTCGCAACACGCATATTTCCGCTTTCTACTTTCAAAGAAAGTTCGTCTTCGCCTTGTTATCAAGGGGTCTCCGGATTCATACACGATGGAGGCACATTGCACCGCGGTTCGGATCAAACTTTAAACTGTAAGCCAAGTCCCGATTAGCCTATCTGTGCATAAAATGGAAGTTAAACATAATAACCACAGAATTATACTTTTCTTTAAATATTACAGCTTGATCATATTTCTAATAGCTAAGCAGTATACTGTTTTCCGTCATTCTTAACTCGGAAAATTAAATATGGCAACACTGCAATTATGTTTTTTCCCCAATATTTCTTACTTTCTTTCAAGCACATCATAATTTAAAACCAAGTGTCTACTTTAATAAATTTAGAAGTTAAATATGGTACCCTGCATTTCTGTCTTCCCTATTTCGTTATTTTTGCAGTTGTTCAGTTGGTGTTTTAAGTCAACTTTATGCACAGTAAGGCTAATCGGGACTGAACATACAGTTTAAAGTAGGATCCGAACCACTATGTGCCTCCACCGGGTATCGAACCCGGGACACCTTGATTACAAGGCAACGACGATTCCACTGCGCCATCTGGGAGGTCCTATTTTTGCAGTTGCAAATATATCCATTAATATCGATTTCAGTGACAACCGGCCACCCCGATTCGGATCCAACTTTAAACTGTAGGCCCAGTCCCAATTACTGTGCACAAAATGGACTTAAAATACCAACTCAATCAAACAACCTTCAGAAAATGAAAAAAAGTTAGACATGTCATTTCTTTGAATGTCGGTGACAATGGTTGTACATTAGCATTACCAAGTTAATAATTGTACATTATCCATAGTCTAGTGCTTATAATTAATTTAAGTAATTAATTCACATGGTGTGTTATGCAGTGTTTACCAGCGTATGGGATTTTATTGTTGTATGGTGTCTGATGTGAATGCATGCGTGCTTACACGGGAATATATGAACGTTCTCTAGAGAAGAGGGCAGATCAACACAAGCAACGCACAAGCAAGAATGAAATCGTCGAAAATAGGTGAATGTGCATGGACTTATAAGTACCACATATAACCAGTAAGGGCACCAGCCGGTATTTTGCATGGTATGATACTGCATGATATTTTTTGTTCTTTATACAAATTACATTTCTTTTCCTCTGCAAGAAGCATACCGCGCCTTTCTCGTCTTTCGAAGACCAACAAAAACCAAATCAAATCAAATATTTCTAGCCGGCATCTGTGGCGGAGTGGTTAGCACATCGCGCTACGACGCCAGGGGTCCAGGGTTTGACTCCTGGCCTGGACATGGGTGTTTGCGAGTGTCCATTCATCAGTTTCATCATATCATCATTTATTCCTATCTTCGCAAATTAGCCAAAAGTGGCACAAAAAGCGAAGTGAAATAAAGCAAATCAATTAATCAATCAATCAAATGTTTGAAAGGTCGAAGTGACCATTTCAGTTCGCTCGAACCAAAAGAAAACTTAGTGTCCCTGTGGTGTGGACTGTAACCTTGGATCGAAATACCGACCTGCTCTCCCTGAGACTGATTTCTGAAGTGGTTCATGAGGATCTGCGGGTTTCAGTTCGTCTCGGCCGGAGCAGAAACTGCCAGCGTGAATTCTAGTTAGACTACGGATTACGTATCCGATATCGGATCGCCGGCTAGAACTACGAGGAGAACTAGTATTGGAGGGAATGATTTTAGTTCGACCCGAAACAGAATTCCAAACGCCAGTCGCATTCCGTCTAGATAACCCAATACTAGACGGTACAGCACTACGCGGATATTTCGCGTGTGATTTATTTGCGAAGACATTCACATGTCGACGTGTAGCTGGATTTTCTTTTCATCTTCCAGAGGTCCCGGCTTCGAATTCCGGCCTGGGCGTTGTTCGTATCTCTTTATCAATTTCATCATATCATCAATCATCCTCGCGATTAACCAAAATCGGAAAAATAGCGACGCTAAATAACAGAAATTAATATCATATCAAAATATTTTTAAGATCCGGTTCCTTGTTTTTTTTTAAAAAAAAAATGTAGGTTGGCTAGTGTATTTCAACACAGTTAAACCCTTGAAAAGCGTGGATTCTTCCTATTGTGCACTGAATTAAATTGTCTTGCAATCAAGATGTTTCAGGTTTGATTCCTGGTGGGGTCGTACAAGTATCAAGCATCTTGCATAGTACAGGAGGCACTAAGTGATATGTGTACCAAGTTTGGTTGAAATTTCCCCAGACGTTCGAGAGTTATGCCGGAACAAACATACACACACACACACACACACACACATACATACATTTTTTAGATTACGAGATGTAAGTAACGCATATTACAGAAACAGAATGGAATGGTCTCGTCGGTTTGGAATGCAGACCTTGCGAATTCCCTTAATTGCGTCATCCGGTGGAAAGGTAACAACCTGGACAGATGGATCTGTATTTGCAGGTACTGGAATTTGTATATCTAAGCAGCCACACCGATCTGAGAATATAGGAAAGGAATTTGTATGAGCGTATATTTTGAAGTTAGTGCTAGAACATCTCGTTAAGAACGAAGGAACAGGAGGATGGAGGTAACTCTGTTACCACTGTTATCTGTCATTACCTTTCGTTGCTCCTTTTATTATCCTCCATCGGGCCCTAGATCCCGAAAGGCAATTTTGTATTTAATGGAAAACATGGTGTACAGATTCCGGTATCTCTCCCAACAATATTTCGAAAGAATATTTTCTAAAAAGTTAAAATTATCATCACTGTTTAAAATCTCATAGTGCAAAGTCATGCCCAAAACTGTAGTGGGTGTCCTGAATTGGAGGGGGGGGGGGGGAGGACGCCTCGAAAAACTGAATTAGTTAAATGAGTCGAGCTACATCTAGTTTAGTATACCTTGATAGGGCATATGTCTATCATATTTTTTAAATGTGTGATTTCCTATTTTTCGATATGGATAGCCGCTTTCTCATTAGGTACTCCGAACCTATAAATCTTAATTAAAGCTTTGTAATGTTGTGCAGGTTAAGATTAAGTACAAATGTAATTTAAGGCAACTAATGTGACTAAAATTATAACAAAATATGACTAAAATTGCGTGTATGATATAAGATGCCTTATGACCTCTCCATGAATATTTGCGAGTTCGAGTCATAGCCACGTACCTTTGTGTGTGTATCTTTTATCAATTTCATTATCATTCTCTTCCGAGTACAAAAGTGAAAGTAAAGCGTCACAATTCTTTTTAAAAAAATACATATTCATGCACAATGCAACTGGAAATCGGTTTTTGTTGCCAGTACAAAAATGTTGCTTATGCAAGATGAGTGAAAGTTTTGCGCATACAAATCAAGATGTACTCTTTGCATTTAAAGTTTTCACGTATCCCTAGCAAGACATTCCCCTTAAGAGCAACCAAGAAAGTTAAAAATAGCACTTACGAGTACGTTTCGTGTGTATTCAGTGTTGAGTCTTTATGAAATTTGTTTCAAATTTCTATATCATTAATAGCTGGCCGCAAATATTCAGTGGAACCAAAAGTAGTTTTGCGTACATGGCTGTCGAAACAAAAAGAAACAAAAGTGATAAGGAATATAAAAACTATCCAACGAGATGTTACTCGACACCCTTTATTATTTAAAAGTTAGGAGATATCTCCTGTGTAACCCTTCCAGATTCAAACCACGACGCACCTGTCCTGTAAGCTAGCTAGATAAGTTTTCATGCAGTAACATTCAAAATTTTTAACATTTTTAAGCTCAAATACAATAATATTCGTCTGATAGAGAGTTGTGCTGCATATAATAAGTGTTTGCGTGTGCCTCTGCGCAAGTAGTGACGCGAGACGGCCCCACCGATGAACACGTGAGAGAGAATGGAATTGCGTGGAGGGGGAAAGCAACTGCAGCTGCGTGTACTGCTTCGCTCTGCCCACGCGAGTTTTCCCCGAAGTCGGATCGGATGAGTTGTAAGAGGCAGACGGCAAATAGCCTTGATTATTAAATGCTAATGTGGCGCCACTGTCAGCCCTCTCCGATGACATAGTGGTAACGCAGGTGTAATGAATGAGTTCAGGTTTGTCCAGTGGAGGAATGTTACACAATGGTTCAGGTCTCATTTTCTACCTTTGGACTGTAGGCCCGGTTTCGATTAGCCTTTCTGAGCACAAAGTGGACTGAAATCTTGCGACACTTTTTTTTGCCAACATTATTGTCTACAGTAGTTTAGAGAGTTACGTGGCGTGCCAAAGTGAGGGTGATAACCTCCCTCCTTTGGCTTAGGTTTCGGTCAAAACGGGATAGTACGTGTAGATTAGCTACGTGAAAATAAGGAGAACACAAATGTCTAAGTACTGAGATATTATGTAATCTCAATATAAAAAACCATGTTAATGAAACCTTTAATTGAATGGAATGATTCAATGCTTACTGCTTGTTGTAAATACGAAAACGGTAATGAACACAGAAATGAAACCCGACGGAACATTTTATGCCCGTAAGCAGAAGAGGATGGACTTTGTGTAATTAATCTTTGCAAGTCTCGTAACTCTACCTCAACAGATATCAGTGCTGCTCCGTTGTGAAACGAAATGCAAATGCATGCCTAATTCCTCTAATCCTTGATTAGGAGAGCATTATCCCTGAGAGTACAAGATTGGACTCGCGAGAGCCGTTCGCAATGATTAGAAAACGCAAACACCGCTCCGATATCAAACATGGGATCGCGTGGGAGGATTTCCAACCTGCCGGTGACGTTTTTGTCTGTTGAACGGGAAAGGAAGGTTTTGTTGGATGTTGCCGGCGAGGAGAGCTAAGTTTTGGGTCGAAGAGCAGCCTCCGTGCTTGTTGAGAGGAACAGCGAGGGAAACTTTTCTCTCCGTTCCAGTTACGGTGAATCGATAAAAAAGTCGAAACGCACACACACATACAAGTTTGGAAACAACCTCAGACAACTAACTGGAGGCAGGAAATAAAAACTATATTACGCGAGCGCTAGAATAGGCACGCCCGGTTATATCTACTGGTGTAAAGTAAAAATAAGTTTTCCTTGTTGTACATGTGCAGGATGAGAGGCATCGATGATCATATGATGGGAAATACATGTTGACGCAACTACAGGTGTGGGAAAGTTTCTTAAGAAAGAAACGTATTGTGATGGAAGCAATGTTGGACCACACAAAAAAAGAACGTGTGCAAATAGGTTTTGATGGTAACGAACTTAATTATGAAATGCTGGTGAGAAGAAAGGAGAATTTTTTAAACCACTTGGTTTATCAGCAATACTTCTTTGTTTGTATCTAGTCCATAATATACGAGTATATGAAATAGCTATGTATGTAGATGAAACCTAAACTTTAAACTAGGATCAGAAACACTGTGGACTGTGGAATGCCCTTAAAAGACACAACATTACAGCTACAACATCGAGAGGTCCATTATCGACAGTTATCTGGATTCATTTATTAGTATTTTATGTTTATTTTACTTGGTTTTTCTGCCACTTTTAACTACTCGCAAACTTGAGGATGAATTATGGTTATGGTTATATAAAAACAAAAAAAGGCAAATTTCCCCGAGCCCCTATACCACCGTGCCATGCAGGCACATTTAGGGGATGGGGGGGGGGGTTGGGACCCCACAAATTCTCGATCTAGGCCATTGTGGAGGTGATGTGATGAGCGCCACTCTCCGACCTCCTTTACCCCCTGGAGTTTGCCCAAGGTACCTTTTGATTTTAGGCTGGGTGAGCCCCAGAGCGTGGACAAGGCCGGGAAAATTCCGACCCTAGATCAGCCACCCGGGGAATTAAACCCGGGTCTCCCACGTCGCAGTCAGACGCCTCTTTTTATTAAAGGAGGACCCCCTAATCAGCAGCCTTCATCACACATCATACTCAAATCAATATATTTCAAATCTCTTTCTCATTCAGGACAGACGAACACAAACATCCATGTTCTAATCGTGATTCGAACCCGCCATGGAAGTCGACCCGATTAGACCACCGTGGATGAATGATGATGTGATGAAATTTATGAAGGGACATTCACAAAGTACATCCGTAGCCAGGCTGGAATTCTAACCCGAGGCCCCTGTCGTCGTAGCGGCTTGCACTTCACAACGGAGGTCGACGATACTGAAGTTTTTGAGGATTAAAAAGGTTCAGAGGCGTACTTCTTCCAATCACCTCAAGAATACATGGAAAGGCAAGAGAAAAGTTTGCCGTCAACAAGCTAATAAGAACTGGACTTCCAGTTTAAAGTGGGATCCTCACTACTGTCCACTGCGCCTCCTCCAGGATAGAACTCTGAATTCCTAATTTTGAGGTGACAGGATTAGCTACTACTCTGTCGCCTGAGGAAGACCTGTAGTAGTGTGTAGTAACACTGTAGAACTTAGAACTCAGCAAATTATTATTTCACTTCTTTGTTGATTTTTCTGCTTTTTGTTGCTATTGTAACTCACAAAACCTACGGTATATTGCTTCTTCTTGCACATATATTTTCTATCCGTATCGATTCCGAGAATAATTCCCGTGTTGTAGCCGTAATTTGTTCCATTTGAATTTCCTTGCGAGGTTCACAAGTTGCACCCCGTGAACTATCTTCGTGAAAGGCATCAGACGAGCTATTCTATTCAGCCATAGGGCACAACCACGTAGAAAGCTTGCAATAAACAGGTTTGTTTCTTGCACTTGCGAGGCCCGTCTGCAAGTCAGGATGAGCTGTATCTAGTGGAAAATATGGAAATGAAAATTTTGATTAGGATGAGGTTAAGGGTGTACGAACTTCAAAGATTTGTGTAATATCACAAGAAACAATTGTGTAGCAATATGAGTATGAAGATAAGAACTTTACGTTACATTCTCAATAAAATATAAGAACTTTTGACAATAAATTGGGGAAAACTGGCGCTTTTGATGTATCTTCATTCCAATTTGCAGCTTACCTCTTTCCTCTTGCTTGCTCCCTCTTCTCTTGATAAGTGTTTTTCTCTTTCTTTTTTGATATCTCTTTTTGCTTTTTATTCCTCTTCCTCTCCCACGTTTTCTTTTCTTTAAACCTCACCTCTTTATTTCTCTTCGTTGTCCATCTCTCTCTCTCTCTCTCTCTCTCTCTCTCTCTCTCTCCCACACCTTCCATCGTTGTACCTGACTTCTCTAATCTTTCTTCCTATCTCTTCTTTAACATCCTCTCTTTTCTCTCTCCCTTAAAATACACTTGTTTCTCAAGCACGAAACCCATTATGAACTTCCGGTCCAGCCGGAAGTAGCAATGGAGAGTTCACGGTTGCAGTTTGTGTGGAGGATGAGGGACGGAACAAGAGGAACAGAGAAAGGTTGCGAACGGAAACAGATTGAGTGCATGATGTTTTTGTGAAAAGGAGAGAATGTGATAAACTTGTATTGGAGGAATTATAGAGGAATTGGTACTTTTATAAAAAACCTCCTCTTCGCCTTTCCTGCTCATAGAATGTACATGAAACAAACAAAAAAATCTACACCAGTTTGATCTAGTTGGTTCGGGAGGAACGCCCACGACCGGCTTTAATTCTCGGATAAGCATTCCGGCTTTTCCTCTCTTGTGTCCAACTGAAGGGAGGAGAATAGAATCGAATCTGGCGCTCGTGGGTTCCTTTCCGTTTGATTTCTTTCAAATTCACTTGCCAATGCTGGTCGGTCTGTGCTGTATTGAACAGTGTCATTCCAGCCGTTCGTAATGAGATTCCTCGCTTGTGATGAAGCATAAGTCAATATATCCTACAAAATACACGTATTTTGACCCTCCTGAGGAAAATTTCTGTTTCACCCTAGCCTGCACTCATTTTCGCACCGGCCAATATAAAATCTTCCTCTGATGCCTACCGCTGTGTGATAAAGTTCCACAATGAAAAAAACTGTTGTTTACACGTTCAGGGCAGATTCGTTTCTGATGATCGAGTGTTGCAATGGACTAAACAAAAATAAACAAAACTCGAAGGTGTTAAGATAGACGATTTGTGATTTGAGCAAAATCCAAAAGATTAATATTTGCCATGTTCTACAATGAATATGTAGTTAGCAATGTTTTTGATAAGGATGGAAGAATAATAGTAACCATCAACTGGGACGTTAAAAAGTTTTCCGTCTGCATACGCCGACGATGATGCTTGGTAAGCAAGACGTTTTGTGTTTCCAAAACAAGAACGAACAAGTGAATACAGTAAGAAATAATTTTAACAATGGATTACGACAATAACCCTTCTTCAACGTCTATGTAAAATTGGAAAGTTCTTCCAACGCTAGTCCTCCATATAATCGTGATTAACGTACCTCCGTAGATTTCGGAAGAACAGCGCTCGTTCTTCAACGAGACTTCAAGATTCCCTCAAAGACTAACCTGTCTCAAAGTGCTAACAGACGAAATCAACATGAAATATTAAAGCAATGGCCTCGCCTTTCCAAAGTCTGGTATCGATCACTGTTCGCGCTAAAGGCAGAAATCACTGCTCTAAAACTGGCTGACGTTCCTCAGGCTGCAAACAATCCTCCCCTCGGCCTCTGAAAATCTCCAAGCGCCGAGCATTTGCCTCCGAGAGAGGTGTCGTGTTTCCGTGTTCTGGCCTCCGACAGGGTGCAGCACGCCATACCGTGACTTGCCGCACGGCACGGATTTCGCTTTTAATGGCGAGTTTTGCACTTTCCAATGCACCGGACGGTAAAAATTCATAAGATGTGGAGATAACCCAGGTGTTTGGCCGAAGAAATTGACAATGTGCTCCTATTATTTGATATTGCACTTTGCTTGTTCCTCAGTTAAGCTGTTTGTACACTCAACAGCGAAAGAAACAGTAGGCGAATTGTCCACCACCATTTTCATTCGGTCTGAATTACACCGTGTGGTGACAATTAATTGCAATAAAGAAGTCAATTAGCAGAGAACAATGCGTGCTTTAAACCAACATAGTTTCATTCCTTAAAACAACACAGGATGTAGAATAAAAAAGTAATGAAAATAGCGGTGGACAATTTGCTTACCATTATCTTTGCTGTTGACTGTACACGATCAAATGATCACGAACGAGTCGTTCAATTGAACGCTTAATTTTGACAATTGAAAGTCGTTGAACAGGAAATCTTGAATGGTCTGAAATTACTCACGTACACGATCAAAGAAAAATTGGACAACTTCACATTTTACCAAAACGTGACACTATGTTCGGCATGAAAAGAAGTAAATAGACTAGCGATTAGCCGTAACAAAGATAATTATTTTATTTCAAAAGAAAGGTGTAGGTCGAAGAAATTCGAAAGAAGTGTGATGTTCCTGTATTTTCTCTGTATTAATAGTCTAAATGCAATCTGAGACAGCAGAAAAAACAATATGAACATAACAAAATAATTTTATAAAAGTCTCATTTCCACAGATAAACAGATAGTAGTCGTTTTTCATTGTGTTTATCTAAACTTTAATTTAAGATCAACACAAAATATTGAGTTTTACGGTTGGTTGTCGATTATATTTTATTATCACATTAATCCCTGCTATAGAAATATTCATCATTCTTTCTTGTATCATAGCGATTAAATGAATAAAGAATGCTCCTCCTTTCCTTTCCCTCAAGTGACAAACACGTATTTACACTTCCAACGTTGCTTTGATGCTCTCTCTTCACCACAGAATAGAAATAAATAGCATTCTGTGCCTGGACTTCTTTCCGCAATAGCATGTGTTCTGATTGTTCGACAGTCAGCCTTGGATGGCGTTATTTAGAACCATTCCCAAATAGAAATTCTAGGACCCTAACCTTGCATCCAATGAGAAAAATGACGTGGTCTCTGACGTAATTTCCCATTAAGCGTTCAATTCAACCAACGACTTGTTCGTGAGTCATTTGATCGTGTACAAGGCGCTTTACTTTGCTTCACATTTCGACAATAATCGTGAGTAAGAACTTGATGAAGTAGTAAATTAGAACGAAGTCTTTTATCATGGCGGATTGTTTTTAGGGCAGTTCTAGCATTGTAATTTTAACTTCATATTTTATATTCGATCTTTAATTTGGCGGATTCTTTTATGTTGGCGTTGGTATAGCGCCACACAGATCGCAGGAGATGAGTTGAATGCTGGTGTTTTGTCGCTGTCGATCACGCGTACTTTGATGCCTTGGAGAGATGAACCTTCGCGTTCCTTCGCAGGCGGTCACCCATCCCAAGGAAGGAACCATGAATTATATTCCTATCGAACTATTGGATTTATCACGAACGTGCAATAAGTAACAAGAAATAGTGAATGTTCCTTTTTGCCATTTTCTAAAAGTACTTCGTGAGCAAAAATTTTCAATTGACTTTTCTGAAACCCTGTTTTTTTTTTTTTCAAGAAATTTTGCGAACATTTCTCATATCAGTCATTTTTGGTAGTTGATTAGTGAGATTCTCAGTACCACCTACGTACTAACCTTATTTAGTCACAATTTGGCCATTTATGAAATTAGTTCACGAAATATAACAACCCAATAGCGTAAAATGCATAATGGCACATTAATATGAATCAGAGATTTTGAAGTTTAAATTTTTTTTATTTTAATAGCATAAGTGAATTAATCGGAATTTTCGAAAGAAATGAAACACGTGTTGTCCCGCCGTCGTCGACTACGCTGTAGTAGAAAGATATTACTAAGCACATGCCTTTTATATTCTTCCCTGTTACTATGGAACAAACATTCACTTTTTGAAACTTTTTCAACCCATTGGTCCATGTTTGCTCCTTCTTCACACAACTTCATTTAATATACGCTTGGCTATATGGAATAATGATTAGGCTGTATTAAAAAAATTATACATAACATAAATGAATACACATATCATACATAAACTCATACATTACAAAAAAACAGGCCTCCCGATGGCGCAATGGTAGCGTCGCCGCCTTGTAACCAAGGGGTTCCGGGTTCGATTCCCGGTGGAGGCACATAGTGGTTCGGATCTCACTTTAAACTGTAGGTACAGTCCCGATTAGCCTTACTGTGCAAAAAGTACAATCAATCATACATAACAAACTCAAAAAATTCAGAATTGTTGCATAGCTACGTTTCATAAACGTTAACCTAAAAAGAAAAGAACAAACACGTATCCCTTTATTTAAAGAAACTTTCTTGGCTAAACAATAACAATAGAAGAAAATACTTAATACTCACCTTGTTGCACAAAATACTTAATAGTGGCTCCCCAAAATACTTATTCGATAAGATCTGTTCTCGTAGAACATAATATCCGCAAGAAACACAATCTAAAAATCCCCAAACATAAAACCGCCACCTATAACAAGTCCTTCATTGTTACAGGGATAAGGGAATGGAACAAACTGCTTGCAACATTGACTAACATTATTTGCCATCAAAGTTTTAAGAAAAATCTAAAGAACTTACTATTGTCCCAACAACTCCCAATTAGATCATTGAGATAGCAGAAAGATTGTCATACTTTCGCTTAAAAGTTATTAAACTTTTCTTCATATGTTAACAATTACACCTGCACTTACATATGCGAAAGCGGCCTGGATTACTTCCATTCAACCTCTCTCCTTCCACACCTCGCCCTGGGTGTCTCGGGAGCAGATTTATAATAACGCCTGAATTACGAAAAGGGGGTTACATATAGCATTTATATTTTTAGTCCCTAGGTTCTTTAAGTACAGAAAGTGAATAAGCATCTGGTAAAATATCAGTACTAATGTTCTTGGAGTTAATTTGTCAAATCAGAACATTATCTTGTAGGATTACATGGTTTTATTATATGCTGTTTTATATACATATTACATAGCGTTTCCATATGTGCATTGACCAAATCAACAAAAATCTAAATCAACAAATTGCGCCCCTATGGCTTACACCATTGGCACTTCCTTTACCGCAGGGTTAGCATAACTATCTCCACGGGCCTACCCTCAACTTAAACGATATTCCGATCATTTCAATGCGTTTCCTTACGCCATTACTTCTTTTATTTTGGGTATTAATTTTCTATTCGGAAATATCTGAATATGCAAAGCTCTTCTAAAGGGGACTTTGGGACAGCAAACAGGGGTTGGCTTACACCAAATGCTACATTTTTATCATCAGTCTAGCCACCATAAGTGGACTAAACTAGAGGAAAGGTTCCTCGTCGTCGTGAACGTTGTAAATAACTATTTTTTGTTAGGCCCAACTGGCCATTCTTATAGTCGGGGTGGGAGTCCGAGCACGTTCACCCGTAGAACTGGAAATTTCCACAGTAACGGTTACTTTATAAAAAATAATTATTTTTGTGTAATATGTAAACTAAAACAAAACAATCTAAAACACTTGTTAACACCTTAACACCTCACAAACACATGCAAATTGAACACCAAATATCTGGATACTGAAGCACAGGCACATCCAGTGCCTTCAGCAGATAGCTGTGGGTCTAAATAGCAGTAGATGCGCTCTCACTGCCCAGCATGCTAGCTGCCGCTCCACGGGCGACTTGACTGTGAAAGGCACTGTACGAGACGTATTCGGAAAGTAAGTACTGAAAGGGTGTAAAAAATAAAGTTAAATAGTTTCGTACCTTTTTTTTATTTGCATTGCCTTGTGTAGTAGTAGTTGTGCGTTTGTTTTTTTCTTGTGTAGTGATTGTTATGTGTTCGTGTGTCTTGTGCAGTAGTTGTGCTGTGTAGTGTGTGAGTTTGTCTTGTGTAATAGCTGTGGTGTCTAGTGTGTTTGTGTTTGTCTTGTGTAGTAGTTGTGGTGTGCTTGTATGTGGGTTTGTCTTGTGTAGTAGGTGTGCTGTCCAGTGTGGTTGTGTTTATCTTATGTAGTAGTTATGTTGTCTAATGTATTTCTGTTTGTCTTGTGTATTATCGGTGATATGTATGTATATGTCTTGTGTTGTAGTTGTGCTGTCTAGTATGTTTGTGAAGTAGTTGTGCTATCTAGTATGTTTGTTTTGTCTTGCGTAGTAGTTGTGCTGTCTAATTTGATTGTGTCTGTCTTGTATAGTAGTTGTGGTGTGTAGTTTGTTTATGTTTATATTGTGTAGTAGTTGTGATGTGTTTTTGTTTGTATTGTGTTATAGTTGTGATGTGTTTGTGTGTGTCTTGTGTAGTAGTTGTGCTGTCTAATGTGTTTGTGTTTGTCTTGTGTAGTAGTTCCTCCATTCATATTGGGGGTTAGGCGTTGAGCTGACAACTCTGCACTGTAAAAACAAATGTCAAGAAACAGCAATATAAGGCCATGGGTAAAATATTCCGGAGGTAAAATAGTCCCCCGTTCGGATCTCCGGGTGGGGACTACTTTGGGAGGTCCCTGGACTAAGGATAAGATCTACGTTAGGAATAAGGATATTAAATTAGGCACCTGGAATGT
This sequence comes from Lepisma saccharinum, assembly GCF_977018435.1. Taxonomy (NCBI): domain Eukaryota; kingdom Metazoa; phylum Arthropoda; class Insecta; order Zygentoma; family Lepismatidae; genus Lepisma; species Lepisma saccharinum. Next base: position 18,741,877 of record NC_139236.1, on the reverse strand, counting down.
TCTGAGCCTTTACCGGCCTGGGGCATTTCAGTGTACAGTTAATGAGATAGTTAAGTATAAATTAGATGTAGTAGCCGTCCAGGAAGTTAGGTGGCCAGGAGAAGGGAGTTGTAAAACTAAAAATTATACTTTTTTATATGGTGGTACTGAAAATCATAATTTTGGAACAGGCTTTTTCATAAATAATAGAATTATCTCGGCTCTTAAAACAGTAGAATTTATTAATGATAGGATATCATATGCAGTTTTACAGGGTAGGTGGTGTAAAATTATTTTAATAAACATGCACCAACGGAAGATAAAGATGATAATACTAAAGATGATTTTTATACAGAGTTAGAACAGGTCTTTGATAAATTTTCTCAGTATGATATGAAAATTCTGTTAGGTGACTGTAATGCACAGATTGGCAAAGAAGAGACATTTAAACCCACGATTGGTAAAGAAAGTCTTCATGAATTAAGTAATGATAATGGTATAAGATTGATTACTTTTGCAACCTCAAAGAATTTAATTGTGAAAAGTACCACATTTAAACATAAAGATATCCATAAATATACCTGGTCTTCTCCAGATGGTAAAACTCATAATCAGATGGATCATATTCTCATTGATCAGAGAAGGCATACTAGTATAATTGACGTTCGTACACATACAGGTGTTGACTGTGCCAGTGACCATTATTTAGTAATTGCTAAATTAGAGAAAGACTCTCAGTGATAAATCATAAGCAACAAAATCTAAAATTTGTAAAATTTTATACAGGAAAGTTTACTGATGAAAGAATTAAGAAAGATTACCAAATTAAACTGTCATATAGATTTGATGTTTTGCAGGATTTAAATGATGATGAAAATATAAATGAAGCAGACGTAAATAAGAATTGGGAGCACATACGTAATGCAATAGAATCAGCAGCTAAAGAAAGTATAGGATACCATAAACCGAGAAAAAGTAAGCCATGGTTTGATAATGAATGTCATAATCTAATAGAAATAAGAAATCAGGCTAGACTTAGGTGGTTAAATAACTCTGATGATACAAATCTAAACAATTATAATAGAATAAAGCGAGAAGTTAACCGCACGTTTAGAAGTAAAAAAAGAGATTACTTGAAAAGCAAAATTAACGAAATTGAAACAAACAGCAAAAATAAAAATATCAGAGATTTATATAAAGGTGTAAATGAGTTTAGAAAGGGGTGGCAACCTAAAGTAAACTTGATAAAAGATAAAGACGGTGATTTTCTAGCTGACCCAAGCGATATTCTAAATAGATGGAAGAACTACTTTAATGACCTTTTAAATGTCCATATTGGAGATAAATCAGAAGTAAATGAAATCCACACAGCAGAACCTTTAGTTCCAGAACCTAACTTGATTGAAGTTAAGAATGCTATTAAAAGGCTAAAGAATAACAAAGCACCTGGCATTGATTTAATACCAGCTGAGTTAATTAAATATGGTGGAAATTCATTAATATGTCAAATTCATAAATTAATTTGTTTAATATGGAATAAAGAAGAAATCCCTCAACAGTGGAAAGAATCCATAATTGTTCCTGTGTTTAAAAAAGGTGATAAAATGAACTGCAATAATTACCGTGGAATTTCTCTACTCTCAACAACATATAAAATATTATCTAACATTCTTTTAACAAGACTAACCCCATATGCTAATGAAATTATAGGTGATTATCAATGTGGATTTAAACGTAACAGATCAACTACAGATCAAATTTTTCACATCAGACAGACACTTGAAAAAAAGTGGGAATATAATCAAAATGTCCATCAGCTATTCATTGATTTTAAAAAAGCATATGATTCAGTCAAAAGAGATAAACTATATAATATATTAGTAGAGTTTGGAATACCTAAGAAGCTTGTTAGTATGATAAAAATATGCACCAGTGAAACAGAAAGTAAAATTCGTGTGGGTATTAATATGTCTGACAAATTTACAATTCATGATGGGTTAAAACAAGGAGATGCATTATCTCCATTGCTCTTTAATTTTGCCTTAGAATATGCTGTTAGGAAGGTAAAAGAAACTAAAGATGGACTAAAATTAAATTGTGTGACTCAGTTGTTAGCATATGCCGATGATGTAGACTTACTGGGGGATGATGTGAATGCAATTATGAATAATGCTAAAATATTTTTCAAAACTGCTAAAGAGATAGGTTTGGAAGTTAACAAAGAGAAAACTAAATATATGCTTACAGGTCGAAACCAAGTGTTAGGTAATAATCAAAATTTAGTTATTGATAACAACTCGTTTGAACCAGTTTCCAAATTCAAATACTTAGGAGTAATATTAACAAATGAAAATGATATTAAAGAGGAAATAAAAAGTAGGCTTAATTCAGGAAATGCATGTTACTTCTCTCTTCATAAACTTTTGTCTTCTCGTTTAATATCTAAGAAACTAAAAGTTAAAATATACAAAACAGTAATTTTGCCCGTAATATTATATGGATGTGAAACTTGGTCCCTTACATTGAAAGAGGAACATAAATTGAGAGTATTTGAAAATAAGATCCTTAGGACAATCTTTGGACCTAAAAGGGATGAGGAGACAGGTGAGTGGAGAAGGTTACATAATTTAGAACTACATAATTTGTATTCATGTCCAGATATTATCAGAATAATTAAATCAAGAAGACTTAGGTGGGCAGGCCATGTGGCACGAATGGGAGAGGAAAGAGGAGTTTACAGGATTCTTGTTGGGAAACCTGATGGTAAGAGACCTGTAGGAAGGCCAAGACGAAGATGGAGGGACAACGTTGAGATTGACCTAAGGGAAATTGGTAGGGATGGAAAAGAGTATATTGAACTTGCTCAAGATAGGGAAAGATGGGAGGCCTGTGTTGCTGCAGCCATGAACCTTCGGGTTTAAGAAGGCTAGGGAGTTAGTTAGTTAGTAATATTAAAATCTATTACGTTACACACTATGTGTCCCAGAAGTCTTTCCCTGATTACAAACTTTATTCATATCCGCTATATGCAAGTAGAGATGTGAAAGTGGTGCCTAAATGTTGGAAAACTAACCAAGTTTTTTCTTGCAGGTTTGAGTAATGTGGTTGTAGTGTGGCAGTGTCAGTGCCCAGAAAACCGGAAATGTTCACAAATCAGGAAAAAGCTCAGCATGTCCTCTGGTATCACGCGACCCGGTCACCAATAACAGTGCAGAGGAACTTTCAAATGTACAGAATTATTTCGTCTAGAATATCTGCCATCAATAAGTTGGTATTTAAAAAATGGAGTTATCTTCATTCCCAAATCCTGTCAAGTTCAAGAAACATTGTATGGAAAGATGCCACCCGATGTCAAGAGCATTAATTCCGGATTCATTGGCACTGACACTGCTACACTACAGCCAAATTACTGAAACCTGCAACAAATAAACTTGGTTAGTTTTCCAACATTTTGGCATCACTTTCACATCTCTACATTGCATATAGCGGATATGAATAAAGTTTGTAATCAGGGAAAGACGTCTGGGACACTCGGTACATCTTCACATGGTAAATATTCTAGAATAACAGTAACAAATTATAATAAAATACCAAATGAAGCAACCTCAAAACTAATGGAGTAAGAACGAGTAACAAGTACGTTGGTTTATAGATTCTATTGATTGCAACCTGCCTTACGTTGCTCAACTTCTATCCGTTATGAATGACGATAGAAATGTTATTGGAAGTCTGTCTGGTGTGCAACTTGTGCCCTGACTTTTTTGTAAATTAAATACGTATTACTTTATTCAAGGCCTCTGTGGGCAAGGTCGTTCTATACTGGTCTCACGAGCTCGCCACCGATGGTCCAAGACTCGAGTCCTTTCGTAGTCATGGGTTGTGAGTGTCCCTTCATTAATTTAATCTAATCATCATTTATCCTCAATGCTGCGATTTACGTAAAGAGGCAAGAAAGATACAGGGTAATTATAAATTATTGATCGGGTTGGAAAGGGCTGCATTAAAAAATATATAACACATACTATAAAGAATGATACAATAAATAATCCTTCACCATTTGACTTGAGTTGCGATTGTGCATGTCGGCCCTTGTCCTCGTGGTAGCAATCTCAGGGGGCACAATGATATGCGGTTTTGTGTACGGACGCTTGCCATCTCGGGGGGGGGGGGTACGTATTTGTAGACACTGCTATTATATCACCGAATCATGCTACAGTGTTAGAATATTTTTCCAGCTCCCACTGTTGTCTAGGATTACTATTGTAGGAGTTGGAGTCCTGTCCAATGCTGGTCGTGTTCCACATTTGATTTCACGCCATTGTCAATTGGAGCTACGTAGAGATCCCGGATTTGCTGTATTATTGTTATTATGATAAGACCTTTCAAACGACATATTCTTCGACCTCCCCTTGCTATTTGAAAAAATTGAGTCGATCCCAGCCTACCCCCTTGTTGGGGTCCCGGGGAGGGAATGGTTGTCCTCAAAACTTTCCCTCAACATCATGGATACGTCTTTTGCCATTTCGTCCTATTTACAGCCGTTCTCACAATACCCAGGGTGGGGTGAGACTTTATGGACACGCTGTATAAGTTGAGATGAGGACATCTTTGTAAAGTTCAAATAATTCTTGGTTGGTTCGTATTCTCCAAATGTCTTGCACTTTTATTGGTCCAAATATTTTCCTTGTTATTTTCCGTTCAAACAAGTCCATCGTTTCAGCTGCGCTTTGATTAAAGATCAATGTTTCGCTCCCGTATATCATTATGCTGAGAATTAGGGTATTATACAAAGTAACTTTGGCTCTATGGTTTACTCCATGATATTTAATCAATAGTAGTAATGAGAAGTATGCTTTTCTGCCTCTTTGTATTCTATTTCTTACTTCTATCATCTCATCATTTTTGTCTGTGTCCTAGATAAGGGAAACTTGATACCACTACGAATTCATGTTCTCCAATTTTTTCATTTATTATTTTTACAATTTAAAGGTTTTTGTTTATTTAGTTTCACTTCAATTAAGATTTGTAATTAGTATATTCTCTGCTCCAAATAGCCTGGAATACATTATGTTTTCCAACGCACGCTTGCAAACACACACGCACACGCACACACGCTTACTCATACAACAAATTATCATTTTAATTATTCTTCCTCAAACATTACACCGACAAAAAATTTAATTGCTTCCCTTGAAAGCAACGTGAGGCAGCAGCGAAACATTGGCACGTGCATTAAATTGGCCAAAAAGAGACGACCTAGGAGCGGAGTTGCCACAATACGCTAACATCAAAGGTTCCTCACGAGGGCTCAAATATTTTGAAAAAAAAATAATAAATAACGCGAGAGCTATGGAATCCCGTATGAATGTATCCCTTTAATCCCCGAAATTCTCGCAGAACGACGCGTCCTTGAAAATCTGGAAGGGGTCTAGCCGTGGAGTACGGACGGGGGTTATTGATTATGATGTGGAAGTCCCAAAGTCCCTCGAATCGATACCAGCAAACAGTTCGTTACCACTAGATTTCAAGGAGGCAGACTAGAGCTCGCAGTACTCTTTGTTGGGCACGGATAGCGACTTCCGTTCTTGGCAAATGTCACGGAGCACAAACACCAAAGTAGCAGATACGTGCTACTTGCTTCCCGAAAGCACTGTGCACAGGACTGGTGCCAGGGGGATGCAAAGGGGTGCTTGTGCACCCCTTTTTCAAAACCTATTTTCAACCTAATACACTGTTATCTTGCAGTGTCATATTACATTATGACTTTGACCGGCCTCCGTGGCGGAGTGGTTAGCGCTACGACGCCAGGTGTTCCGGGTTCGAATCCCGGCCTGAGCATGGGTGTTTGTGAGTGTCCATTCATCAATTTCATCATATCATCACTCATTTCCATTTTCGCGATTATCCAAAAGTGACAGAAAAGAAAAGTAAAATAAAACAAAACAATCAATCAATACGTTATGACTTATTAATTAATATATGGCATCATATCGAGCGTAGAATGTTATGTATTGAAATGAGACCTCTATCATTGTATACAACAGACAAATCATTGATCCAAATGTGAAAAAGAAGCCGCATTTGCATTCCTATACTAGGGGTGTTTCTAAAATGATCACTGGCAGTTGTCTTTCTTTCGTCAGTATTATTGTTAAGAACTGTTTCTTCTTTTGCAAGACACGATATATGTCATTGGCCTGCCTTCAACAAGCTTTGTTTCTTTGAAATTAGAAAATATGTGGTTGTTGTGATCATAGCAAATAAAATGAAGCAGTCACACCAATAGTCTTCAGTTTTGTTTTTATATAATTTCAAGAACAGCGAATATTAATTGTTGTAATTTCATTCAAGTTTAGTCTATTTTTGCGAGGCAATTTCCATTATAAACAAGAAGGGGAGGGAATTAGAGAAACATGGCATGTATGTGCAATGCCCCACGTTGCGGCACCACAAATGCAACGCCCCACGTTGCGGCACAACAAAATGCAATGCAACGTTCCTTGCTCCGGCTGGTCAGTTGGGAGCACCAGTTCTCACCCAGGGATCGGGATTAAGACGATCCACCCTTACTCCAGGAAGGTAACCACCGAATTGCGACACGTGACAGTAAATAAAATTCCAAATACTTTATAATTAAAATGTCCAAAATCTTTAATCACGAATCGCGCGCGTACATACTGATTCGCACAAGTTAAAAGTTATAATTTGTTGGGTGCTCGTAGGCTCGTAGGCAGTGACAAGCAATTTATTTAACACGAAAGTCCGCGCACCGCCTTCACAGTTAATAGCAAGACCTCAACTGCCTACCTCAAGCGCGAGGCGCAGCATAACAGATTGTTCTAACTTACAATACAAACTCATAACATAAAATAACACAAGAAAAACTGATAATTTATATAACACATCAATGTTAATTAGCGATAGTAAGCTAAAGTTAGGGTTAGCAACAATTAAAAATGCCAACGTGGAAGTTTTTACATCGCCAGAAACACGTAGCGTTGTTCCCCCACTCCTAACATAAACAGCCAATAGGAAAACGATATTTTATTGAAAACGAGAGAGAAATACTTTGCTATAATATTACAATATTAAACTATATAGAAATAACTAAACTGATTTTATCAAATAAATCATATTTGCTCTTGCACATAAAAATGATTAAATAAAGATTTAGTTTAGAACGAAGATAAATTACTTCAAGCTTGTACATTGTTGAACAAAGATCGATATTAAGAAGAGATGTACCGTGCGTCCATTTCGATCTGCAGCCGAGAGATCGGGAGAAGCGTGGCGGGCGGCACTGACGGAGATGCCGATATTTGCGGCCTGAAATGCCCGCTTATTTTTATGGACATATGCAGACATTTATATAAATATTGCAAAACGAGCACTAACCTGTGTTATAAGAGTATGGTTTTAATTTTAGTAGCTTAGTGACTGTATGTGCCGATGATTTTGACACGCCCACCTCTTGTGAAACACGGCGTAGAGGTTTGTTTGGAGAACGTTCTAACGCTGCACCAATATCATCGAGTTTTGCTTCGGTTAGAATCCGTCGTTTTTGCTTAGGTGTTTTAAAATTTAACGATACAGTTTCTCGTAATTTAAGGACAAGATGTCTAACCGTATCTCTGTGTGGAGTTGAAACGCATGGGAATTTCTGTACAAATTACCTACTCACGTCTCGACACGAGTTTGTTTTCACGTAGGTACGAGGCATACATAAAAAAATCTTTGTTCTAACGTGAATCTTGCGGCTGGCATTCCAATCGTCTCACTGACACGTCACACATACACACTACAAGAACACAAACAAGTAACTGCAAGTAACCAAGAATAACACTCTTGAGCACAGTACGAAATTAACACGCTCTTGGTTTACATTGCTCGCCACTATATTTACAACTCTGTCTTCATCTAGTCGCGAAGGAACAAAAAACTCGAGCTCGGAGATTTCGGATTGCAAGGAAGCTCACGAACACTATTGACTTTTAACGGTTTCTTCTACAGCGTAATCTTGATACAGTGTTGCACATTCAAAACCTCCAAACGATCCCCATCGGCACAAAACTCTTTCAAGGATATAAACTTAAGCAGGACGTTACTGGTCAAAACTATGATTAAAATGTTTTATTATCTGTGGCTCTTAACATCGTTTCTAAAGCGTATTTTTTTGTGTATATAAGAGCAGAACTTGGATGAATTACAGAAGAACTTTTGCGTGTTATAACACAGGTTAGTGATCGTTTTGCAATATTTATATAAATGTCTGCATATGTCTATAAAAATAAGCGGGCATTACAGGCCGCAAATGTCGGCATCTCCGTCAGCGCCGCCCGCCACGCTTCTCCCGATCTCTCGGCTGCAGATCGAAATGAACGCACGGTATTTAACTTGTGCTTAAACAATGAAAACGTTGCATATATTATTTGGGATAATTATTAGCCCATAAGATAAATCGTGAATATATACATGAATTATAAAAACAATTAAGTATAAATAATTTAATCCAAGTTCTTAACTTGAAAGTATAGGAACAAGATAAATGCTAACATACGACTGAAATCTGCCTAACATGGCGGTCGTTACATATGCTAGTGACAAGCTAGATACATTTTTTGAACTAGTACTGCTGGTCTAAGCCAGCGTACGAACCTCTCCTATATATAATTACAGTGTTTCAATTAAAGAGGATCATGTCATTTCTTATGTGGGGGTTATTTCATATGTAATTCTGTTTACATATTTAATAAACGAAATAAATAGTATTTTTATATATTTTTAAACTGAACGTCTGAGCTATCATTCAAGATAAAAGAACTGAGTTTTTTGCTAATATCCGTGGTTAAGAATTTGGTAGTTATTCTGTCTTTAATTCGATTGAACCGTTTTTGATAGTTTTTTTTAAGTATTATGCTAATTATTTTGCCTGGGGAAGTAACGAAGACAAGTCACAGGTCGAGTCAAGGCAGGTTACTCTCCCCAGAAGAGAAATAGAGAATAACAAACCAAACGAAAAAGGACTTGAAGACTAAAAATATGATATTGTGAACGAAGAACACATTGCGAAATTTCTTTTAAAAAATTAATAGCTTTGATTATTGCATAACAACGCGCATGTTGAGGGCACAAAATTAAAAAAAAATAATGTTGTAATACCACAGGATTGTCGTAGGTTCGATCCCCACCGGCTGCAAAATGAAATTATTCACCTGGCGAAGTGTTCTCTCGAACCATAGTGTTAGAATAGGTGTAAGTAGTAGAAGTACTAGAAAATGGTTAATGTCCAATTAACACAGCATGCTAATAAAGAGCAAATGTCTCTAGCATTAAGAGAATTAATAACATTTTTAAATATGTGAACCCTCAGGAAGAATATGCGTTTCTGTTCCGTATCGTCATGGGGACGAAACGTTTTGCGACCATTTTGAGCCCGACTGCAAATGGCAAATTGAAACACGTGTATTCTCTCCCGACGAAGAAGTACAAAACTGTACACACAAGTTCCGAGAATGTCATGATGACGTTCTTCTTCGACTGCAAGGGCCCGATTCTTGTCAACTTTCTCGAGCATGGGCCAGAATCAATGCGACGTGCTGTAAAGACACTTTGCACAAACCAAGGCGCGCAATTTAGTCGAAACACCCTGGAATGATATCGAACTACATCATTCTTCTCCATGATAACGTCCGCCAGGCACATATCTAGAAATATATTTCGGAGAGGTTCCGAACCAATGTCTCAGAAATAATGATAATAATATAATATGATTCTTAAATTAAAATAATTATATGATAATTACATTAAATTAAAATATTAAAAGTAAGTAAATTAATTAATATTGTATTGTTATTATTGCATCACAGGTAAAAATATGGCATAAGAATAGAGATGTAATAACTCACATGTCGTCAAAGTTTGTATAAAAACAACTGCTCTGCCATTGTTGAATATTTTTTGAATAAGGAAAAATGGATGTTAGATTCAGTTGACGAAAAGTAATGTTCCTGATTAATATTTTATGCATGTTATCACAAGTAGTGCATAAATAGTCTTTAGTACTACTCTTCAAAGCCGTATGATCCCAATATAATCCTTATACTTCAAGTTCAATTCATGCATATATTGACTAATGAGAACTGTACCTGCAGATAATAGTAGGATAAGAAGCATTGAAACGTGCCCAAATGGGAAATAGTGCTTGTCAACCACTGCGTTGTAGCGTAAACTGAAAAAATTACCTCCTCAGTACTCAGAATGGCACCTCCCAGTTGAATAGAGTAGCAAAATCTAAGGCTGGATTATGGCCAATCACTCTCGGTAATGAACAAAGAATAGGCCAGCCGTTTGCAACCCAGAGAGGGAAAGGAAATTAAGCGAATGGAAAGGAAGAGAAAGCGAGAGCGAAAAGAAGAAGAAATCGGTTTAATGGTGCCAAATGCAATGTCGGGTCCTCCTTTAGGGCACGCAAAGCTGATGAATGGCGTGGAATTACAATGTGGTCCATTGCACTGGCAATCAAGTTTATATGCTTCAGTGCATCCAGGCAAAAATTACGATTAACTGTACTCAAAGCATATTCTTCATTCCACAGTCACTTCGCATACAGGGCTACGTTAACTCCTTTGCGTATATCCATTTAATTTATACAATAGCTCTTCCGGATTTATTAAACTTTTCGCATTTGCCTTTGCATTATTCTACTTCGCTTTTGTACCTCTCTAAGTTAATCACGACGACGAACATGAATGAATGATGAAATTGACATAGGAACAAAACGCAAATGAAAGCCCATGCCTGGGCCTCACGGATGGCATAGTGGTAACTCTGTCAACTTGTAACAAATGGTCCAGGGGGGTTCGTTATCCTGTGCAGGTGGTTCGGGTAATTAACTAACTCTCAAGCCTTCTTAAACCCGAAGGTTTATGGCTGCAGCAACACAAGCCTTTCGTCCGTCCCTGTCCTGGGCAAGATCAATCCAATCTTTTCCATCCTTACCGATTTCCTTTAGGTCCATGTCAACATTATCCCTCCATCTTCGTCTTGGCCTTCCTACAGGTCTCTTACCATCAGGTTTCTCAACAAGAATCTTGCAAACTCTTCTCTCTTCTCCCATTCGTGCCACATGGCCTGAACACCTAAGTCTTCTTGATTTAATTACTGTAATATTAACTGGACAGGAGGTATGCAGTTCTAAATTATGTAACCTTCTCGACTCACCTGTCCCCTTATCCTTTTTAGGTCATGTGGTTCGGATGCCACTTTAAATTGTGGGTGCAGTTCCGATTAGTCTATCTGAGCATTAAGTGGACCTGGAGCACAGTTTAACAAGCTTTTATAAAATATATGACATAATCTGTATTTTAACCTATGATTCCTAGTTTCGTAGTGCCCTGCGCTAACAACTCTGCCACGGAGTGCAGTAGAGATTCTGCTTCCGTGCTGTACATAAAATGATGTCACACTTATCCTAGATAAAGGAGAGGTTATCTTAATTTCATTTGGCTTGGACGCATGATGTGTTCCCAGAGCATTTTAATGGGAATGTGATTGGACAAAGGATGAAAGGTGTATTGAAAGTTGACCACGACACCATTTAATTGCCACTAATCTCGACACATCGAGCGAATTTTATAGAAAGTAGGCATTATATCTTGGCGATCATTATCCGCTTCTTCCCTGTCAATAGTAATTCATGCACAGTCGAACAAATTCAAAAAGAGGAACCAGCATTAAATTTGGAAGAGGCAAAAAATTGTAAATTGTTCCATATTTATGTCCTGCTCTTTCATATCATTGTAAACGAAATGGAGTTCAGTGGAGAGGAACTGTCGAAGATAATCGAATAGGGGTTCCGTTATCAATCTATCTATCGGAGAATGTTTAATTCGTCTATCCATTGAATTTATAACACATGTTAATATCTGATTGCATTACTTTCTTTCATTACCTGTAGCAGCTTGACGATAGAACTGTTAAAATTAAGTTCCGCGAAAGCCCATTTCTAATTCGCAAATTTGGCAAACTTTTACACCTCGTTAATAAAAATACAGTAAAACCTCGTTAATCCGGACCCCGATAAGCCGACCTCGTTTAATCCGAATCAGTTTAAATAGAATCTAAGGTACGCAAACGCTGCAGTCACGTTACCACTCTCCATATAGCCCCATTCTCTCGCGATCCTTCCTTCACTTGGTTGTAGCAGCACTGCCGTTCCCTGTTGTAATATCTGCTGGGAACACAGCAGCTTCACGTTGCCTCATGGGCGGCTCCTATTGGCTGCGGTTCCTGAATCGGATGCCGGAGCAACACGTGACGGGTTTGTTTGAACTCAATGTGACGCCATGTAGTCCATTGCGTTATGTACAGTAACTCTTCGACAAGAGAGTTTTTGAATCTGGCCCACGAGAGAACAACAGCGTTTTCTACAACCGCAGCGTGACATTTCAATGTAAAACGTACTCGCGGACATTTTTAGAAGGCAACTTTTGATCGGTCAACCCTGGTCCAGGAATTGTAAATAAATTCAATCCCTGACTGGAAGAGAAAATCAGCAAACGTAAATGAGTTCTAGACAGTGTAGAACCTTTTCATATTTAAAGCATTTCAATTAGGTCCAGGAACCCTTTTTCCGGATCAATTTAAATACGGTCCAGGAACCTTTTATCCGGATGATTAAAATTCGGTCCAGGAACCTTTTTTCCAGAATGAATTTCAATTCAGTCTATGATCCTTTTTTCCCGCATCAATTTAAATACGGTCCAGGAACCTTTTTTCAATGAACAATATGCAACTTGGACCGAATTTAAATTGTGCGAGAAAAAAGGTTCCGGTCCTGCAGCGAAATCCAATAGAAGCTATTAAAATTTATGAGTTCCTGGACCTTTAACAACCCTGCCTTCAAGATCTATCCAACGCCGCCCTAATCACTTCTAAAGGTGCCCTGGTTGCCGAAATATTGCAATTTAAAGTTAACAAGATGTTGGAAAAAATGGTCAAAATCGCATAGTTTGCAACACTGTAATGTCAAAAATACAAGAGATATGAATCTGCAACTTTGCATATGCATAAAAAAATGTATGGTTGAGGACCTTCACATGGAATGACGTGAAAGAAATACCTTGCTTGCCCCTCCGTGGGAAAATCTTCTTCTGCCCCCTCCCTCCCCTGTGCGCACGCCTATGCTTTATGCAACCGTTTCGCAGAAAATCAAATCATGCCGAAAACGTGACACTAACGCAGATGTTAGTAGTAGAACCGAAACTGAAAACTAAACGCCCTCTTCTCTCTCCGAAAAACTATTCAACGTTTGTCAGACGTTAAAGCTCGTAACAAGATGTACTTGGTAGGATCCGATCAAAACTCATACTTCGCTCCTCGATATTATCGACAAGAAGGAAAGCTCTTTGATCACCATAAATGCTCGGTTTAATTGTGTTAGAAGACTTTCTCCTGGAGTCAATTAAAGTGGATTGTTCGTTTCAAGAGCTGGAGCATGTTGCCAAGGAAACGGCATCAAAGGCAGGGCTGTGAAAAGGGAGCAGCCAGCGGGAGTTTAGTTATGAGTTTTAATGAATAGAGGTTGCGTTAACTTCACTAAGTCTGTCCATATTCTATTGCCAGTGTTATTCCAGATAAAAGGCTGGTTTCGTTAAGTCTGCTGTTGGGTGGTTGGTTGGCTGGAGACTGATTGGGACTGAAGTGGGAACCAAACCTCCACAGAGGATCGAGCCCAGGGGTTAAGTCTGTAGTGCCCGACCATTGTTTATACCACACCTATTCCTAATACGACAGCAATTCTATTTACTGTACTTCGCTTTGTTCATCCATCTGATATTTTACTCGTCATTAGGCACTCCGAAATAACTGCTCTGCAATTCCTGTCATTTCCCATTTTAGAAATAATAAGTATTTCTTGTATCCAAATACGATCATAATTCGCTGGAGTCTAATGACCTTTTATTATTAAAACAACATATGTAATGCTACTACTAGCGTATGCTTTAGTATAAGTGTTGTAATATTTTAATTTATAATTCTATTATTTCAACGTAAATTGGTCTCCTTAGTATGTTTTATCATGTAGTACACGTATTTAATTATTTTTATTGTGTATATGTCAATTGTATATTGTATGCTGTTTTTCAGCAGTATTATCCAATACTAAAATAAATAAATATGCTGTGATTATTTCAGATATATCAGATCTATTGTAATAAATTCGAAATGTATATGTTAATTTGTCCAGTACACAAATATGTATTTGTGTATTGTCACCGGGGCTTTTGGGCACCAATATAATTCTTTTGTCGAGATCAAACGGACCTCGAACGAATTTGATATATCAAAACTTGCATCTGACTATGCCTTTTCCGGTGGAGCATGAGTGGGTATTATGGTAAATGAACTGAATACCTCCTTAAAATGTTTTTCAACTGGATGCAGTTCGGATGCTGCAATTTCGTTGACGATCGCCGTCGGCGATAAAATTCGTTCTCGGGTCGGAAATTAAGAAAAGGTCACGTGACTGCGAGACGTGAAAGGTTTAAGAGAGACAAGCCTTGTGACGTAGAAATTTGTCGGTTCCTCAAGAGCCACGGATAGGGGACGGCCACATTAAGTACGTACGAGCGCTTTAGACTGTGCTCCTGAAATTGTTCCTGCATGAAAAATAAATTACATTTCATAATCGAATAACCGTTTATTGCAGAGTCATCTTCACGTAAGTTAAATTCATCTCTTTAACGGACAACATAAATGATCACTACATCTAAGAATCAATAAGAGATGTCTAGGGAAAGCATTTTAAGGTGCAAAATTATGGTCGGGAAAGGGAAAGGAAAAGGTTCTGAAAATGTTTTCAAATAGGTGCTGACAAAATGCTTTTATTCAGTTTTAAACCAGTTAGTAGTAACTGGAGAAACTATATTATATTGGGAAATATTGGGGAGGCAATTATATTATTATACCATTTTATAGCCAACGTTCTGCTCTACAAAATGATACTATAGGATTTCATATAACTGCTCAAGAGGATTAAATATCATTTATGTTCTGTCCAATTTTTAAACAAAACATGAAATAAAAGGAAGGGAAAAAGTGCTGAAGCATCAAAGAGGGGGTAAAAA
This sequence comes from Lepisma saccharinum, assembly GCF_977018435.1. NCBI lineage: Eukaryota > Metazoa > Arthropoda > Insecta > Zygentoma > Lepismatidae > Lepisma > Lepisma saccharinum. The sequence continues at coordinate 18,726,770 of NC_139236.1, read as the reverse complement.
GGGAATAAATGTGCTAGTCTCATGAAAAGGTGCAAAAAGGTGCAACAAAGTGTATTCATTTAACTTGATTGCATCTCCTAACATACATATCTAAATCATTGACATGAAAACAGCTATATTTTTGGAAAGGTGCTGCACCTTAAAATCCGTTCCCTAGAGATGTTGATTGTGACAGACGAAGCAGGAGATACACCGTCGTTACAAGGGTTCATCGGAACCACGCTTCTACGTTTTTCACTATTGTGTATAATTTATTACACACGTCCAAACTTTGACAAATTTATATTTTGTAAGATGGCATTTGTATTCCTGTAACACAAATTGTAAAGAAAAAGACAAATAATTGCTTCTGAGACCGGTTTAGAAACAACTTTCTCTTGGTTGTCGTTTAATAGTAATTATTTTCTCATACCTATATTATTCTTGCAGGTGCAGATAAAGTGTGTCCCCGGATTTTCGTAACTGTCCAGGTTGACCACGCCGCACTGTCTTTTCTGCACAACGGAGGGTAGGGAAGTGCTTGATTCCTAGTGGCTCGATCAGAGATTCAATGTCGAGGTTGGACAGTGGCTCTTTTTTTTAAAAAAATAAAAAAAATCAGTGCTTCGAGCTTCCTGCCTACACCTTTCCCTTTCTTCTCCATGGCCAGGTTGTGACGTTTCTGCTCTTCCAGCTCGTCTTTGTTCTTCTTCGCATCGATGACGGTCTTGGCGATCGGCACTGCCTCCTGCCAAGCTACCTACGGCACCCAGAGCAGCCGCCAGGATGGCCGGGATGCTGAATATGAAACCTCCAGTCTTCTGATGCTTTCGCGAACCTTGTAACCTCCTCAACTGAGGGGTGCTGAGCACCAATTTCATTCCATGACCCTTGGCTAGGCAGGAACGTTTCTTCTCCCTCTGTTTCTTGGTGAGCAATCCATCAACAGCTCCGAGAGACTTGGGGTTCGCGTAGGGCACCATGCAGACGACACCCTTTGGTTTCATAATGGTTATTTATATATCGTGTGAGGAAAGAAAGAAAGTTTGCGCTTCGGACAACGCAAGAAGGTAACTGATAATATCATCAGTCGCAGTGTTCGACGTGTACCAGTCGTCGGTAAACTTTCTTCTCCCCTTCCTCCCCTCGTGAAGCTAGTCCATCCTATCGTCTAATTTTTCGCCTGCAGCCCGAAAGAGGGTCTCAGGATCGGCAAACCTCATTCCGCTTATTTTGAGAAGAATCATCTCGCACGGGTCGTGGAATACAAGTATTGTTTTGGCTAACTTCACAAGTTTTTTGACATCCTCGTGACTACTGTCGAAAGTGTGCATGAATATCTTGTGCAGCAGATCGAGCGGGTGTTCTGTTATACGAGTCGTCATTTTCGCGAGGTGTTATGTATTTACAGTCCCCACACCAATTTCTGTTTTGTGTTCATGGCGATGGTCGTACCCGTTCACTCAGCGAGGAGTCTCTGCTGAGGAGTCTCCCGAAAGCCGCATGCTCCAACTTCCTGTCGGCATCGAGATCGGTGTGTGCGTTGTAGGCAATGTCGTGATCCTTGCATGCCGCGTCCAGGGGATTCACGCCCTTGTCTCCTCTTTCCGCTCGCTGTTCGAGTTTGATACCGGGGCCACAGTACTGGTAACCTGCTAGGTACATCTCGAAGGGTAGCTTGTTGATGATGTCGATCGCGAGACGACCCTCGGTCATATTCCAAAATTTCGGAGGCAGGGTGTTGATGATCTTGATGAGGGACCCTATGCCTTTGTTATCGTTCACGATGAAGTTGGCAAGCTTGGAGCTGATCATGTCCACGATGCCCACCTTCTCGTTGTGGAAATTGCGATTGCCGGCATTTTCTTCGTCTGCAATGACCAGCAAACGCTCCACGAGCTTCCTCACGTTGTCCACCCACACAAACTCCTTGGGCAAGGTGTTGTAGCGTTTGACACCACTGCCAGTTTTGATCTGGTTCCATATCGGCTTGATAAGGTTCTTGTACTTTTTCCCGCTGCTGGATTTGACGCGATTCTGCTTCGCGTTATTGTTTTGGTATAGGGCGTCCATCATGATCAAAATTTCCGAGTAACTTTGGTACTCCTCGTCCGTGGAATCTCTTGGCTGCATTTTGGTGATGAGCTCCCACAGTCCTACCGTGCCGGGATACCTGCTCCAGCTGTTCCTCTCGCCCAAATTGACTTTCACGTCGTCACCCTCGAACGTGACTTTCGATTTTCCGATCTTCCAAACCACACCCTCGTTGAGTTCCATAGTTGGGTACAATCCGAACACCTCGTCTTTTTCGAACTTCCCGGTGCTCAGATAATCTCTCGTTAACGGATCCAGGTCGACTAGCTTGTCCGTAGAGGTGATGCCTAGAGCCTGACGTCTCGGCGGCGGTGCGAATTCGAACGGAGTAGTGAGAATGCTGGATATTGGAGTTTGTAAGGTATAATTTCGAGCAACAAGCGGTACTAGCTCGTTGATCACCCCTTTGTTTTGCTCGGTAACACCTTTGATTTCTTTACCAAGTCCGCTGATGGCATTGATGATAGGTTAGTCCTGGCGTTTCTTCTCTTCGTAAATTCCACGATTCTCTGATTTCCATCCCTTGAAGCGTTTCACCAGGTAGTCGCGCAGCTTCAGGTTGTGATCTGCGAGTTTGCGTTTCGCCATTGTTTGGACGTTATGTTATTTTATACAACGTTTCAACATTCGTGAAGTTCTTGATTTCATTCCTGTATTTTCAGTCGTTCGGTTTCCTCATCATGTCGATCGTCACAAATCCAATGTCGTCCCGGTTCCAGCACGACGCGCAGAATTTCGAAAATTCATTGTAGCTCACATCTCCAATCACGTAGTCGATATGCACGTGCTTGAGGTTGGTGGCAACCTGACGAAACAGGCACAAGAGGTTGGAGTTGTCCCGGAGCAGCTGTTTGGGAATCTTGGAGAAGGTCTGCGCAAGGTAAAAGCAGTCTGTACCTCTGTGGCGACCCTGGGTGAAGAAGTTGCGAATCTCGTTCTGGTTTTCCAGGATCACGTCGTCAAAGACCACTGCCGAATTTTCGAGGCAACAGTCCAGCGATATCACTTCAGAAGCGAACGTGGCTATGCCCAGTCCCTCGTACAGTTTCGCCAGTTGCCGTTACTTGGATTGTTCCAAACTTTTAGAGAAAACATACAGGTGCCTGTTCTTCCAATCCAACCCGTTGGGCGCGAGCAAAAAGTTGTCCCAACCAAAGTTGTCTTCCCGCATCCCGAAGGTCCAACAACGAGGCAGCGAATATTGTCGGGCAGCTCGCCGTTTTTTCTAGTCTGACGTTCCGAGTCAGAGAGTCCCCTCACCACGTCCCACGCACCAGTCACACGATCATCTCCCAGAAAGCACAGACAGCTTGCTGCAAGCAAGCAGCTTGTCATGGCAAGCTATTAGCTGGATGCAAGCTTGCATTAAGCAATCTAGTTACCAGAAGTGGAAGTTGCAGCAAGCTTGCCAAGGCATGCTTGCATCAAGCTTTTCATAACTAGCTGTAAGCTTACAGAATGCAATGCTCGAAGTAAGTTATAATGTGTATCTTCATCTAAATTTATATATATATATATATAGGATAAAAGGAAGGAGGGCTACAAGGGCTAAATAAAAAATGAAAGAGGAGACAGGAAACACTCACCGGACAAAGAAAAAAAATCAAATTTTCGTGATGGTATGTCACATCTTCAGGAGTAGAGAGACGTTGTATAACTAAGTGACTAGAGGGAAGAGTAACCATGACCTGCAGTGTTCCAGGTCCCGAAGGAAAAAAAGTGTTGACAGTACCACAAAAAAATGGTTCTTTCGCCAGGCTTGTCGAAAACTGTGAGTGGTGGTGGGGGGGGGGGGTTGGTTGGGAAAAGGTGGTGGTGAGGGTGAGGATAGGGGATGAGGGGCGTTACTGGGTGGCCTTGTTCAGGCCTGGAGGTGTGGTTGCATTCATGGTCGATATGTAGGCCCTCTCCCATCTTCTACGTATTGAGGTGTTGGTGGATTGGGGCAAGGAGTGGACGATCGCTACCTGGAAGCAGTCATTAAAAGGAATATTGTGGTGATTTGTGTGAATGGCAACAGCAAAGTCCAGGTTTTGGGTAGAGGAGCGGTGGTTGTTGATGCGGAGGTTCAGGGCTGTGGATGTTTCCCCCAGATAGAAGCTCCCACAGATGTTGCACGTGAGGATATAAATTAGGTTAGAGCTGTTGCAGGTTCCTTTGGGGGTAGAGGGTGAATTTGTCGGTGGCAGTGTGGATCTGGAGGGTGCGGGAAGTGACAAATATGGGGCAGGTTTTGCACCTTGGGCGGTTGAATTTGTGGGCAGGTGCGAGTTGATTATGAGTAAGTGATTGTGGTGGACCAGGATGTTTTGGAGATTTGGAGGGCGTTTGAAGACAACTCTGGGCTTGTCAGGAAAGATATTTCTGGTGTCAGGATCACTGTGCAGGATGGGAAGGAGGGAACGTAGAGTGTGTCTGATTTTGTTGAGGTGGGGGTGATATTGGGTGACAAGTGCAGGGGGATTGGTGGCAGGTTTCTTGGTGGGAGTGTATGAAGCAGCTCGGGATATTTGTTTGGTGACCAGGGTGGAAGGATATCCACGGTTTGTCAAGGCTTGGTGTAAGCGGAGGTTATAGTTCTGTCGGGAGGTGGCTGAGGTGTTGAGGCGTTGACCTCTGAGGGCCAGGGAGAATGGGATGGCTTTCTTGGTGTGAAACGGATGGGAGCTGGAGAAGTGTAGGTATTGCATATGGTTGGTAGGTTTGATGTGGATGGAGGTTTCCAAATGTCCTTCCTTCATGTGCACATCCACATCCAGGAAGGTGATTTGGTTGGTGGAGTGAGTCAAGGTGAAATTGATGGAGCTGAAGTGGTTAAGTTTGTCTAGGAAGGTGGTCATGGAAGGTTCTCCATGCGTCCAAAGCATGAAGATGTCATCGATGAAACGTAGCCAGAGGAGAGGTTTGAGATTTGAAGATAGTGCTTGTCCTCGAAGGTGAAGTTGTTGCACGTGAGGACAAGGTGAGCTAGATGGGTCAGGAAATTAGTGCTGGGGTTGTGGGGTTTTGGTCTGTTGTTGAGGAAGGATTCTATGGAGCAGAGGCCATGGGAGTGAGGTATGTTGGTATAGAGAGAAGTAACATCGATGGTGGCAAGGATAGTGTTGGAAGGTAATGGTGGGAGAGTGTTAATTTTCTGAAGGAAGTGGCTGGTGTCCCGGAGGCTGTAATGCACATCGTATATATAAATAACAGCAAAACTAAAAACAATTGGAGCTAATTAACAGCAAACACCCATGTTTTTAACGTTACAGTTTCTCTTTGCAGCTGATAAACCTTTTCCTGCTCCCACAAATATAGGCAATAATTAGGCTGGAGAGTTCAATGAACTAACCGATCTCTAACTACGCACTGGTAATGATCATACGAACTAACCGATCACTGATCGTGAACATTTTTTTCACTAATTACAATGAAAGTTATCCTTATTTGTGTTACTAAAACTTATGTTTGATTTACATTTCAGTCGCTCTGCCATCTAGCGTATGCTGCAGGAAATATAAGCTTTGGTGTTTTATTCACATTTGAATTCATTCCACTGTATTTCGGTTTAATTTTATTTTGTCACTATTCTTTATGTTTAATAAGTATCTCTATTTTATATTAAATGGGTGTGTCTATTGTTTTATTTTTTGGGTTGCGAGGTCGTGCACTTGGGCCCTGATCACAGCAAACAGCACGTGGAGGTCGGCGACGGTTTGGTTGGTGGGCAAAGCAGCAACCGTGTCCCGAAGTTGCGCGATTTCAGCTTGGATGTTTTTAACGTCGTCGGATTTGAGTATTTGGTTCACGGCTTGCTTTACGGCTTTCAGCTCCTGCGACGTTGGCATGGTAGCCACCGTACTTTGAAGCGACTCCAGAGCCTTTTTCACGGCATCCAGCTCGGTGGCATCTGCCACGGTGCGCATGGCATCTTGAGTTGTGCCACGTCATCCTGGGTAGGCCTCGATTGCTTGCTGCAGCGTTCCAACTTGTTCTGTATGTCATCTATCAGGTGGTGGAAATACGAAAGTTCGGATTCGGTGTTCAAACTTTCCAGCTTGGAGATCTGCTGTTGAACGGTGCTTGCCGGGCAATTTCGATTTCAAAGCTTCCTCGACGTTCGACAGATCGCTCTTCATGGTTGCCAAGATATCCTGTATGTGAGCCACGGTGCCTTAAATTTTCCCTAAATCCTCGTAAGTCTCGAGCTGGAGTTTGATGTTGGCTACGCTGCGAGCGATGGGGTTGAGTTCACTGGATGACGGTAGGTTATCTATGAATCTTTCCAGCGTTCGGAGTTTCGCTTGGACCTCGGCGATGGCGGCGTGCAGGGTATTCGTTTGAAGTTCCATCTTGATGTCTTCGAGTGTAGGAATTTCCAAGGAATGAAACTGCTCGCGTATATCGGCGTAATCATCATGAGTTTTGATACTCTGAACGATAGATTGCAGTTCGGTCTGTATGCTGCTCGTTTGATCCTCCAATCGCTGTTTCAGTTGTTCCACGTCGTTGGTCCGTGCTTTGAGTTCGTTTTCCAACTTGCCGATGCTTACTTCCAAGTTTCCGAGGTTGTCGATGGACGCGAGGTCGGTGTACTTTTGCAGCAGGGATTTGAGTTCGGCGGAGATCTTGAGGATGGGGTCCAGGCACTGTGACTGCAATTTGGCTATCTCGTCGAGCATGAGAAGCCCGTCGCCGTGATCGTCGCGTTTCGTGTGACCGAAGATGTCGTTAGGCATTGCTACTATGATTATTTATTATAGGGTAGGTGATTCTCAACTCGATGAAGAGAGGGATGAGTTTATCGTAATCACCTAGAAGCTCGACATACAGACAATCGTCGGCAGACACATTCTATTGTGCTTGATACGATAAATGTTCTTGCCAAAGGAAACCTTGACTTCACCCGCATTCTCCGGATTCACAATTATCTGAAATTTGCCACTGATCGGAATCTTGTAGAAATTTAGGTTGTTGTTGAAGACGTAAAAGGTTTTGCCAACATCTTCATCGTATTTCGTCCAAATGCTCTTCAAGTGAATAATTAACAGGCCACTCAGTTTGGACAACATAGACGGTAACAGGTCGAAGCTTGGCGATGTAGCCTGACTCAATGCATCCATGACAGTTTGTTTTTTGAAGCCGAACAAGTTCATAGGCATGATTATATATATATATATATATATATATATATATATATATATATATATATATATATATATATAGTATTGTCTTATTTTTGTAGAAGCGCTGCTAGCTATAGGCGTGCGTGTTGTCTACTTTTGCGTTTATCAAAAATTGGCATCCAGAACCTTGGGGGAGTACGCTCGTTATGAGTCATCTGGTCGATACCACCAGGATTCCCCTCGCGAAACTACAGCGTAGAAGATTACAAGATAGCTAAAATACACACAGCCTAGGAGACTCCAAGAAACTAGAATCCGCAGCATAGAATATCACAGCATGCTGTGCATTGCAGCATGCATGTACACTTCCAATCAATGTTGCCAACTCACTAGTTGTAGGTTAGGTTAGCTCGTGAAAAATCGTATGGTGAAATTTTAATGGGGTGAGTTGGCAACACTGCATGTGCTTCACTTTCTACCTTACGTGGTTGGTCACTGTAAGGCAGTGTATCATTTTCGGTTGGTCAACTGTCTTTCCCCCACTACTTGAACCGAAGAGCTGGAGTGACTCGCACAAATTCTGAGAAGTCAAAGCAATCATTGTCACTGAAGATTGTCAACGATACTGTTGAACGTTTAGTGGCACTTATATCCAACTTTAATGATTAAAATAACAAGGAAAAAAGGGAAATGGAGAGCTTAATTCAGGTCGTCGGGTAGAATGGAAGTCATGTTTCAAACGCTTGGGTTTTGATTTTAAAGAAGCTGATTTTGAAATGAACACCGACTGAATATTTAAATTTATCTAATTTATTTTTGTAATAAATTGCAATTATGTAATAAATTATTGTATTTTGTGATAACAATTCGTTTCATAGTGCAAATTATACAATTTCTTTATTAATTATTGAATGCTGTAAACTTTAATGATTAAAATAACAAGGAAAAAAGGGAAATGGAGAGCTTAATTCAGGTCGTCGGGTACCATGGAAGTCATGTTTCAAACGCTTGGGTTTTGATTTTAAAGAAGCTGATTTTGAAATGAACACCGACTGAATATTTAAATTTATCTAATTTATTTTTGTAATAAATTGCAATTATGTAATAAATTATTGTATTTTGTGATAACAATTCGTTTCATAGTGCAAATTATACAATTTCTTTATTAATTATTGAATGCTGTAAACGTCCCATACATCCAACATGCGTTACATATACATCCTTATGGCAAAAATACATGTCACTTGAGTGACCTCTACATTTTTCCAATTGAGCTCAATTTGTGCAGTAAAATATGTTCGTGGGAAAGGAACAAAATTAACAACTATGCGATTTTTTTTTTTGGACCACCCTAATATACATAGTCATCAAGTTTCTGTTAGCAAAGTAGTAATTAGTACATTTAGTATATTTTTAGTACATTTAGAGAACTTCTACATGCGTCCCACGAGTCCACGGAGGATTTCCATTCGATACTCGATTTCCCAGCAGGTTGCCTGTAGCATGTGTGGTGTGACTGTCTCATTGGCAACTGTAATACTTTCACGAAGCTCTTTCATAAATGTCACTTTGGTTGAATACACTGGACATCCTCGTGCACCGCATGTAGAAATGTACTAAATGTACTAAACATATACTAAATGTACTAATTACTACTTTGCTCACATAAACTTTATGACTATGTGTATTCATTGATGTATAATACATTTGGATACATCCAATGCATGTGGAGTTACAGACAGTTGCTATTATGGCGTTTCAATTCGGACACCCTGTATATCCTCGAAAGAGAAGGAAATAAATCGCGTTTGCATCAAATACTTTGGGAATTCATGTGCCGGGAAACAACTCTTCTGAGAAGTAAAAAAACCTATGAAAACAGGTTGGTTTCAAAGCAACCTTTTCCCGTCCTCTTTTCTATTTACCATTCACATGTTCAAAGGAAACTAAAGGCAGAAGGAAACAGAACACTGAACGTGATAAAAAAAATTGTGAGTTTTCTTCTTTTTGTCCCCGCGCTTCTTCCTTTTTGTGCCCAGACGTCCTGAAAAGTGACGGCGAAACTTCTCGCCCCCACCTCTCTTCCGTCGCAGTTCCATTTCTGGAGAAAATTTTGAAAAAAACTCTTTGCGTTTGCAGAGCGAGCTGCAAAACTAGTCGGACAGGCGCTTTTGCAAAGCGTCAACTTTCTGGTTGTCGCAGACATCTGGGAGAACAAGGGATATCGCCGGGGGCGCCACCTGGGACGATGTGGATGGGATGCCGTGGAAAGAATAGAGGACGAGGCAGTGCGGAACATGCACGTAAACCAACTCTTATCCAGTGGCGAAGCGGCATAAGAAGCCCGTAGGCCGGGCCTACCCTAATATAATTGGATATTACAGATTATTTTATTACTTATAATTTCATTAAACGACGCCTTAATACAAGAAAACTGAAATTCTAGGCCTTACGAAAATTTTTACAAATTTCCATCCCTGCCATTCTGCCAATGACTATATCGTCACATGTTGAGCTGAGGGCCCCAGCTGGTCCCATAACATTCTATGAGAATCATGCGGGAAAACATAATTTCAGGGGCGCGTTCGCCCGAAATGGACACAGTGAGTCCGGCCTCACGTAGTGATGTCAACCCTAGCATAATTGTGCTAAACGTAGTACAATTTGAACTTCATTGGCACCTAGTACCCTGTGTTTGGAATAATGATAAAATATAGCATCATCTATAAACATGCGCCCCTGAGAGACAGATAAATTGAATTCAGAGGAATATATTTTGAAAAAATAAATTTAAATAAAATCGCAAATCATATTTGTTTCAAACAAAAGGTAGCATGCCAATCCAGCTACAACTGGTTCACAGTCTTCTTTTCATATTTTCTTTATCTTTCCTTACTTAGCTCACGAGGAACATTTTATTGAAGGAAATTGCTAGAAAGTTGGGGTCACAGATAAAACAAGCCGCCACCTTTTGTAGTCTTCGAATTTTTTCAAACTTTTTCAAGCTTTATATTGAACCAATTATATTGGTTAAACTATTGTAACTAATTTAATGGAGGAAATTACCAATATTGTTTAACTAATCAATAACGCATGTTCACATCACAACTGCCCCCAAAATAGATGCATAATATGAACTTAAGACCTAAGTCATCCGAGCACAATTTAGTTGCATTTAGCAAAATTTAAGAGTTTAATCAGCACACTTTTCCTGATTGGGTGGTTGGCAACGCTGGACTCACGGTACAAACTGGGCTTCACATCTGTTTCTTGTCCAGCGCGGGGTGTCTGTCCAACGAGGGGGTAGGGAAGGTGAGGGTAGAATGGCAAAGACAACTTGTTCCGAGGGCGAAAAAAAATGTTTCTATCCCAGTGTTCTGCGTTTTCGTTACTTTCTCGATTTACTCATGTTCCGTTGTTGTTTTTTTGTTATATTTTCTTGTTTTTTTTCTTTTCGCTCATTCATTTTTTTATTGTTCATTTATGTCTTTATTTTTTACTTCGCTTCTTGTGCCACTTTTGGGTAATTTGCGAAGATGGGGAATAGTGTTGATATGATGAAATTGACCAGAAATACCCATGCGCAGGCCGAGATTCGAACCCAGGACCCCTGGCGCCGTGGTGCGATGTTCTAACCACTCCACCAAAGGGTCGGATTTCATTGTTGTTAGCGTGAAGTGAGAAAGCGGAACAATGACTTGTAATACTCTGGAATGCTACAAAAACCAGCATAAAAGCCTATTACCGGGAATAGGAAAAAAAAAAAGGGGCATCGGAACATTGAGGACTGGCACTCGAATGACATCTAAAACATCAATTTACAATTAATCAAGAAATACGATTTACGAGTTAGCACACATCAAGAGTTATTATTCAGGTACGTTGACAGATGCAAGAATATGTTGTTACATTTTCAAAAATAACTCTAAAGGTTATATTTTTTATATTTTAAAAAAGTCGCACCCATAACAACACGAACTCACACTGCTCTTATCTCGTATCACTAACATGTTTGTAGGTTAGTGGCGATCAGAGGCTGAAGGGAAATTGACGAAATAGATGAGATGGTAATAATAATAATAATAACTCATAGCGCAATAGCCATTCTGGGCCCGAGCCCACCTACCGACTGCCAGCCTCACTCCCACCTCATTCTAGTAACTCACTCCCCAGAGGTGGGGTGGGAGATCATCCAACCAATTATGGGGTGACGTGTGGTCAGCACGACGAATCCCCAGTCGTTGTTGTACGTTCCCCTGACCGGGTTACGCTACTCTTTCGTAGCTCTCCAATTTACTCACGTTGGTGGGTTGCCACCGGTCCCACACACAGGCCGGCCACAAATAGACACCCGTGCCTTCCCGATGATTTGGTGGTAACATACCAAGGAGTCATATATTAGGCTGCATAGAAAAATGCAATATTAAAAAAATCAAAATGATGTAGGGCACAAAATTTGCTTAATAGTAACGGTACATTTCACAACATGCTTTAGCCCATTTGAAGTGTTTACAGCCAAGCATCACGAGAGGTATTTTCTTGCATAGGATTATTATATTTTCTATGTTTTCATTTAAAAAAATAAAATTAATGATTTTCGTATTATTTCCACGAAAGGCATTAGTAAGATTGCTCATTCTATGGTTTGATTCACTGATTGAATTGATTTATTTTACTTCGCTTTTCTTCCACTTTTGGCTAATCATGGAGATGAGGATGAAGAAGATGAAATGGATGACACAACACAGGCTACACAGAGGATTATACTGGCTGTGAGTCCAGACACCAGAGCCTCGCTAGTCTGTAAAATGCAGTGCAGAGTGTACTACGTGGAAGGGATGTTGATATTTGGGTCTCTCCGAAAAGGGCCACTCCTTATACCCAGCTTATTCTATGGAAACACCATTTTGCATTATCTGGGGTTCTATTTGTATATTCTTCCAAAGCAAGATTCCATAAACATATAATTATTGTGTACAGAGGCGGCGATTGGGTTCGAAAACTGGAGGGGCAAAGACAGTATATTTCTCTTTGTAGATAATGTTTAGCATAGTCCGGGGGCAAAAGGGGCGAAAAGTGGTGCGGATTACCCCCCTCGCCACCCTAGTCGCCGCCACTGATTGTGCAAGTTCTTGTACAGTGTCAAATATTGTGCTGCATTTTAAGAGTTTGGATCCATATAGCTGAAAAAATACCACGGCAGCATCTACATCTAAGAACTACTAGGTCCATATAGATAAAAAATGTATTGTATAACAGGATGTGTCAAATATTAACTTTCACAGAAATATATATGGCATGGATCGGTTCAATGGGCATTCTCGTGAGAATAAAGAATATGTACTCAGATTGACAGATAATCCGTCTGTTGGTTCTGTTGATTCTTTGTTTTAAATGGACATTATGCATAGACTAATTGGGACTGGACCTATAATTTAAAGTGTGATCCGAACTACTAAATATACAATAGAGTAACTTTGCCTATGGATGTGTAACTTGGTCCCTTGCATTAAAAGAGGAAAATAAATTAAGAGTATTTACGGTAAAAATAAAATCCTTAGGAAAATATTTTGACCTAAAAGGGATGAGGAGACAGGAGACTGGAGAAGGTTACATAATTTAGAACTGCATAATTTGTATTCACGTCAATATATTATTAGAATAATTAAATGAAGAAGACTTAGATGGGCAGGCCATGTGGCACGAATGGGAGAGGAAAGAGGAGTTTACAGGATGATTCTTGTTGGGAGGCCTAATAGTATGAAGGCAAAGGTGAGAATGGAGGGATAACGTTGAGATGGACCTAAAGGATATCGGTAAGGAGGGAAAGGATTGGATTGATCTTGCCCAGGATAGGACAGATGGAAGGCTTTTGTTGCTGCAGCCATAAACCTTCGGGTTTGAGAAGGCTAGATAGTTAATTAGAGCCGAACCACTATGTGCCTCCACTGGGTATCAAACCCAGGACCTCTTGATTAAAAAGTGTTACCACTACGCTACCTGGGAGTCCTTATCTGTTTGTTACATTCAGGATTTACAGTGCAAAAATGAGGATGGTAAATAGTATTTTGGAAATATTTTGATGAATACTGCACAAAAATTGTAAAACAGTAAAATTTTATTTTGTATTTGCATATTTTAGTATGTTCTAGATCCCTTTAGCTTTATGCTTACTAATTCGTTATAATTTTATGAGGAAAATATGTTTTCAAAAATGCTAGATAGTGAAAAATTTAATGTATAAATAGAGATTTACATTGTGGAATACAGAATATAGTAAGTAATGTGGATTTAAAAAATAAATGCTAAAGTATCACGCTTCTAATAATATAATACTATTTTGAGGTGAAGTTTTGCAAACACCTAACTTTCCGAACAGTCCATACTGTTTCTTCCGTTGTCGTTTGAAATCCCTTTTTACGCTCTGAACAGCGGTGTACAGATTTGCGGTCACTTTTGCATGTTACTTCATGGTGCTCTGATGAGATATGGTTTTCCAGGCCGCACGAGTCCAACCCGTCATTTCCACTTCGGTTTTCCCGACATCCCCAGGGAGCAGAGATCAAAGAGCCTCCCTATAATGTCGCCACGCCGAAATATCGTGTCTAATTCACGCACACGCCCAAGTCTTGCTGCCGGATTATTTGGGACATTCATCGCTCGTTGGTCAGGTGCAGCCGACGATGACGAGAGATCAATCAGCGGCGAAACAGCTGCAGTTGCCACGACAGAGCGGGCCGACGTCGGGTTGGCACCCCAGATCGATAGGGCGGGACAACGATTGCTATTTGATAAGCGGTGGTTTTGAACGTATCGAAACGTCAATTTCGCAAAACAGTACTCGCGTACAAAGTTGCACGCATTTATTAACGCAAAGTTGCGTAACTTCAAAGTACAGTCGTGGAAAGAAATACTTCCCCTATAGGACTACTGATATTAAGGGTATATGGTGAAGTACTTTTTTTCCATGACCGTACATGTGTACAATAATAGTTTTCCAAGCAATGTGCCAGAGATCGGGAACGGGGTGGTCAGATGGTCATGGAATATTACTTTGTTGATGCAGTCACACCTAATATATATCGTAGATACTACACAAAAATGTTTTCTGGAATGAATGTGGAATATTTTAACAAAACCTTCTCCATAAGTACCTTGGATTAAGTCCCTTTCCCATTTTTCTACAGCTACCTAAAACCCTCAAACTTTAATTCATCATTAAGAGAAAGTTATTCATACGAAAACTACAGACAAAATTTTATCAAATGGTTGATGTTTATATCTGGAATAATTTCTTACCCCCTCTCTCTCTTCTTTCATGCCTCTTGCTTTTTCTCTCTGTCCTCCTTCTTTATTTCTCCTCCTCCCTCTTTCTCCCACCCGCTCACTCTTTGTGTGTATTTTTCTTTATAAATCCCTGCCCGAGAATTAAAACCGATTGTGCGCATTCGTCTCCAATGACCTTGCATGTTCCTCACTAGCTACAACCACTTGCACAAACACATCTGATAAGATCTTTCCATTTCATAGTCCTATGTCGTGAAGACGGTTCATAATGGGCTTCCTCCCTTAAGTAAAAGTGACAGAATGCAGAACGACAATCGTTCCTGTCACGGTTCTGACAACAACATTGAAAATAGCATTTTTCGTACATGGAAAGAACATTTTTCAGAAGTATTAAACCAAGCTATGGAAGGGAGTAAAGAGTTGCTTGAAATACCGGAAGAAATACCAGAATATGAAATAGATGAAGAAATCGAAAAGCACCGAGAGAACAAAAGAGTGGCAAAGCACATGGAATTGATAACATTCCACCAGAAATTCTCAAGGAAGACATGGAGATGACAATAGCAATATTACAACAACTTTTTGCAAAAAAATATGGAAAACAAAATCAATACCAGAAGATTAGAAAAGAGACCTACTAGTAAAAATACCTAAAAGGGGAATATTATCAATTGTAACAATTGAAGAGGCATAACACTACTTTCAGTTCCTAGCAAAGATCGAAGTAGAATTATTTTAAACCGAATTAAAGGATGTGTTGAGAAAAAGATCTGTGAGAACAAGCAAGCTTTCGAAGCAACCGTTCCTGTATAGATCAGATAAATACATTGCGTATTATTATACTGGTTAGGCGGTTCAAATTATTCGAATAAAATACACAATATCGAACTCTGTATATGTTTTATTGAGAACCTCAAGCTTAACAACGTGATGTTTCCTTTCAATTCTAGCCTGTTCCGGAAAAAACACCTAAGTCAAAAAATGGAATTTTACAGCAGACAGCCATTAATGTTTATTCTTAAAGCAAATATTTCAAACATTATATACATTTTGGATGATCACTGTCTAGGATCCTTACATATGCCTAATATTAAATTAATATTTCCCTTAATTGATTCGGTGTTACTTAAATGAAAGCATCGGAAAATTGCAGAAAATTTGTGACTAATGTGCCTTTTACCGAACATCCTAGAATTAAAAACGTAAACGTAAAATATCATTACGAAAAAAGAAAAGTAGAACTATCATAATAAGGGCAAAAGTAAAGAAAAGTACCATATTAGGAACCAATGGAATGGGAAATTATGATAAACAAGAGGATAAAAGCAAATGAGAGGAAATTGTCCTTAATGACGTTAGTATTGTGTTAGCAGAATCCTCCCAGAAACTGTAACAGCGGTAAAAACGCAACTTCCTTGTAATTATTGCTTTCCCCCTTTAGTTATTTTTCTTATAGCATTCAAAACTAACCAATTGGTTCGGCAGAAGGAAACTTGAACGTCTCGCTTTTGATTACTACATAATGCAAAATGTAAATTTCTTTAAATGTGACAGTTAAACAAGACAGATTAAAAGAAGAAGTAATTTCTATTCATACTCACATAGCAAGTTAAGCATCAGACTCCAGTAATTAACTTATAGTCCCTTACCTGGAAGAGTACAAAGATAAATTTATTAGTCAAATAACAATAACAATAAGAATAATGCAGGAGAATCATATAGATTCAAATTTTGAATCAGAGTGGAAGAAAATAAGGTATTTGTTGTATATTCATAAAAGATGGAATACAAAATAGAACACATTGTAATAATAACAATATATTTTGAAAAGTCAAGTTTATCGGAAAATTTCCTAATAAAAACAAAACGCGGATATTAAGGGCAATATAGGAAAATATCACTGTAAATGGTGATGGTAGTGTAAAATAACATAAGTTAAAATTATCATAAATGAATACTTCTCAAATAAGCACAACACAAAGTGGAAATTAGCATAATGAAGCAAATGTTTAAGTATTGCAATAAATAAAAGCTAATTGAATTTAAAGTTAAAATGCGAAAAACTTATATTAACCGAATTTAAATTCATCCGGAAAAAAAGTTCCTGGACCGTATTTAAATTAATCCGGAAAAAATATTCCTGGACCGTATTAAAATTCATCCGCAAGAAAGGTTCCTGGACCGAATTGAAATACTTTACAGATAAAATTGTTCTTTATGGTCCAGAACCCATTTACGCTTGCTGATATTCTCTGCTGGACCGGAATTAAATGTATTTAAAATTCCTAAACCTTTAACTGCCCTGGTTAAAACTAAGAGCTGCAGCTAATCAATTATCATTTCTCAGCGCACCTCCCGTGTCAAGCTGCTGACTGACACGGAGTTCATGGGAAAATTCACACCAAAGGAATACGTGACACGTGGCGTGAGCCACTTGAGAATTTTCCCAATGGAATGCAGTCTCGTGGGATTTGTCATGCATCTGCGTTGTGAAACGTTACTGTCGATTGGTTCGTTCCCAAGTGGCATGTGTCGCGTGTAGCTTGTTACTTGGATGAGAAACCTTCCTAAAGGTAGGATGCCGACGTTTGACAAGAAAGCGCATTTGCTCATAAAAATCAGACTAAAAACGTGAGAGTTGCTTGGTAAGAAAAACAATCCCGTGTAGCCATTTCGATTCCTACAATACGTAAAAATGAATAATGGAGATTTGGTTTTCATACCACTCCCACAATTTTGATGTCTCTTGTATTGCTATTGAGCTGTTTATTGCAAGGATTTTCGGCTCGGTGACCAAACGTGTTCCGTGGTCGACTTTTAATCTCGCCACCAAAATTTCCTGCTTCGCATCCCGACCTGGGAACGGGTGTTCTTTGTGAGTATCCCTTCATCAAATTCATGTAATCATCTCTTGTCCGCGTGGTCGTTATTAGCCAAAAGTGAGAGAAATGTGAGGCGAAATAACATAAAGAAAGGACAAACACATTTTTATAATAACTAGCTTCAATCACACAAAACTTCATATTTATAATGACATGTTTATAAGAAGTCAGACAGACACTTGAAAAACAGTGGGAATATAATCAAAATGTCCATCAGCTATTCATTGATTTAAAAAAAGCATATGATTCTGTCAAAAGAGATAAATTATATAATATATTAGTAGAGTTTGGAATACCTAAGAAGCTTGTTAGTATGATAGAAATATGCACCAGTGAAACAGAAAGTAAAATTCGTGTGGGTATTAATATGTCTGACAAATTTACAATTCATGATGGGTTAAAACAAGAAGATGCATTATCTCCATTGCTCTTTAATTTTGCTTTATAATATGCTGTAAGGAAGGTAAAAGAAACTAAAGAAGGACTAAAATTAAATGATGTGACTCAGCTGTTAGCATGTGCAGATTATGTAGACTTACTGGGGGATGATGTGAATACAATTAAGAATAATGCTAAAATATTTTTCAAAACTGCTAAAGAGATAGGTTTGGAAGTTAACAAAGAGAAAACTAAATATGTGCTTACAGGCCGAAACCAAGTGTTAGGTAATAATCAAAATCTAATTATTGATAACAACTCGTTTGAACCAGTTTCCAAATTCAAATATTTAGGAGTAATATTAACAAATGAAAATTATATTAAAGAGGAAATAAAAAGTAGGCTTAATTCAGGAAATGCATGTTACTTCTCTCTTCATAAACTTTTCTTCTCGTTACTATGTAAGAAACTAAAAGTTAAAATATACAAAACAGTAATTTTGCCTGTAGTATTATATGGATGTGAAACTTGGTCCCTTACATTGAAAGAGGAAAATAAATTGAGAGTATTTGAAAATAAGATCCTTAGGGAAATCTTTGGACCTAAAAGGGATGAGGAGACAGGTGAGTGGAGAAGGCTACATAATTTAGAACTACATAATTTGTATTCACGTCCAGATATTATTAGAATGATTAAATCAAGAAGACTTAGGTGGGCAGGCCATGTGGGAGAGGAAAGAGGAGTAGGAAGGCCAAGACGAAGATGGGGGGACAACGTTGAGATGGACCTAAGGGAAATCTGTAGGGATGGAAAAGAGTATATAGATCTTGCTCAAGATAGGGACAGATGGAAAGCCTGTGTTGCTGCAGCCATGAACCTTCGGGTTTAAGAAGGCTAGAGAGTTAGTTAGTTGGTTATGTTTACAAGAAGTTACACGTAATTGTATTTGACATACATCTATTTTTAAAATAACAAAAACTACCGTTTCTACATAAAGCACAGACAAAGTTAAAATTACTTTACTTTACTTTTGTCTAAAAGTGGATACTTCTAGCTTTCCCTGGAGTATTATATTTCATGTTTTAATCCAATGGAGAAAACTTAATAAGCACGTTTTTGTCTTGGACAGTAAGTATTGGGCCTATAGTTGAAAGTGAAACGAGAGATAGAACACTTCACCTCTTCATCTAGCGAATTAAAAGTATAATATCGCGCAAAATAATTCAACATGAAGCGGTTATAGTCGACTAGCTAGCTTCGTTAACGACAGGCTGGCTTTGGAATCAAAGGAGCGCGCCCACCATCTGCAACAATCACATTCAACGCACAGTGTTGCCACACATCTACTCTCCACATCTACTCTACGCCACCTTGTCCCTCCCCCGCATTAGCACCTTCCCACGGTCTCCACATTGAAGTTGCAAAATACGGCAACAGCGTATCCGCAGTCATGTGACTGAGACTCCACGTGGAGTAAACGAGCAGAATGGCAGCTCAGCCCATTGGCTGAAGGTTGAGTGTGATTGGACGAAAACAACTCCCCCAGCTGTTTAACCCCACCCACGTTCCTTGCAGCGGCTTTCTTCAGTTCCTAGACTTTAACGAAGTAAACCCGTGGACTATATCGCATAATGACAAAATAATGTGTAATGCATCACATTTCTCAAATAAGAGCAGAAACAAGGTAAAAAATCGTAAAGGTTAATGGAAAGTAATAAACAAAAATAGAAGGAACGCACTCTATAGTACGAACAAGGAGTAGCTATAGGGTGTCCCATAATTGTGCGCCATTTTCCTCCCGCATGGTTGGCAAAGTTCTGCGAGGTCACATTTCGTAGTAAACACGTTGCGGTTAGTCAATATGGGACGCTACACGACGGAGGAGCAAGTGACGATAGTTAAAATTCATTACAAGTACGGAGAGCATTGTACAGACTAATTCGAAAGAAACGCCCTCCCTTACGGTTATGCAACCTGGAATTTTATATCGTCTAGTTTCGCCTGGTAGAGTAGTTCCCGAGAGGAGCAGTGTTTCCAAACCTATAACCGTAGTGTTTCCAACCCCGTATTGGTTGGTTGGTTGTTGATTTGGTGTTTTAAGTCCACAATGCACAGTATGAGTAATCGGGACTGGACCTACAGTTTAAAGTGGGATCCGAACCACTTTGTGCCTCCACCGGGACCCCTTGATTACAAGGCGACGACGCTACCACTACGCCATCCAAGCCTGTATTGCTTCGTAGAAGACGAAACCTTTACGTAACTTCTTCATTCGTGATTTACATTTGGTTTACAGACTCACATTACAGGACACTCTTTTCCTGTATTGCATGTTTTCTGGAGCATTTATTTTTCCTTCTGTGGAGAAAATTCTGTTATTATTTTACATCTTATTTTTCGCAGCTTCTCTACCATTTATTGGCTAATCGCAACAATGAGGATGAATGATGACTCGATGAAATTGATAAAAGGACAATCATAAAGGAACCATGGGGAGCTAGATTAATATTTTTATTATTACTAATATCTTTCTCTTTTTTTACTTTACTTTTGGCTAGTCGCAACGATGAGGATTAGTGTATGATAAAATTCATGAAGGAACACTCATAAACAATCATACCCAGGCCGGGACTCGAACCCGGGAATTTCGGCAGCGAGATCAAAAGCCGACGGCTTACCACGCTCGGGCACAGCGGCGGCCAATTATTATTAGTGATATTGTCTCAAGTAGTGTATTTTTCCACCATATTCTTTCACACAATCATGAAACGGATGAAAATTAAAATGTTAAAATACCTGCCTACGTTGTTTTTTTTAGCTTGCAATATAAAGCCCTACTGCACGAAGCCAAATTGTGGGATTACGAAACAGAACCAAGTTAACATATCTTGGCCGTGGAAAGTGTTAATAGAAAATCTAGAAAAGAGCCATTTAACAGTTGCCTGATTGCTTTTCCATTTGTTGTATGGGAAGAATTGTCTGAAATGTGTGTGTAGTGGCAGGCAAAAGAGAATACAAAGATCGAATAGAGAGGCAACACTGTCATTGTTCTGCACTGCACAGACCACGCGTCTCGTCGAGTGGGCGGGGCACTGTGGGTGCGAGCGAGCTGCTGTTGCTTCTGCAAAAAGAACACTCACAAACAACTGAATGACGCTCCGCTTAAAATCTAGTCAATCGAGAAAGGATTTGTTGAGGAAGTGAATTGAAATATAAACGCCAGAATTTGGTCTAAGCCTATAATGGTTACTAGCAATAAGAGCTGATCAATTTTTACATGTGGAATTCCGTAATGAACGAGGCAACAGGCCGCACGCCACACCTTTAGTCTGGTAACACTAATACATCATCTCATTATATGCGTTCGGTTATGCTGATAGTCATGTTTAATATATTACCTTCAAACATAAACAATATCATGGACTCACTCAGAGGCAGAATTCAATTTTACGCTTTACTTTCCTGAAGATATTGTAGCAATATAATCATTCCGCTCTATTTTCGTATTCTCAATTGAACTCGCACTATTTTTTCCAGAAGTTGAGCCCCCCCTCCCATCTTCCACCTTAAAAATTTTTGGGTGAGAGGCTACAAACTATACTAAAACTGAATTACAGACAATACTTTACGACTCAAAGTGACGTGACCTACAACGTAGTGAAAAATCACTGGTGCAAAATTCAACGTAATGATGATAAAATGAAGGTAGGAAAATGGATGTGCTAGAAAGTTTTACATACATACACACAGTTAGCTCCGTATAGAAGATATTTCTTCACATTTTTCTCATCTTGGCTTCCTTGAATTCACGAAACTGTAAAGCCATGAACGCGTTAACCCCCTATAATCACGGAGTCCCAGGTTCGATTCCTGGTGGAGACACAACTGCCTAGTGGTTCGAATCCCACTTTCAACTGTAGGTCCCACTTCGGGTAGCCTTTTTGAGCATGAAATGGAATTAAAACAAAATTGGAACACGGTAACCCATCACAACACACGCGCAGAGAGCGTTGAACTTAATGACTGACAACTACATCGAACTTTCAGCGAAGCTGGAATAAGGTCTATTTGCCATGCCAAATAGTGTGAATTTTCAGTCTCGTGGTGCTTTCTATACGAAGTGCAAGCAAGTTATCTAAAAAAATTCAAATGTGAGGGTGAGTCGAGCTATGTTTCATTCAATAAGACTCTTCACTTCAAACATATTTTGCTCTATAGCTGTCGATTTCGAATGGGCATCTAAGACTGGTTGCTTAGCGGACCGGATTTGGAAAAAATCACGGACTGTCATAGTTCCAATCACACTACAGACATAGCAAAAATTGATCGCCTGAAGATGAGAGAAGAGGTGATCTCTTGATATGTCTCGAAATATATAGATAGAATATATAGTCAATCAAAAAGAAAAACAATGGATAATGTCCAATTAAGTATAGAAACGCTGTTAGAACCGGTGTTCATTCACAGAGCAGAAGGGCTATTTTGACAAAATTCTGTTTCCCGGCTGGCTGCTTCGGAGAAGAGGGCTTTGTGAAGTTGCCGCTTCTTGCCCAAGCGGTAGACCTAATTCGTTGTTTGGCCACGAGTTCCTTCGTAGGTAAACGCGGCAACAGAGGATCACTGCCATAAAGGTGGTTCCCGCGCCGGCTGAAAGAGCGACGGGAAATTAAAGAACCATTGTCACTAACTTCAGACAGACATCTAATCATTTCCTTAGGTTTCGAAGCTGATCCGAAGGGACAACAAATACCAAAAAAACGACATGAATTAAATGATCGATTGGTCCGTCCTTCTGTTGGTGGATAGCAATCCAACCCTTTCACCCCCAGGCACATCACGTATGATGTGTTGACAGGATGGTCGTGCAGACCAAGCACATCACGTATGATGTGTTCGTAGTGTATTGTTTTCTTTGTAAACGTGGGTATCTGGTTTGAGGCAGGGAAAAGGGAAATTCTTTCTGGGAGGCTCTACCGTGAAGGTTCTATTGTTGCCTTCCGTAATAACCAGCAGGTGTGTGAAACAGTGGCGCCTCTTATGACCATATATGTAAAGAAGCAACGAGCGTTTGTTGGGCCTATTTGTTGAGAGTTGACGAAGAAGTTGATTTCTTTCATTCCGTAAATGAATTCTTTTAGTGATTCAAACTATATTCCGGAGAATTCTGGAGCCTCTACAAAATCTGACGTATCTTCGGAATCCATTTCGGAAGATGAAGAAGACACACCATTATCATATGATGGGTGGAAAGTTTTGCCAGATGAACCTGTTCTCCAGAACACTTTGCTAAGTACCATAAGGTCAAGAAGAAGTAGAAAGTTTCCATTTGGACCTGCTGTACTACTATGTACTTGTTTTATGTATTATATTAATTATGTTATCCATATAACAATGTAAAATTTACAAAATTTGTAGCTACAAGTGAATAAAGACACAATATGTAATGCAATGTATTTCTTTTATGTGTTATATATATTTTTATTACATATTATTATTACACTATGTACTATTATATAACGCAGTATATAAATTTAAAAAAATAAATTATAAAAATCATATTATCGTTATCACTGAACATTTCACAAAGTTAAAAAAACAACAAAGAATTAGAGAATGGACAAGAATAAGTAGGAAGTTTTCATCTGGACTTGATGTACTACTCTGTACTTCGTTTATGTATACTAATATGTATTTGTTTATGTATTATATTATGCATATCCATATAACAATGTAATATTTACAAAATGTGTAGCTGCGAGTTAATAACGACGCAATATATAATACAATATATATTACATATAATGTTTATTATGTATTGTTATTTCTTTATGTACTATTACATAACACAGTATATAAAAACAAAAACAAATTATGGTTATCACTGAACTTCCTACAAAGTTCAAAGAAATACAATATTAATTGGGATGAAGATTCAGGCAATATTTGTCATGCAATATTAAATGATTTTATTATTGAAGATTTTACATTAGAACCTGGGATGTAGAGGGTTTTCACGTTTCTCTGTCTGGGGGTGAAAGGGTTAACAATAATAATCGCAAGCTTATCATTAAAGAGTCAACAATCAAAGCTAATACGCATCTATTGATCAGAAATTACTAGAGGGTTAAAGTTGTTTTTGTATCTTTTGTTATTTTAAGTCGCTCTTCTGCCACTTTCGGCTAATGAGGATGAGTGACGATTAGATTAAATTGACACCATGATACCAATACTGAAGCCGTGACTCGAACCCGGAAATTTCGTGGTATCGGAAGTGGACCATTTAACGCGCTTGGCCACCAAAGAGAACCTTCTCTGCGGCCAAGCGCGGTTAGTGATGGACTAACGATCCAGACACCGAATATTCCGGGTTCGAGTCCCTTCACAATCTAAGACATAACACTTTATCAAAACTTCATTCCCCTCCCCTCCACCTCAAATTTAATACTCAATCTTCCCAACAAAATTTCCATGCCAATTTTAGACTTCCTGTTGATATTGCTCCCTCCAAAAAAGCAATCTAAGACGTAATAGTAATACACAAGAGTTGGGATTCCCTGCCCCCAAAATAATTATCAATCCAGCTACCTGAAAATCCCACTAACTTCATTAATCGCCCACCATAATTTCCCTCTCAATCTAAGGCCTAATATGTAAGAGTTGGATATCGCCCCCCCCCCCCCCACCAATATTACTTATTACCCGTAACAATTCCCCTGACAATCTACAAATTACTATTTGTATAACAGCAATGGTTAATTGATAACGTAATTAAACTTATTCCCTGTTTACTCAGTCAAATTTCTATCACAGTCTGCGCCATAATGCCCCTCCCCCTGGGCACCACTGATCTAGAACTGTGACAACGTGATAGGTGTAATGTAACTAACAGTTAAGTGTTAGGAATGGGTGCATGTGTGCTGCGCATTTCAATTTCATGTGAATCATATCTGTCAATAATGTGAATATTAATATTATAGAATATAATATAATGGTGCAGGTGTGTGAAAAAGTAACCATGAGCTCCAAGGTATCAATAAAAAATAATTGGAAACATAAGTTGCATATGGAGATGTGTGTAATTAGTTTTGTTCTGGGATGTAGCAAAGAACATCGGTTAAACCGTGCGGGGTTTCAATACTGTGTCCATCCGCCGTTGGATTCAAGCACTGCATCTAGTCGACGAGGCAAGGATTTCACGAGCAGATGTTTGGTCTTCTCCTTAAACTCTCCCAAACATCAAACACGTGAAAATGTTTTCGATTAAGAGACTTCGCTGGCCAATCTACTCTTGAAATTCCTGGGTGCTGATTAAACCAGGTGGTGTTCGCTTTCGATGTATGGACGCTGCTGTTGTCTTGATCGAAAGTCACGTGCGAAATCTCATCTTCAAGGTGTCTCTCTCGCACGCTGGGAAGCGTGTGGTTTTCCAGCACTGCGATGTATTCCTGCGAATTCATTCTCGAGGACACTTCCACCAATCCACCTACTCCAGACGAACTGATCCATCCCCACACCGCCACGGATATCCTGCCACTCCTAGCATGGGTAGAAATGTTCTCGGGGCCGTAGCGAGTGTTGTCGCGCCTCCAAACATAAACCTGACCATTTTCGTCAGACGAAAATACTTTTTTGTCGCTCAAAATTACGTGGTGCCAAAATTCTTGAGGAGCTGGTAAATATTGTAAAGAAAACTGATCCGTGCTTCGTGATGGAAATGCGTCATTGCTTCTTTCTTTGCCGCTCGACGGTGCCGAACTGTTGCAGCATAGCACTCCAGTTTCAACTCTTGGCGAATCTTCGTTGTAGCCATGAAGGGATTGCCCTCGCTCATCTCAATGATGCCTGCATCTTCTTCCCTGGTTGTCTTCCTCGGCCGGCCTTTGTTGGGTCTTCACTTCATTCCTGGGCCCCCTTTTTCCTCGTAACACCGAATCCAACGCCTGACGCATGAATCGTCCACACCAAGGGTCGTAGCAATCTGTAGTGCAGCAGATCCGCCGCACAAGAACATGCGGACTATCTTCTCTCTTGTAAATTCCGAAAGTAAGGCATGATGAAATGATATCGTAAAGGAACATTCGGACCGAAGGGACATGCTGCACGTGGCACATGCCTCATGAAAACACCTTATCATTGGTGCATGTAGAGTTTCACGCCCATTCCGGTGCAGAAAGTTTCATTTTATTGGTTCCGTTGCAAGTGGCATGCTCAAGGCATAGATACGAGTAAAACTGCTGCAGGATCTCGAACGAAGCACCCACCGGGGCTCGAATTAAGCCAAAGCGTGGTGGCAAAGGCAACAGTGAAGTTACTGCATCTGAGATTTACGTCAAGCAGGGCCTGCGTGGTGTGTGCAAAGAAACTCACGCTTGCTTTAGGAAATAAGGATACTATTGAATCAATGCAATATAAAAGAGTATATACCGTAAAATATACATTATTATTGACTCATGCATTCCCTGAAAAAAAAAAATGCATTGTTTTCTGACACATTTCTGCCCGCAATGAATATAAATGTATAATCTATTAAATTAAGCAGGTGCATGCAGATTTAAAAATATTGATAAGATAATTAATTCAATTGAATTGAATTGAATTGTTGTTTTTTTAAGTCCACTTTGTGCACAGAATGGCTAATTGGGACTGGACCCACAGTTTATAGTGGGTTCCGAACCACTATGTTCCTCCACCGGGTATCGAACCCGGGACCCCTTGATTAAAGGTGACGACTTTACGATTGCGCCATAGGGGAGGCCCTAGTCCTCTTACGGAGATAATTCGTTCGGAGCAATAGAAATGCCCTATCAAAACAATTGGGGAATATTATTTTCAATGTGGATATTCTTCGGAATATATGTTTCTAACTACAGTTTACCTAAATAGTGGGGACTTGGGGTGAGAGAGAGGGACGGAGTTGGAAGAGAGAGAGAGAGAGAGAGAGAGAGAGAGAGGAAAAGCACACAATTTTCTGTTCAGTGCGAACCTTTGGGATTGCTTTTTCCTAGCGCACCAAAAACACAATACGTAAAACCCAAATACAACCCAAACCTTCAATGGCAAAATTGTGAGTCAATCACTCAACTGGAATAAAAAGTACGGATTTAAATCTAGGCCAGAAGATAGTTATTGCGCTACCATGTGCCAAAAAAATCCAGTTTGCCCGCGAGAATTGTCATGCCTGAGTGATATGTAGTTTACGTTAGTTGTGAGAGTTGCTTCAATTCCATTGCCTGCCAAGAATAATGATAGCGCTGAAAGCATAAAATACAGAAATGTGCATGTTTGGCGAGCTATGAGAAAAGCAGATCCTTGTGTTTTCTTTTCAAAATTTACTAATTTTATGTCAACTTTTACATATAGCCAATGGCGACAGAGGATGAATGATGCTTCAGGGAAATTGATGAAGATTGAAGAAACAACGAAAAAGAAAAACTCATTATCAGAGGCTAGGACCCAAGAACCCTGGCTACGCAGCATGTTATGATATTTAAGTATATCACGGATTGCTTCTAAAGCCATTCCTAGATATTTGTAATGAATGAACCCCCGCTCCCGCTACGAGAAAAAGAAAGACTATAGGATGTGAAACATTCACAATGTAATTGCATTGCTTTACATCGCTCTTGGCTGTATTCCAAATGTAGTAAGAGATCAGCGATAAGTTAGATTTTTTTTGTGCTAAGGTATAAGTGTATTTGAGCGCAAGGGCTACCTATTTCATCATTTATAAAGAGTTAACTTCGTCGTTACACTAGCACCAGGCACAAATGCATCAATTTCTATTTCGGTTATTTTACATCACTCTTCTGCCCCTTGAGTTAATCGCGATAATACGGATGAATTATCAATTTATAAAATAATGACGGGACAAACTCAGTGATACATTCATGCCTGACCAGAGTTCGAATCTGGAACATATGACCTCGCTTCGCTAGAAAGGCTGGCAGAAATGTATCGGAAAAGTGTAGGAGCACCAAGAACCGGTTTCACCCAGCACAGACAATGAAATCATTTACAGCGACTCGCTGTGGCAGTGTTGCTCGTCACCTCCTCCCCCTCACTCGCAGATAGCATAGCCTTCTCAGCACCCACCTGCTGATGGAAGAGTGGAACCACAAGCAAAACAACCTGCGCAGACCCACGACTCCTGTGCACCGTACTCCCGCGAGGAGGGGCGGGGGAGAGTGGACCATGCTTCCTTATGGCCCGAACTGAAGGGAAGAAGGGAGATCTGCGCGGGTACTTTTCGTCCCAAGGATTTTTTCGTTGTGGTCGATCTATACTTTTCGTTTCAGGCATATTCCGACTGGAAGGTTTCTGGCACCCCTCCGCCCGCCCCCCTTCCCACCATGGTTAATAAATTAGACCCTTGCACTTTCAAAACCCTTATCGCAAGAAAAAGCTGGCATCAATTTTACACCACCATACAATAAGATTTACACGGGAAACATTTCCTAACATATTTTCTTGATTCGGACTAAGGGCAAATTAAAAATAGTCAAAGAATTAAATTACTGAAAATATGGAAAAGCGCGATACCGAAATCTGTAATGAGTGCGAAGGGAAAATCGAGAAAAGGAAAAAAAATTAAGTATAAAAGTATTCGAATAACCAGATTAAGAGAGAAAGTTATCACGGCTCGAACAATGCAAATGAAAAAAAAAACGGGTATACGAATTGAAATATACGACAATCGGAAGTAGGCTGAAGGAAGCAAATTTTAATAAACGTGGAAAGAAAACATAATGAAAGGAGCGCTGGTTCGATTCGCGACGGAAGCTCATATTTGTTGTTCGAATCCCACTCTACACTGTATGTCCAGATGCATTTACACTTAAAACATATTTTGTGGAACTTTTTCCAAATCAGATGTCGCCAAAAATT
Organism: Lepisma saccharinum; assembly: GCF_977018435.1. Lineage (NCBI taxonomy): Eukaryota > Metazoa > Arthropoda > Insecta > Zygentoma > Lepismatidae > Lepisma > Lepisma saccharinum. The sequence continues at coordinate 18,698,158 of NC_139236.1, read as the reverse complement.
TAAAAACAAAAAGAATAACTCTGAAGGAAAAATGCCGAAAGCGTTATTGCAAAATGAAAAAAAAAGTCTTCACATATTCGTTCGGAAGTGGTAAAAGAATAATAAAAAACTCAAGCATAAATGTTAATAACACTTGTTATTATTACCAGAGACATTCTCAAAATAAACTTCTTGTCCGTTAAAATCAAATCAAGAGGAAAGCAAGATCTCCACCCGGTCGCGTGAATCTGTGGCTAGATTCAAGAGTTGGAAACACTACGCTTCTCGCGAGCTGCTATTCCTGGCGAAACTAGATGATATAAAATTCCGGGTTGCATAACCGTAAGGGGGGGCGTTTCATTCGATTTCGAGTGTACATTGCTAGAAAAGGTGTTTCGTTCAGCGGTGCGTCCCTGGGAGTTTTGTGTGGACGTGCAGGGTGGTCATTTGGAATAAGCCTCAGTGTAACCTGTGATGGATTATGTGTTACTCTGAGGTTGGGTTTACATTATCTGTAGAAGTTTTGATAGATTATGTGTTCCTAAGTGTTAGGTTTTCCATTCTCATTATTGGTTTGATTCTAATATCGGTTTTTCACAGAAATGGATCGAAACTTTATAATCACCCTGTATATTGGGCAAATTATACCTTATTAATAATAATTACATTATGTTATAAATTCCAATATTAATTATACGTTACAGTATTAATATTAATATGATATTACACGATATTCATACAAGATGTGAGAACAATGAGGACCCCAAATGTGATACAGACTATTTTCTGGTGAAAGTCAATATAAAACGAAGAGTAATAAAAGTGCAGTAAAATAAGTCAGAGATTATAAAAGATGGAACAACTGCAACTTACAGGACACGAGAAAAATAAACTAATATCATAAAATAGCACTAAACTTGCTCAGATCCTGGAAGAATTAGAAGATATTCAGATAGAATGGAGACATGTCAAATCAAATACAACAGATGTGCAGAAAAGAAACAATGGAACACGAAAATTTAGTAATGAATGGTGGGGTGAAGATTGCGTCAATTCTGCTCAGGAAAAGAACAGTGGATGGAAAGAATAACCAGAGTTACTCGTAGTAAAGAATATTATTGTTTAAATGGGAAAGAATATATACTTTTTAGAAAGATTAAGATGAAATCATGGTTGGAAAATAAAGTAAAAGGAATAGTTAAGACACGAAGAATGAATGAAACACGCAAATTCTATTAAAACATGAAAATATTTTAAACATGGCAAATGTTAATGTTCAAATTTTTTAAGGAAATGTCATATGAGAGAAACAAAGATTTTAGAAACTTGGAAAACTTCTGAACTCCCAAGTGAAGGATATGTAAATGCTTACAAATGTTTACACCAACAAAGAAAGGGAAATAGACATAGTTCCACATGAACAAAGAAATATTCCACATAAAGTTGAATAAATCCCCATGATCAGACAATATCACTGCAGAACTAATACAAAAGGAAGGTATAAACCTGAGAGGCACGCTTTATAATCTTATTGCAAAATATGGATGACAGAAGAAATACCCACAGGCAGATAAAATATTTTTAAAAATACACAAAACGTACTATAGCACAAAGTAAGAAAATGTAATGTAACAAGATCTGTAGGAAGTGGAAGTAAGAAAAGCTAGAGAGGAAATATATGAAATTATTTAAAAGAGCTAAGGAGTGACACAACTCATTTTAGTTCTGCTTGAAGTAAGAACTGAGATTTAATATGTGCGTGATAACCAGCTCTCTTACAAATTTCAGTGGGAATTAAAATTTCACCCATAACACAAGAATTGCTTTACCTTCAAAACTGTATTTGCTGTTGCGTAAATACTACCAGAAATATGGATGTTTTATGGTGAACACACTGTATATTTTATGCAAATTTCATTCGCGAGCCACTTCTCGTTCACTCTACAAAATAACTCCTGCATGATTTGTTAATTAATTAATCCATTTGACCTCCATAACTGCAATGTAGGTGACGAAGCACCCGTGCTTAATTTACGAGAAACAACTTTGTGACACCATGAAGCACCTCGCTTGACATAACGATGCGTCGTGCGTGACGCAGGCGACGCACTCAGCGTCCCTGCGTGAGAGAGTCCCTCTGATGCTCTCAAGAGATAGAGAGTAGCAATTACGTCACACGAGAGGCTTCGGTTTACAAATGGATGCGAAGCAACTAACATAATGAGGCTCTCACTCTCAGTGACTTTCATTAATGTATGAGTGACAAATCAGATAAAGGGAATAATGGTGAGATGAAATGGTTACGCGGGAGAGGTTGAAAAAGAGACGACAGGAGCAAGTGAAAAGAGAAGCGTAGGTAAAGTGGATAACTTGCAGAAGAACCCATGGGAGTATACTGAGAAAATACAAGGGAAAGTCAAATGAAAGCCTTCATTTGTTTTTGTTTCTAATCTAGTAGATTTCTGTATGTAGGGTTGTACAAGTTAGCTGCATTATAGCACATACCTATTGCCGATCTACATTTAGTTTCAACTTTGAGTTAGTGCCTGTATGCCTTAAGAAGAATACGTCTTTGGGATCCACGTGCAGCCACTTATGAACCACTGCGAAGCCCTTTCCACCCCTGTGAACTGAGGCCATTGTGAACTTTCTCCTCCATTCGTAAACTTGCTGCTGTGGTAAGCATGCACAGATATATTGAAATGTCTTTTGTCATACATTTCTGTACGTTTTAGGCTGACAGAGGACAAGAACAAGAAAGCATTTATCTTCAGTGGTGCAAGTGTGTATATGAGGCGCCATCTTTAAAATAACAAAAATGACATCTTGAAGCTCACTTGATTATAGTGTTGCAATCTTGAGGTCGTTTTATAAATAACAGTTGATACCTCATGTAAATTTGACCCGTATACAGTTTGCCCTACAATTTTCATTGGGCTTTTAAGGATTTCATGAGAATAAGAATGAAAAATGTAGGTGAGCAACAATAAGAACAAGGAAAAGCGGAAAAAATTAGAGCAAGAGGAAAAAGAGAAAGCTAAATACAATCGGAAAGAAAACTACTTTGAAACATAATATTAAAAACAAATAATAAAGATATAGAGTCAAAAGAATTCCAATTAATATTAAATAATTAATATAAATATACTTGGGAACGATAAATGCTAACTAGGCCACACCCTGATTCAGGATGATTCAAAATCACGTCCAATGAAATGTGAGCAAATAGAAATGGAAAGAAGCGAGTATATAAAAGGCGTGAAGGTTGCAATAGTAGTGAAGAGAACCGACATCAATAGGTAAAAGATGAAAGCGAAACAACATGAGATAAGCAACAGCAAAGTAAGCGAAAATATTTAAAAGCTGGATAGCGCAGTAGGGGAATATATTGCAAGATGTAGTTTCAGAAACGAAAAATCAATGGTAGAATATCTAAACCACGTGATTACGATTTGTATTTATGTTCGCTTCAGGTATTTTTGCACTATGTGTGAATTTCTTTAAAGATAACTGAAAATTCATAATATTTTTAAAGAAAAACTACTTCAATTATCACTGGGAATAAATAATTTTATTTGATTAATAGTACATTCCATAACATTTTCGTTTTGCCCTTAATGTTTGATATTTGAACAAATATCGTTCCCTCATCTGTTGGTTCCATAGTTTATTATTGATAAAGGAAGAAATTAATGCAGGTTAATATTTAATAACAACATAGGTATCGAAACGATAAGAAATGGAACTAAATGGAACGGGATGAACTTAATTAGGAAGAAAGGAAAAGAATAAGAACGGAAGGGGGAAGAACCAAAATACTAGCGAAAGGAGACGACGCAGATGAACCAGTCCAATTTCTAAAGTTATTTCAATCGTTTCCAGAACTGAAGCTAAAAATGTGCTTTGACATGCTTGGCAGTAAATTGATGAGAGAAAATTCTTTAATCAATATGCAGAATATCCCTCTTCGCGCGTTGGGTTGCTGTTATTAGAAAGCGCGAAGAAAGACGAAAATGAAGAAAAAAATCGCAGAAGGAAATTAAAGGACTCTTAATGGCGGAATTTCTGTCGTAGAGGTTTCGGTCTAACAAAATATAAACTAGGCATTTATAACTCTTTGATTTACGAGAGAGGTTAGTAAAGTGGATGAAATTAATGAAGGAAGCCGAGACGTGTTTCTTTCTCTCTCTCCCTTTCTTTAGAGCTTGAGTTTTGTTTCCTCGAGCACAAGCACAGCATAAGATGTACCAATTAGTGTCCTTTGCGATCGTGGCAAGATTTTCCGAACAGTATTTTCCGCAGTGCCAATTAACAGGTTTTTCTTTCGGGAAAATGACCTGATTTTTTTCTCGCTGTAGAATTCTCGAAATTAAAGAGGGGAAAAAGAACCGACTACATGTCACCACCAGTAATGCCCTACTCGTAAGATCCTAAACTTTCAATTGTAATTTTGTTCCTTACAATTTATTTGCATACTTGGGGTTCGTTCTTCTAAACAATCATTTAGACTTTTGTGTATATTTATTTAGTTTCTGTTACAAAAAGTAACTGAAAGCAAGAATTAAAGGGAAGTGAAGATAGATCACTATTTGTTTACGTGTGGAATGTTTCGCCTGCTTGAGAAGAAAGAGGCATCGAACTCATGTAAATAACTTTCATTGAATTACGAAACTCTACATACTATAAGATTGATTGATTTGTTGTTTTAAGTCCAGTTTATGCACAAAGGCTAATCTGGACTGGAATTACAGTTTAAAGTGGGATCCGAACCACTTGTGCCTCGACCGGGTATCGCAAACGGGACCCCTTGATTACAAGGCGACGACGTTACCACTACGCCATCGGAGAGGCCTATAAGATACCAATAATAATAATCATGATGATGATTATAATAATAAACTTTAATTTTGATTGCCAGACTTCTTGCCAGAATCAAAAGCCAGGGATTCTATGTTTGAATGCCGACTAAAGCACAGGCATTTCATTGTGTTTGTTATTTAATTAATTTCACCAAGTGGGCATTCATCTTCATCGTCGCGGTTAACGTACAGAGTTACACACTTAATATTTTTCAGCACATACTTTCCTAACCTGTATAGAAACTAAGAACTTCTTCCGGTGATGTAACATTATTTTCGTGGATCGAAGTTATCCTTTGGTGATCATGATTTCAAATTAAAAATCTTCGTATCTTATGATCACTCTCAACCTTACTTCCGTAATATCTACAAAGAACATATTTTTCTTATTTTTTAATTATCACTTAATACTTCCACGTATTATAATTGCATGAATGAATGTTCTTCTCTTCACTGGCGACATGAATTAGCAAATACTAATAAACATGTTATGCTAGGTTTATCTAACTTTCGAGATCTGCGTGGATACTAAGAATATCCCAAAGTTAAGCTGGGAACCTTACTTTCCTAGACGTAATCAAAGAACAATTTCATGTTAGAAGGGCTACTTACATTCTTTGTTTATAGTGAGTCAAGTTATATTTATAGAGTAAGAAAGTCACCTAAGTTTTGTGCTTCTTGCGAATTCAAAGAGTATTTTTATAATGCGAAGGTCTCCTCTCTTTAACCGCACATAAGTTAACTTATCTGTGCTTTAACAGTCTATATTTGGGGTTCCCAAAATTTTTCGTTTCACGGCGCCATTATTGTTTCAAGATCTTTCCGTGACCCCCAAGTCAGAATGTAAACCTAACAAACACCATCAACGCTCAGTTGAAAAATAAACACATACTTTAAATTCGGAAACATTTTATGTGTAAAAGGTACTAAAACCATGTGTAGTAAGTGTCATTTCAGTGAAAGTATTGGAACATTTCGCGGAGCTCCTGTACGCCATCCAGGGCGCCCCAGAGCGCCTCGGCGCACTCTTTAGGAACCACTGGTCTATACATAAACTAAGAATATTTTGATGGTATAGGCGTTACGGAGAAATTACGGTTTAAGACCGTAAATTTCCGCTGCCATCCAACTACCGTAAAAGTGGCCTTGCCTGTTTTTGAAGTTTTAATGGTCATTATAGGGTGACCATTGGTCTCGTTTTGGCCGGGACAGTCCCGCTTTAGAGGCGTGGCCCGGTGTTCCGTCCATGTTATTTAAAAACCACTGTTTGTCCCGTTTTATAAAAGTCAACGAGTTAGTTTGAAAACCAAGTCTAAATTTAAGACATGATATGCTAAAAAAATATATGATCGAATTTTTGTACTAGCATCATGATAACACTGTGACAAAACCGCTGGATTGCGTTTCAAGCACTTCATAACAATCAGAATGTTCCATTGTCGTCGAGAAAGTTAGAGCAGACAGCAGTTTACTGTCCAGTTATCTCGCGTCGCGGGTTGCATTGTTTTGCGTTGTATTAGTTGAGCAGTGAATAAGCATGGCCAAGAAGCGCACATGTAGTTTCAATACGGACTTGCAAGAATAATTTAAATTCCGGCGCCTTGACACAAATTCAAAATACATAGTACTTTATCTCTCGGTGTGTAACAGATATGTGGAATAAGTTTTTCGGGGAGTTTTATCAAAGGTTGATGAAGAATAAAGCTATTCTGAAGAAGATTGGTTCTTCTGATATATATTTATGGTATTCTTCAACTTCAGCGTAGAACTAACCCCAAAGGTTGAAAAGAAGGGACCAGAAACACTATGTAAGTCATACCGACATTGTTTTGATGTATCGTTTATGTGATCCATACCTTTATAAATAATAACAATAATTAAGGCTAACCGATTTTTCAGGAGAGTGTGAACTGCCCTTCTTGGGATATCCCGTTTTGGGGTAAAAAAATTATAGTCAATACAAAGTTACCTTAAATAATGTAGCTAATTTTAATGATTCAGTTTTTAAAAAATTAAGTATGGTGTACGCAACAATAATTTAAAATTATAATCTACCTTTGTGCATGATAGAATATTCAATTTTTAAAAAAAAAAAAAAAATATTGCTTTCCCTTTCTGTAAATTAACAGGCAGACTGTTAAATTTTAACGGTAGTAATTTTAAATTTACGGCAACTTCTAACAGTATTGTACAGAGTCACAGATTATTTTTATGATACAAAGGTCAGCTTCTTATCGCAATCAATAATTCTTTGTGGTATTCAGGCTTCTTAAAGGTCCAGCAATTGTAAATAAATTCAATTTCGGTCAGGGAGAGAAAATCAGCAAACGTAAATGGGTTTTGGACCGTAAAGAACCTTTTTATCTTTAAAGTATTTAAATTCGGTCCCGGAACCTTTTTCCGGATCTATTTCAATACGGTTCAAGTTCAGTATAGAAATGAAACAATAAGCAAATTGGATAGAATTTGAATTGTGCGAGAATATATTGGTTCCTGGACCTTCAACAACCCTGGTGGTAGTTCGCCTTACTTCCACAGTAGCTATTTGCGGACTTCTACAATATCTGGCTAGTCCACATTTCGTAGTCTTTGCGGATGGTTACGTGGTGCAAAAAATACCCTTAACAGATTATTACTAGCGCTAGGATTATTATGACCTATAAATCACCAAAATATGCAAAATATGACCTAAAATATTTATTTAAATATGTCCTTACAACTTAACTGTTTCAAACATCAATATTTAACATATGCCGAGATAGTTTCACATACTATTTTTATTTCACTTTAAAAGCTCTGAGTTACAATGTGCAATGAATACTTTGTGTAAATTTTGAATAAAAATTGTTTTCTATTGTCAGGCAGCAAAGCCTTGTACTGAGAAAAGCTTCTTTCTACTTCGGCTGACACAAGAGCAGCATATTTAAAGTAACAATGTAATTTGGCTCAAGTTCTGTAGTATCGAGAGAAAATGTTTCTCCCAATAAAGTTTTTGCAAGAGACCACAATGCATGATATCCCTTAAAATAAAATCCCTATTTTGGTTGTGAATGAAACTGTGAATAACTTACACGGTGCTTGTGGTGAAGTGGGAAAACAAATGCCAACGAAAATGAGGAAAGTTTTTTGCGTCTTTTCCCGTTTTGCCCATTCCCCTTCCGCCCAGTACCGAAAAACTTGTTTTATTGACACAAGTGATAACACGCGCAGAACGGAAGTACCGTTTCGCCCAGAGGGAATTTTTAAAAAATTGTTTGAATGTGAATGGAAATGTGAAAGTAAAAAAGCCAAATAATCAGGTGTGGCTTCCAAAGGGGAGCCTTGTCGCATTTTTTAATGCATGAATAACAGAAATACAGATACATGTACGTAAGAATACACAGTACACACACAATATCAACAATAACATTAGTCAGTGAGGTTAGGTTAGTAAACTCTGAACCCTCCCCTAAATACGTCCTTGCCTGATACTGGTATAATTCGTTCAAGAAGAATATTTCCAGTACGGTTTGTTAAAATATCGCGAGTGAATTCGATATATGTAACCATCAAAACAAAGTAACTTTCCACCACGTTTTGTTAAAATGAATGACACAGACATGTTGCATTTGATGGTGATCTATTTCAAACCCACGCTTATATAGGTGGGGTGTAAAGAGAAAGGACACGTGGCTCTACATGATTTGGAATTTTTACTATCACATTTCCCTCTGGCCGAAACGGTAATGGGCGAAACGGTACTTCCGTTCTGGTGCGGGTTATTACTTGGGCCAATAAAACAAATTCTTCGTTACTGGGCGAAACGGGCATGAATCAGATTTTTGGAGAGAAAGGTATCATACATTGTGCTCTACTGCAAAATAAATATTGGGAGAAAAATGTTCTGTGGATACTACAGAACTTTAGCCGAATGACATTGGTTTTCTCCATTTTTCAGGAAATAAACTGGGACGTGTAATTGTAAAAAATTCAACAACTTAAGAACATGGGAGTAAGAACGCATCCACTTCGAAAATGGCTGTATACTCCTTGAAAAAAATATGCTGAATATGACCGAAAATATATCAAAATATGCTCTATCACGTAGAAATGTCAAAATAAGCCCTTAAAACGTACCTTAGTTTAATTAGTTCCTTCATAATATATGAATTTGTATATATTTAGGGAACACATCACCCTTACCAAAAACAAAATATGCTGTCATGAAAATCCTTCCTCTAACTCGTATTACTATGATTTCCCCGTAGTAATTGATCAGTTGCTAACTCCAGAAAGTACATTTAGCTTTACTCCCGTGAAACTATATTTATCAGGTGGATAGAGTTATGAGGAGAAGGAACCAAGCCACTTGAGCACGTATGGCAAGGCAAACAACTAGCTCAATCTAATCTCGCATTTCCTTCTCCCTCGTTTAATTTCTCTGCCACGCTTTCGGAGTCTTCCAGGTTTCATTATCTCCGTATACCGACCTGCAGCATCCATCATTTAACATGACCCAGTTTGTGGAAGTTCGTGTCGGCGAAATTGCTCGTGTTAGTTGCTGGAAAAGCACGGATGACTCCGAGGGTGCTGATTTATAACTAAGTCCCTCCTCTCTCCGCCCCGCTTGATGGTGTTTTCGCGTCGCAACATCCGCCCGGGGTCTCGTCCTCTCTCAGAGGGGAGGGCGAGGGGACAGGGCTCTCTTTACGATGTCAAATCAGCGGGATGCTCTTCTCTCGTTTGTAGATGCACTTAACTGTCGCTAAATGCATTTTCCGATCCTGCAATTCTGTTTAGCCATTGCCGAATACGATGTTATTGTTCTAATACATGTCAGGTATACATATCTCCGTAAGTGCTACAACTACAGAGTTTAAACTTGGCGGACGCAAGTAAAAACACATATATTACTTTGTTCAGGGCGGTTACTCACCGGCAATTCTACGTGAATTATTTATTGGTTCCGAAAATTCTGCCGGAATTTTTGTTCGTAGACTTAAAAAATTGCAAGTCTTATTAATCCAAATCCCATTGGATTTATACATAGGTATATGTAAATGTCCTTAGGAAGTTTTTCACAGTTAAACTTCTTATTTTTCTCGAGAAAGTAAGAAAAAGCTGTGTGGAAAATGAAACAAAATTATCTCAATCCGTTTACTTGTCAGAATGAAGATTATTGCAAGATAACACAACTTGAAGTCGAGTAGGTAAATTTCAGTTTGAAATTCTTATAAAATTAACAATTTTAAGTAGATTAGTATATCCCGTTAATATTTCTAACTTGTGGTTGTAGATGTGTTTTAAATCTGAAAATGTGAAATTAGCTACACCTTAAATTAGTTATATTAAATATATATTCAGTATCAGAAGTTTGGATACATTGGAATCGCACAAACCCTTTTATATTGTTAATTCGTATACTTGTGTGTGTAGGGGCGAGAGGCGGTAATACGTAAGATTGAAATAGAGAAAATGTCTTGAATTTTTGAAAACATGGCCTTGAAAACCGGAAATTAAACTTTAATTTTCTCATGGTCGTAGATACATAAATTCCTTGTAGTCAATCCACATATGTGTCAGTCAATAACATGCCTTGATCAGTCGATCTCTCACGAATTAGTGCAACTTGAAACAGTGGCGAATACGTCATATACGGGTAGCGCGCGCTACCACTGTCAAGGGGTGGTTGGTCAGTTGATACTCCTTGGGTAAGAATTCTTCAAGTTCCAACATGCTAAAATAATTTTAGTTTATCTTAAGAATTTAATTAACTTAAAACGCTTATTTTCTTTTTTCGTGGGCCTGTAGGACAGCAAGAGGACGATTGCCATGGATACCGAAGCAAATCTGATTTTTTACATATCGTCCTTTCCATTTAATGCTCTTGGAACATTCATTTCGAAATGAAGACTTAGCTTTGTGTGTTTGTTTTCAAGTGTGTGAAGAGTGGTGTGCATGCGAGTTGAATATTGTTCTGGGCATTATTTTCTTCCAATGGATTAATATAATATACTATATAATATATAAGAGTTTTTACAAATGCAAGGTGTGAAAATATAAAACAGGTACGTCAGGTTCGTTCCCAGCAGCATTAAACAAACAAACATAACGTGTACCGAGTATTATTCTATGTCGGTACACGAGACGTTACGTCCGACAATGTTCATCTCGTATCTCTCTTCGGCATCACTGCTCAGTCTACGAGCTGTACTATATCGTGAATGGTGAACAAGATGCAGAATTGCACTGTTGGTTGGGTTGCCTACACACAAGGCGCTTGGTGGTCAGACATCGAGGGCTTACTTCAATGCTCTTTCCATACGGTCGTTACTACCCAGAGTGTATACATGATTGCATACATACTTCAAATACGAAGGACTGGATGGTGGGCGTCTTTTTAGCCTCTGCTAGCCCTCCTTCGAAGGGAGTGTTCGACACTGGATGGAGACAAAACATATGCAGAGAAATTGAGAGAGGTAGAGGCAAATATAAATTACATAGAGAGATAAATAGAGAGAGAATGAGAGGTAAAGTAGAAGAGAAGTAAAAGAGAGAAATGGCGATTGGGAGAAAATTATAAAAGGGACAGAGAGAAGTAAACAAGGACGGGGATAGAGATAATAGAAAATATGAGAAATAGAGAAAATCGAGCGTGAGCTTCTGGATCAAAGAAATTGTGATTATCAACACTTCTTAACTGGCAAATTCCTACTTCCAAATGTACCACAGTGTGAACACAGTAATTGGCAATTTTCACCAAAAAAATAAGTCTAGACATACCACGAAACGAAACTATAAATGCGCTGCTATGTTGATGCATGTATGAAAGGACTCTAATGTTTGCGTTAGAGTAACAATGCATTCGATAGTCGACAATCGTTTGACACATGACCTATCGTAAGTTTGAAGCATGATATCAACTACACTGGTCAAAAAAATTAGGGGAGCAAGCAAGAAATCCCAAAACCAAAGTTGGTAAGTCAAAAGTAGCAGTGTATTTTGATTAGGTGAGTGTGTCCTCAACCAGTACAATACATGTCTATTGAGTCATTAGCACAACAGAATTCTAGGGGTGATTTCTGCAAGGTACTGCACAAAATCAGGAGAACAGCACGGTGATAAGACAACAGAAATGGACAGATACGCAACAGATCCATACCTTTAATAAGGCGTGTGGTCGCCATGAACTGCTATGACAGCTGCACATCTGTTTTGCATGGAACCAATAAGGTTATCAACGACAGCCTGCGGGATATTCACCCATTCCTCCAGAAGGGCCATTTCAAACTGTTGCAGAGTTGTAGGCCGCGCTGGCCGAGCAGCAATGCGTCTTCCGAGTGTGTCCCACACATGTTCAATGGGATTCAAGTCTGGGGAGGACGCTGGCCATACCATTCGTTCGATACCCTCATCCAGTAGCATGGCGTCAACCAGACGTGCTCTGTGAGGTCGGGCATTATCGTCCACAAAAATGAAACGATCACCGATATCTGCAGCCATTGGGACAACGTGAGGCCTGAGGATCTCATCCCGGTACCTTAAGGCTGTCAAAGTACCGTTCCGGATAATGTGCAGGGGGGGTACGTCGACCAACACTGATCCCTGCCCATACCATTAAGCCACCGCCACCATACTGAGACACTTCGCGCACATGTGCGGGATAATTGCGAGTCGCACGTTCCCTCCAGATGAGAATGCGTCGATTATCTGACTGGAGACTGAAACGCGACTCATCCGAGAAGAGAACTGAACTCCACTCTCCATGTCCCCAATCACGATGTTCCACAGCCCACTGTCTGCGGGCCCTACGGTGTTGGGCATTCAGAGGGACACACACCATTGGTCTTCTTGCATAAAGACCCCTTTCCCGCAGGCGATTTCGTACAGTTTGGCCCGAGACTCTTCGTCCTGTTGCCCAAACAAGGCCGCAATCAGAATTTAGGACTCGCATGTGTACAAGATTTTCATTTCTAAGCGACCAAACAGTATGATGCGAATACGTAGGGACGTGAATCTGACAAACACCCTCACAAATTTCAAGTCATGTAAAGACGAGGGATGTTCGATAAGTTCGGACTTCCTTAATAAGCTATACTGTGTCCCGCCTATCTCTGGAGCAAGGCCGCGCAGAGCGGCAGAGAAAGGGGAATCGGGTAGGCAAAGCGAAGCAGTACATGCTGCTGCGAAGGCTGGTAACTGCAGTCGCTCCACCCCCCTCCTCCAAGCAATCCTGTTTGCTCTCATGTGTACTTGCGCAGAGAATTGTTTTCTTTCACATGCTCTAGAGATACCCGCGACAGAGTATGCATTGGTCATTTTATTTTCCTTTTCCTTGTTACAAAACTTATTTTCTCAAAGAATCATAACGGTTATTTGTACTTAAACAAATAAGAGGCATGGGAGAAACAAGCATTCTCTTCTTCAATAAACCTTCTTGTGTACAGCAGAAGCATTTTTAACAGTCTAGATTATTCACCCGCATTCGGTCATTCATGAAGGAAGTTTATATTCCTGCTGTTTCCTTCTTTATGTTTGACTATCCTTCAATTTTTTTTGCATTCGTAAGTTCTATTATTTTTCTCGAATTTTGTTTTGTTCTTTATCCTATTATTTTTTTAATTTTTAAAGCAAAATAAATCTCAATGAAGGTGAGAATGAAACATTCCCCAGAATCTCCATTATTAATTAGCGAGGGAGAGAGAGAGAGAGAGAGAGAGAGAGTGGAATAAAGATCGACAAAGGAGAAGACCCCATCGCACGAAACAGGCTGAGATCAATGCATTTCGATTTCCTTTGTTTGGCAAGCACGAGAGGAGCCACATCATCTGTAACGATCTCCCGTGCGTCGTTGGCTTTCCTATGGAAAAGAGGGCAGAGGAAATGGGAAGGAGATGATCGAGCATAGCTTTGCATATCGCTGGAAGCAAGCTTCAAATGCCCAAGACATTGGGCGAAACGCGTGACATTTTGAACAAAAATATGTATATTTTAGAATATTTTCAAGGATTCTCGTACTCACGGGTTTGTATGAAAATTTTTTGAGGGTTTCACAGTAACTAATTAATTGGTACATTCGCAATTATAGATAAAGTGCATGGAGTTGTAAGACATTGTCTACGTGTGACTTCTATATTGGATGCACTTAGGAGAACGTGATAAATAGGAGAACATTTTTGGCATTGTCGTTATTGTACAGGATTCTGAACAATAAGGAACCGAGATATGTATTAGATCAAATTGCCGCGTTCAGGAAGAACGGAAAACAAATTAACCTTCGTCAGAAAACTCAATTCACGATTCCTGCGCACAGAACAACACTGTATGGAAATTCTTACATAGTCACCGCAATAAAAGAATGGAATGAATTCCCCCACCACTGACCTCATGGAAGCTCCACCCTTCAACACACAAAATAAACTTAAAGAAACATCTACTGTCCTAATAATAGCGCCTAGCTTTGGATTTTCTGTAATGAACAGGAATGAGGTATTGGTCTCGGTTTTTGTTTTATCTCTGTAATAACTGTATTCTAATTGTGGTTTTAGAATTAACTCTGTATCTTCAGTATATCAATTGTTTACATTATAAGTATAAATGTGTTTCTTTGTTGTTTTTGTCTGTTACTGTAACAGTGATTTTCAGAAAGTGTAAAATGTCAGTTGTAATATGTATTTGACAAGGGTTTGTTGTAAGAGCGACACGCCCACTCAATAAAGACGATTCTATTATATTCTTATATGGAGTGGCCACTCTAGGACCATGATAAAATTGAAGTATAATTCCCGGTTTTGAAGGTGAATTTTCCAAAAATTCAAGGGTACAAGCAGATATTTTCTCTATTTCAACCTTACGTACACCACTCACCCACAGACACACACAAGTATATTAGAAATATAAAGGGTTGGTGTGATTCCAATGTATCCACAAATGTTAATTCAATTCAATTAAACGGTATATAAGTAAATACTTAATTTAAAGCGCGGAGATTACATTTGTCATTTCACATACTCAGACTCGAAATACATCTACAAACGCAAGTCACAAATGTCATACAATACTCTAATCTACGAAAAATTGTTAAATGTATGAGAATTTCAAACTCAAAATTTACCACATCAATGTCAAGATATCATATTTTGCAATAATCTTCCGTCTGTTCTACAAAGAACACTATAGGTCTTTTCAGTTCTTACGACGGGCATTCTAGAAGCTGGCAAGGGAAGTGGGGAGCGGGGAATTCGCCGCAGACCAACCAGACAACAGCGGTGGCGCTTCCCCGCTCCCCACTTCCCTTGCCAGCTTCTAGAATGCCCGTCGTAAGAACTGAAAAGACCTATAACAAAGTAAATTGATTGAGAGAGTTCTGCTTAATTTTATTTTTCTTCCTCGATAAAAATAAAATCTAAATTGTTAAAAACGTGTCTTAGGGCATTTATAATAAAAGTTGCAATTTTTCACCTCTACGGAGAAAAATTTACGCAGAATTCCCTGAGCCAATAATGGACGCATAATTTCCGGAATTTAAGGAATTCCCGGCGAGTAGCCACCCTGATATAGTATGCGAGTATGTGATTTATCTCTTCAGTCCACCGATGTTTAGATTTCTACCTATTGTAGTTCCGTAGTTTGATTTGATTTGGGCTCTATTACTTCGCTTCTTTCTGCCACTTTTGACTAATCGCAAATATAACGATGAGTGGTGATATGATGAAATTGATGAAGGGGACACTCACAAATAACAGGAGATAGGTCTAGGTAAGTATTTGAACCCGGGTGCCCTAGTGCTGCAGCACGCTGTGCTAACCACTCCGCCATGTACGCCGGTGAAGATTGTGTTCTAGCGGGTATATAGTAAACTTGAGGATTCAGCAGGACTTTTTAAACTCTCTCGACCTAGTCACTGCAGCTGGTTCATCAGTTAAGGGTTTATAGCAGCATACTTTTGTGTAACAAATTCGCGACTGGCCCCCACATACGCACACAGACATACGCACGCCCCACCCACCCAAACACACGCATATGCGAGATAAAATCAAGAGGTTCGCGGAATGGGGTCGCTGTAGTTGGAACTACAAGTAACTCTCCTTCAATGGCCGGTACCCTGGCAATGTTATACTGCTTTATGGCAGTTGCCCATTTGGCAACATAATACATAATATGAATATAATTTGATTTGGTGTTTAAAGTCCAATTTATGTACAGTAAATCTAATCGGGACTGGATCTATAGTTTAAAGTGGGGTCCAAAGCACTATGTGCCTCCACCGGGTATCGAACCCGGGATCCCTTAGTTACACTGCGCTATCAGGGAGGCCCAATAATAATAATAATAATAGTTGATACAGTTTTAAATTGGCTATTTCAATATTTCTAAGACGAGGGGAAATTTTCGATGAAAAGGGAAATTGTGCTCTCTGATTTTAGCAACAGTGTACAGTCGGAGAAAGAATTACCTGGGCCACGGGACCTAGAATTTCGTAACGTCTTAAAGCCTGTTGTTTATGCAACCCAAATAACAAATTATTAGCTTAAGTTTGTCTGGTGGATCTGAGTTCTCGGGAAGGATTGAGCATTGATGCCCCATGACTCATGCCCCAGCAACAACAAACAACAGCTGGGTGCTACGTGGCCTCAAGAAGAACATTTCAGCAACTGTTTTCTTAACAAGATCTGCCACACGCTAATTGTTTAAGTCCAGTTTATGCACTGGACCTACAGGTTAAAGTGGGATCCGAACCAAATGTTCCTCTATCTGGTATTGAATTCGGAAGCCTTTGATTACATGTCGAAGACGTTACCACTACGCCATCGGAGAGGCAATGGAACGCCTTGAGAAAGACACGAGTGAAACCATATTTGGCGTAAATTTTAAAAATAAGACAATATTTTGTGGTCACAGTTTCGAACCGTGGGAGAGGCATAGATTTTGTTTTGTCCCATCGTCCATTTCACGAGTTTATAATTCTTCCTCAGCAACACGATTAATACGAGTGGTATAAGATAAGCGAAGTAAAATAACTGAAACAGAAATAAAAGGAAAAAGCGAAACAAATTTTATCCATAATATTCTGCAGTCACTACAGTCGTGTTCAAGGCATGCTACCTTTAAAGAGAGCCGTGGTCTCTAACTTGTCTTTTCCCCTACCTTTGTGCTCTGGATTCCCTCTGTCACGATTGGTCTAAAACTAATTAATGCGACGTTAATTAAACAATCCAAACAACGAAACAATGCACAATCAACTGCTCAACATTCTAATTTTTTTCGAATCGGAAAACGTAAATGAAGCAAGATGCAGTAATAAACTGGGAATTTGGTACGGTATAGAATTAAATCGGTGAAGATGTTCCATTTGATTGGATTTTTGTTATTTAGTGTCGCTATTCTTTCACTTTTTGCAAATAGCGACGATGAAGATGAGTAATGTGTAATGATATGATGACATTGATTAACGGACACTCACCAAGAACACCCATGGCCAAGCCGAGATTCGAACCAGGGACCCATGCTGTCGTAGCGCGCTGCGCTAACAACTCCGCCACGGAGGTTGGTTAGGAGTGGACATTATACCATATTTTGTGTGCGCAATTGGAATTAATCAATGGAATGACTAGGCATATTATGTTATTAATATATTCATATCATAATATCACGTCATATTATTCGGCACGAAGTAACATCAGAGACATTCAATCTTGCATTATTGCCTTTCAACAATTTCTTCGACTTCAGGTTAATAACATCAATAAGATAAATTATGAAACAAATGATAATGAATGTGGGATATTGACAGTTATTTCGAATTACCTGACACAAGCAACATTAAGCAGACTCGGTGGGCAAGCTCATTAAGTGGTCAACCTTCGATCTCGTCACCAAAGTTCCCGGATTTGAGTATCGTCCTTGTCACAGGTGTTTGAGTATTTCGTCATTAATTTCATGTAATGGTCACTCGTCCGCGACTAGGAAGAAAAGTGATGTTACGTAACAAAACTAATAAAAATAAACACGATCAAAGAGTACTTATTTCATCTCTCACGAAATCTCCTATAAAACCGGGATATATGAAATATATGTATCTTCACATACTTTTTCGATTTCTATATTTAACTAGCCGAGACCGAGAACGGGAGAGCAATTTTCAATTCGAGAAACCGAGAGACGGAGACACTGTAAACTCTTGTTTCTTTCTTGACATCTCCCTAATTGAGTTGTTGTTCTGTTCGTTATTGGCTTTGTATTGGCAATTATTGTAATTATTCTTCCCCTGTAGGTAAACCATAACGACGATTTATGATGAAATAAAGCAGATAAAAGGACAAGAACAAGAAAGTCATGCCTGCCCGGGACTTCAACCCAGAACCTTACGTAACGAGATTTGAAATTCTGGAGAAGGCATCTGTGTTTCGCTTGGCTTTCTCTTTCCTCAACTTCTGTTATTTTATCATGCACGTATAATTAAAATGGATCTGAGAAAATACGTTGCGATCCATAATTGTGTTGGTTAGATGCTATAAATGTGAACTCCAACATGGAATAAATTATTCCCTTTTGTATATGGTTGAACATGAAATTTTCTTACACTGTGACAATTTCTTTTTTAGTTTTTCTGCACAGATAAGCTAATCTGGACTGGACCTTCAGTTTAAAATGGCATTCGAACTACTACGTGCATCCAGCGTGTATCGAACCCGGGATCCCTTGATTATAAGGTGACGACGTTATCATTACGCCATCGAGGAGGCCCGGTGAGAAAATATTATTCACTCGATCTATACAATAATTGATTTAAACATTTACATTTTCGTTTTCTTCTTTCTTTTTTGTTAACTACTCTTCTACGACTCTTTTTTTGTCTTGAAATTTCTTCATGTTTCAGGAAAAAAAATAATACATGCAGGCTGTATACCCCTCCCCCCTCGTAAAAATAGATAGAAAGCTCACTCTCGAGAACTAATTTATAAATAACGTAACCATTAGGAAACAATTCGAACGTTAACTGATATAACTGCAGATGAAACAATACTTACAGACCCTAACGAAATATCTATTCTTGTATAAGCTCACAGATAACAGGTATCTGGTCTTGCTAACTACGAGCGAAGGTCACTGAACCAAAGGGTGGCAAACAGGCGTCTGCTCTACGAAACTAGGGTTAGCAGACGAGGCCCGTGTTCCTGTTATCAATGACGTACGAAATAAGGAGGAACACAGCTTTCATATCAAACTAGACGTGTGTTTTGGTCCCGTCATTGCATGTAGAACACTTTCTCGTCGTGGCCTTGAAGGCCTACGTAAAGGCTTCTCTGCAAGAAAGATATCTTACCATTAAGGGGAGGAAAAGTGTGTGTGTGTGTCGAGGTCCTTCAACTTTCGTATTCTTCTTCATTTCAGAACGCGTGCTGTATCGTCGATGTAATCCAATCTAGCCGTTCTAGGTTTTAGGTTCTGTTTCTGTTCGGTAATTTCACATTGTCTTCCTGCTTATGTTATTCGCGACGAAGCTTCTGGTTTCGATAATCTGGACAATAACGGGATTGTGTTGGTTGGTTGATTTGGTATCTAAGTCCACTTTATGCACAGTAGGACTAATTGCGAATGCACCTACAGTTTAAGTGGTATCCGAACCACTATGTGCCTACACATTACTTTCCTGCTTGATATTTGCATGCTAAGATGTAGGAAGTGCTACATTTTCAGTGTGTTGAATGAAGATTTATTTCTGATACGAAGAATCGGAGAATGGAGTAGTGAGAAAAGTATCACCTCACATGTTTGAATTATAAAGCCCCCCTCCCCCCCCCACACACAAAGGATATCGGCCGTGGTTTTTATAACGAAATATAACATGGATGAATTGTGTCAAGAAAAACTGGATCCTATTCACATCTCTACGGAACTTGGAAGAAAGTCCACGTAGAAATTAGAAAGTTCTGTTCCGACAAAATCGGGACGTATAGTAAATGAAAAAGCAAAGTGCTACCTTGTGCTTTGAACCAAGCCATGAAGGCGTGTAGGGGGTGCGGAGTTAGGGTCCCACACTTTCTTGTTACGGCCGAAGGTGGGGATAATGTGATCAGCACCACGCCCCTGACCGCCTTTACCTCCCCCCACCAAGTTTCCTACAGGTACCCACTTTATACGATGCTGGGTGGGCGCCGGAGCCACTTGAACAGGTGGACAAAATTCCAATTCTCTCCAGTCGGGAATCGAACTCAGATCTCTCGCATGGTAATCAAACTCCCTAACGACCGAGCTACTGCGGCACATATAGTATAGTAGCGTTTGTAATTAAGGCAAGAATTATTTCAGTGTTTCGTTCAACGGTTTTAGGGGAATCATTTTCGGACATAGGCTATAACTCTTGTCGGTTCTGCGACCTGGCTTGAGAAAAAGCGATTTTATGACGAACAACATTCCACCTGACAAGTCACGTGACTTTCCTACATTTCCTGTGTCTGTTGGCTATTGCATGAAAGACGAGTTGCTCCTTGAGACAGACAGAATCACCCGATCACCTAAAGGTGCAATGTGTGTTGCCTACCTTTCCGGCATTATTTACTGCCATTAAAGTCTTATGGGGAAGAACTTTTTTCCACCACTGTACACTTCATTAATGATTATTTTTGTTCGTTTCTTAAGTACAAAATAAACGATTACTTTCATCGGTTGCTGAAGAAATATCAATCAATAACGTCAAATACACAACTACAAAAAAAGAATGATAGGTATAAAAATATAAAGTGTGTGTGTGTGTGTGTGCACGCCCGCGCGCCTTTACTTCCAGTGAAGTAATGCCAAACAAAATACAGTAACGGTGCTGTTATTCTTTCTTCGAACACAGCTAGCTGCCTGTAGGTTTATTTGAGAATTACTTAGTGAAATGCCCTCGCACAATTTTATTTACAGAAAAGAATGCGAGGCAATGTGCATGCTAATCATGGATGCCCTTGGGGAGAGAAGGGACGCATTAAATTCAAGTCTTCTTCCGTTTCAAGAAATTGATATTATGCTTGAAAAAGCTTCAACAGATTCAGTTCTCGTTGAATGAATAATGATCCGTAATCGGGCGAATGTTGGTTGCCTGAAGGGAAGGGGTACGTGTATTGTTCTTCTATAGCCCTTTGCCTAGGGCTCTTATTCTCTCCCCTTGAAACTCGAATCTCCAATGAAAATCTGCCGGACGATCGTATGAATAGAACTGAAGGCATTCTCCTCGATTCCAACATGCAGCGTAGGCGAGCGTACCTGAGCGATAAATTTTTCATCCCTTCCCGAGGTTGCGTACGGTCAACGGCTGCGAAATCAGGCGTCGATTCAAGTCACGGGGCGGCCAATTGAAGGCCAGGGTTCTCCATTGTTGTCATGTAGTTTCCAGCGCGGGCGGGGCCCCTTCCCTCCGCCCCCGCTCAGCACGCCCGATCCTCTCTTCTGGCTGGCGGCTGGGTGTACGAGAATGAAAGAAATCAATACGGGAGCGAGTTTCAGAACTCCGTGTGGTCTCGCCAGCCGACGATTCTAACAAATGAGGTTTTGCTTATTCGGACGATGTAGGTGGATGGGGAACATAAAAAAAACAATACCCCTCCCCCTTCCGCGCGAGCGAGGAAGGAAAACTGTTTGCGCTGTATCGGTTGGCAACCACCGTTTTTCTCTGGTTATTTCTGCTTCGTTCCAGGTAATATCAGATTTCACCTTGCTGCGCTAACAACGCCGTTCCGCTATTGAATTCCTAATGAAGCTCTGCTCTGCGAACACGAGTTGAAGTTACGCTTATGGCATCAATTACAGGATGATTCAAAAGTCGCGCAACCCCAACTTCGATCGTTGATATCGTGAAAACCATAAAAGATATTCACACCTTTCTTGTAAAATAATAAAGTGCAATCCATCTTGTGACGTGGTCTACATTCATGGATAACCACCTTTTACTTTATTTCTATTGCACACATGTTCATAAAATTAACAGCGAGCCATTCAGATTAAGGACGCTGTATGAATGCTAATATTTTTAAAGTTGTTGATTTCGAATCGTTTTTGTTTTAGCAGAAGATTGATATAAAATGTGTTAAAAAGTTGCAAATGAGTATATATCGGATTCTTTGCCGGCCCTCGTGACGGAGTGGTTAGCACATCGCGCTACGACGCCAGGGGTCCCGGGTTCGAATCCCGGCATGGATATGATGTCTATTCATCAATTTTATCATGTCATCACTCATCCCCATGTTCGCAAATTAGCCAAAAGTGACACAAAAAGCGAATTAAAATAAAGCAATTAATCAATCAATCAATCAATCAATATCGGATTCTTTAAGGTTAAATAATACTTTAAGAAGTTAAATTGTGCTCTTTTAATTCTTACACAACGTGAGTTATACTATAACATTATGGATCAACCTCTTGCACGCAGTACACCCAGGACTGCATTTTGCAGACTAACGAGGCTCTGGCGTCTGGATCTACGGCCAGTAATAATCTTCGTAGAACTGTGCGTGTGTTGCCTTGTGTTTTGTCCTTACGTGTGCTTTGAGAAGTCAGAATATTTTTTAGTCTCCGACATTACAGTTGTGCTATTAGTTATATTTTAGACAAGGTAAGGGGATGGACCCCGTATCATGTGACGGGTGCAAAATAGCCTAAGTGCTGACACACTCAAATTTTAAATTAAATTAATCAATAACATTATGGAAACCTAGTTGACCGCAGAAGACTTATAATTCAATTTTAAAATTGTGTAAAAACATGCTCATCCTTCGCGTATAGTGTGGACTATGTACACACACACAACACCCAGTGTCGTCTTCTCCTTGGATGAAAAGTTCCGATACGCTTCTTCGTCTCTAGAATTATCCAAACTACGGATTTATTCAAAGTTAATAATGGAAGCTGTTTTCAAATACAGGAGGGGCATTCCATTGTCACGGGTGGTAAATGGAGGACTATATTTTTTATATTAAAGTCACTATTCTACTGATAGTTAAGCAACATTTTTCTTAGGGCCGGTTTTTCAATGTAAAGTTAAGGTTCATGTTAGCACGTAACTGGAAGTTTGTGAAAATTTCGGTTTTTCAATGTACAGTTAGCTCGTAACTGGAACTCTGGTGGTGATTATCTTTACTGATACTTCTTCGTGCAGTACCAGCCTAACTGGATGTTCCGAAGCAATATGGCTTCCTCATGCAGTTATCGAAGTTCCACACTCGCAATTTCACTGTCAGATTACACAAGATGTGATTCATAAAACTTTTAAATTGATACAGAAGAAGACTTGTTTTGTTTGGCGGAGCTTACTAATGTCCATGCAAATATGGGAATTAAGCAGCGTAGTTAGCTTGGCGAGGTCGTGTTGGAGAATTTGTGACCATGATGTCCGGTCTACCAGGCGGACAATCTCCAAACAGTAATTTGGTGCAGTGATTAGCGGCACCATCTTTCGGATGGTGTTGTGTTCTGTAATACAAGTTCGAGTCCTGTTCACGGATCTTTTTTTTCTTGTCAATTATTTATTACGTGTGTTGCCTTCAATTCATGCTTTATTCTTGAATGATCTTCTCGGAGAAATATTACAGTAAATTTTAAATTTATTTGTTCTCGTACATTCTATCCTCCATGCGTCACAGATTAACAGTTGCCACTGACAATTTTTTTTTATCTGAAAACGGCAAAATGTTTAGTTACCTACGTAAACAATGAAGTCAATGGACGTCTTCCGGAAAATAAAGACTACTACATAAAATGTAAAACCATTCTTTAATGTAAAAGAAACTTAAAATAAAATAGGAAGTGCAATATGATTAGGGAGCAGATTTCTACGTACAATACATATTTTTTTATGCTTCGGAATTCGGCCAAACTCTATAGGATCATATGGTTGCAATGTAATCTGCGAAGTCTCATTTCACATAAAAATGTATATTTTAACCTTTAGCACATATAACATATATTTATAGGGAAATGAAATACATGTATAATATACACATTTTAGACATTTCAGAGAAAATAAAGTTTCCAAAAAATATGTGTAAACGTATATTTTGGAGGTAATGCATAACATAGACGAAACACATGGTACAATAGAAATTACTATCCTATTCTGCATTCCACAACAAATAATTATTAAGAATTTGCCCGTGTTGTGAATGTGTTGGACAAAACTTATGCGTTGTCCTTTGCGATACTTCAAGATTTATTGATAGAGATGGATATTTACAAAACGATGTTTTGTCTCCAAACATAACCTTTTTGTGTGGCGTGATAGAGGAACAGAAAACTTCCGCACACCTGCTTTGCGAAAGAGCGAAGGACGTTATTGCAGTTGAGAGGAAATTGAACTGTCTATCAGGGACACGCATGCAAGTGCTTAAAGACAAATACCGAAATCTGTTCGAAGAAAAAAATACAGTACCAAACACTGTGCAAAGATGCTCAAGTTCTTAAGAGTAGACATGTATACTCCCCTTACTTGGAATATCCGGAGCAAGCACACGGAAACAAGTCTCTGCGCAAGTAGTGACTCGATAGGGATCGACCAATGAACGCGTTATAGGGAACGGGATTGTGTGGAGGGGAAAATCGACTGCAGCTACCAGCTACTGCTTCACTCGCTTTCTGTCCTTCTCTATGCGCGACCAGAGATTGCCGAGATATAGTAAGGTGATATTGATGGTGTAAGTGGGCATTTGGATATTTGCCTGAAAATTTGGATATACATCACTTCAAATATTCACGTCAGACTATGTGTGATGCGGAAAGGTTGATTTCACAATAAAAGTCATTGTTCAGAGATAATCTGCGTGCATTTTCAATCGACAATTTGGAAATGTGCTTTGTTATTCATGCAACAAGCAACAAACGCCCTGATGTCACTATTTATTTATTTGTTTGACAGTTTTCGAATGAAAATATTTTTTTGACTTTTAGCCACATATTTCCGTTGTTTTGAGAATATAATAAATACATACAGGGTGTTTTACTCGCTGTCGGTCCCTGATTTGCGATTTTAAAAATCAAACTATTGGTCATAATGTAATGGAATTTGCTACGGACATAACTTGGTGTGTGAGAAGCATGGTGACGTCACATTGAGTGTTGGATGTGGTCTTTTAATTGACTCTTCTCACTTCATGGGGAGGTTGCAATTGTTGCACAGCAGGAACACGTTCTGCACACAGTTTTGATTTTTGGCATCTCGTTGACATGTGCTTGTGGAAACTCCCATTTCTTGCGACAGTGTACGCAACGACTTGGTGAGGACAGCTCTTCCTGCACTGTTGCTTCTGGCATTTTTCGACATCCTCTTTCATGCACATCCAGCAATGATCCCGTTGTTTCCAGTTTCATCACAACATTGAATGGAAGACTTTGCAGGCGGTTTCCGGACCCCAGACTGTGCAATAGATTGTCGCTGGCATGCCTTTACGGACTCCGTTTTTCAGTACGTGCAAACGATAAACACACAAGCTGTTCTACTGAGAACTGACTCATACTGTACTGCTCTGTTACTGTAATCACGAACCATTGATTGGAAGCACGAACTTTCAATTGAACCCGAACAAACACGAACCACTGTCAGGTGCGTCACAACAGCAGGGTCAAGAACTCGGACTGAAAGCACACGTCCGTACAAGTGCCATTTAACAGCAGAATCACCCAAACACACGCGCATGCCCACGTAAGGACTAGATAGACTGTGGCGCCATCTCCAATGACGTCACCATTCTTCTCATACACCAAGGTATGTCCGTAACAAATTTCATTAGAATATGAACAATAGTTTGATTTTATAGGCGAAAATCTTGAGCTAGTGAAACACCCTGTATTTTTAAAGTTTTTAGCACATATTCTCTCACTAAACATAATACATGCATGGTAATGTGTGCATGATTTAAGGGGAGGAGTTAAACCTAACGACTTCACTCTGTCGGTGTATCTACTGGCATGATGCTGTATCTACAACATAGTAGTATGTTATCCGACGGATAAAAGTAAATGATAGTGGCAACCATGAACCTGTTTCCCATGACTGCATACATGCAGGATAGAAAATGCCGTTTCTTGAGAGCTCATAGCGTAGAAACAAGGCCTTAAGGAGCAAAACGTTACCAAGAAAAGTTAATCGTTTTTCACATGCTTATGAATGTTTGTCAGTGTTGTATAGCAACATCCTGCGTGCGCGCACCTATGTGTGAACACAAATATGTATTTAACTCTAACTTACCCTAGGGGGCAGGGGGCTGTTAGGCCCACCACCTATATTTTTTCAATTTTTCAACTAAGAAAATTTTTATAAAAATCTGAAATTAAATTACATTGTTCTCTAGTGTTTTCCCAATATTTATGTATTACTTTTGTTCATAAAAACACTAATGTAATGTAAGTAGGAGGCAAAATGCACTAGATGGGGCATCTTTGAATGCGTGACATTCAGGGCCCTCGTGCTAGTGACAGTGTACAATTCGCTGGTAATGATGGTAATTTTTGTAATTATTATAATTAATAAACAACTGCACTTTTATAAATGAAAAAGCATTAATAAAATATTATTATGTCTTTTGTGAATTGTAAAATATGTGTGTGGACACTCATGCAATAATTGCTTATTATTTCTTATTTTTTGTAATTATTATAAATAATAAATAACTGCACATAATCAACGAAAAAAGCAGTGATTCAATGATAAAATGGTTTCTCGAATTTTAATGATAAAAAAAGTGTGGGCCTGTGAGCCTCCCGGGTTAGTAAGTTTCTCGCACGGCACGGATAAGTTATGTGTTAACTAAAAGTAATAGTTCTATAATGAACATATCTATGATTTTCTCTGGCACTAAAATTCTCCTCTATCGTAGCATGCGATAAAAAATAGAAAGGTATAGTAATTGCCGAAGCTCCAGTAATCCGTCCTTCAAAGTAGCTACCTTGAAACTCTCCCACACAGTATTTGCACGAAGCAAGCAAAAGGCAGCGGAATTAAAGCGGAATTTGTGGGTACGCTCAGCCACAGTCATTTGGTTTCGGCTCGGGGAGCCCTCTGGTGAAGCCAGCGGGAATCACACATAGCTGCGCTCACGGCTTAAACCGACTCTGAAAAGAGCGATGCCGCTCCCCTTCCACAAGGGGAACATCCATTAGGGATTGACGTCAGAGGAACGCGCGATTCTTTGCCAGCATTTAGCGAAAATTAGCCAAAGAGCTGCAGCTGTAGTTGCCTGTAAATACCAAGTGCATTTACTGGGGGGCTTGGATCGGTTTTCTCAGTAAATAATTCATGTAGTTGGAGACGAAACTAGCTCATGGAAATACAAGAAGAGAGTTAGATATTTCTCTAACGTGGGATCCACAAACCTGTCTTTTTATGTTATATATATATATATATATACAGGGTGATTTCGAACTCCCATTACAAACTTAGGGGGGTGAATCTAGAAGGAAAAACAAGCCGAAAGTGCCATGTGGCAAAATTACGAAAACGGCACCGTGTGGCTGCCAGAGCCGTGAGAAAATCGGTTCACACCTCTTTCAAAGAGCAATAACGTCTGAACCACGAAAGATACGAAGATCGGCTCTGGCGGAAATGGAGGAAGTCGTATCCAAACAATATCAGGGCGTTGAAATTGCGGCGCTTTTCGTAATGCGCAAGGGGAATCCCCAAAGGAAATGGGGAATCCCCACTGCATGTGAGCGGAAACTCGCGCAAAATGGAGAAAGACGACGAGGGAACATGCTGTCACAGGACGGTCGAAAAGTGACACATGGAGGGAGTCCCCAGAGGAGCGCATGAAGTGCGACAAATGGAACATGCTTGGACAGTGACTGTCGCGCATCCCAGATGGTACGCAAAACGGAGTGATGGATGTACACGTGCATGCTACGTGGAACGCAACGTGCAATTACAATTGCGATATGAACCACTACGTGCCCCCTCCCACCGAGAATTCGTTGAACCCGAGACCTCGGGAGTACAAGGTCAGCCGGAAGTCGGCTCTCTGAGGAGCAGCACCAAATACGTATCCACGTGCCCCACGAATGCTGGGACACGTTCGTATTGTTCTGTACTACATTACTGCAGAGCGTGTAGAGGTATCCCATGCGAGTCCGACGTTAGTCATTAACGTTCTCACGTGAAGGACATGGAACGGGAGCGACCAACCCGTACTTACTGACGTTCCTTCCCGTTCGTAGCCTCTGTGATGCATGAAGGTGTGCGCTGACGTCATACTAGGAGTCACTCGCTATCCCTGGTCGAAGTTGACCCTTGCGCCCTCTGGGTATTGCAAGACTGTATGGAGAGAGCGCTGGACGTGACACATTGGTTGAGTACGTACACACGACGTATCTTCTGGGAACATTACGACGTTGTGGGTGCAATACAGTTTCGAGGAGTATGCAGACATGATGCTCATTTACGGGGAAGCGAGATGAAATGGAAGGGCTGCCCGTGCGATGTACCAGGAACGTTTCCTGGAACGTGTGACGCCATCACACACCATATTCGAAAAAGTGAACCGTCGTCTTCGTGAATCTGGAACATTTGTTGTGAGTAGAGTGGACACAGGTGCCCCAAGGACGAGGCGCACGCCTGCGGTGGAGGAGGCAATTCTTCATGCTGTGCACGAAGACCATGGTACGAGTACCCGAATCGTAGCGCGGGATGTTGGTGTATCTCAGTCTGTAGTGTGGAATGTCCTTCATGATTAACAACTGCACCCATATCACCCCCAGAAGGTGCACGCCATGGGTCCCACAGATTTTGAACCACGTGTTCGCTTCTGCACATGGTTTGTGCGTCGTTGCGTGAATACGCCTCAGTTTCCACAGTTGGTGCTCTTCACGGATGAGGCGAAATTCACCAGAGAGGGTGTTTTTAATTCCCGCAACAGCCATGTGTGGGATGAAGAGAACCCATTCGCAACGAAAGCTCGTGGGTTCCAACAGCGAATGGGCATCAACGTCTGGGCAGGAATACTGGCCGGTCGTTTAATTGGCACATACGTACTTCCCACCAATCTCACAGGTCGTACTTATCTGATTTTTCTCCAAGAGACATTGTCCGAGATGTTGGAAAATGTGCCATTGGCCATTAGGCAAAACATGTGGTTCCAGCATGATGGGGCGCCACCCCACTTTGCACGGGACGTACGGGACCATCTGACCCACAGATATGACAGGCAATGGATAGGGCGTGCCGGGCCCGTGCCGTGGCCCCCACGATCTCCCGACTTAACGCCCCTGGACTTTTTTCTATGGGGGCGCATGAAGAGTCTCATTTATGAAACCCCCATCGAGTCTGAGCATGACCTGGTTGCTAGGATTGTGGCAGCAGCGGACTTCATTCGAGAGAATCCACTGGTCTTCAATCGTCTGTATGAGAACATTCTTCGAAGGTACAATGTGTGCATCGATGTTGGTGGTCGTCATATTGAGCCCCTGTTGTGAGTTTCCGTTCTGCACACGCAAAAGGATGTTTTCATACTGTCCTTCGCAGTGCTTACGTGCTGCATTCCGAGTTCATCGTCGTTCCTTCATACCATCGGTAATGAACAGAAACATCAAGCAGCAATGATTCAAGATTTAGCACAAGTAGCCTATTTTTCAGGACAAAGGGTCAATATCTCTGTTACTGATTTTTATCTGTTTGTGCTACTCTCTGTTTCCCTTCCGCCAAAGTGATACTGTACATTCCAATGTGAAACCCTTCATACGTACGTGCCAATTTCTTTCCTTTTTTTTTTTTTTTTTTTTTTGTGGCTGTGCCTTTTAGGGAGGTGTCCCTGCATTCGTGGGGCACGTGGATATTTGGTGCTGCTCCTCAGAGAGCCGACTTCCGGCTGACCTTGTACTCCCGAGGTCTCGGGTTCAACGAATTCCCGGTGGGAGGGGGCACGTAGTGGTTCATATCGCAATTGTAATTGCACGTTGCGTTCCACGTAGCATGCACGTGTACATCCATCACTCCGTTTTGCGTACCATCTGGGATGCGCGACAGTCACTGTCCAAGCATGTTCCATTTGTCGCACTTCATGCGCTCCTCTGGGAACTCCCTCCATGTGTCACTTTTCGACCGTCCTGTGACAGCATGTTCCCTCGTCGTCTTTCTCCATTTTGCGCGAGTTTCCGCTCACATGCAGTGGGGATTCCCCATTTCCTTTGGGGATTCCCCTTGCGCATTACGAAAAGCGCCGCAATTTCAACGCCCTGATATTGTTTGGATACGACTTCCTCCATTTCCGCCAGAGCCGATCTTCGTATCTTTCGTGGTTCAGACGTTATTGCTCTTTGAAAGAGGTGTGAACCGATTTTCTCACGGCTCTGGCAGCCACACGGTGCCGTTTTCGTAATTTTGCCACATGGCACTATCGGCTTGTTTTTCCTTCTAGATTCACCCCCTAAGTTTGTAATGGGAGTTCGAAATCACCCTGTATATATATATATATATATATATAATGTATATTTGGTTGTAGCTTTTCAGCTATGCACCAGTTACATTTGTTTTACATTTCATAATTTTATAATACAATATTTTCTCTTGCAGTATAGTTGGTAAGTACATATATTATTTTCTTAGTCGGGTTCCTCAAAAGTGTTGACAAGGCGTATGCCTCATTATATCCTGCTTCTTTTAGATCTCTTAAGAAATACTCAGGCGTAGTTACATTAAGACGACATTCAAATATAATATGATCAGGTGTTCCTTCAGTTGCACCACACTGACAGATTGGGGATGGCACAATTGATCTTCCTAATGTACAATTCTTAGGGGCTAGGGTGTAATTTAGCTAATTGACAAGTTAAACATACCTTAGCGAATCAAAAAATATCACAAGCGAGACGTCTATCTGTTAACAATAGAAATCTTCTTATTCTCCAATTATTGGCTCACACCGCCTTTTAGCGATTTCTAGCCAATGTTGCCGAGTACTGGTTATATTGTCTGTGATCTTGCTACTCACTTTCCTCAAGAAAATATATTCTCCATTGTCACATTTTCAGAACTATAGACTTTTCTGTTCCTATTTTATAGTGAGATTTTGGAGTTTATTTTGGCATCGTTTATTCTGGTGGTTATGAACAAATTTATATTGTGAAGTTATGTTTACGGGCAAAGCTATATAATATCCACATGATTATAGTTTTAGCTTGAGATATAAATGTTGATATGGATATCGGAAACGCGATTTGGGCGTTGCAAATTTTTATATATAGTATCACGATGGTGTTACCGTAAATGACATTGAAAAAAATGGTTAATTGATTGTAAAGTTCCTCCGCATTGGCAGGAAGTTTATAGCACAACTTCCAGAATAGAAATCACTCGACAAGTCAATTTCTTAGAAACGATTAAAGTTACAAAAATAAAAATTAATTGTCTAAAAGATCGAAACCATGCTTTTTACCTATATTCCTTTTATCTATTCGCACGGTTAAGTTTAACGATGAGAAAATTACTGCATAAAGTATGTTATAACTTGGACTGAACATCGTAAAGTATTCTGAGAATCTCTCATCATTTTAAATCTACTTTGTTCGTATTCTCCCCATCTCTATGCTCCTTATGCGTTTTACAATTAGGCTATTCAGTTTCGCACTGAATGGAAAAGATAAATGTAGTTACCAAATTATTTTTGTTAATTTACATTATTTATTCTGCGAACGTACGTACGGTGCTCACATGTTAGGCAAATATGCTGTTCTCTTCCCTCCACAACAAATAAACTTTATTTTCTTTTTATTTGCATCGTCGTTGCCTTGCAATCTTGAAGATCCAGGGTTCGATACCCGGTGGAGGCACAAATGGTTTGGATCCCACTTTAAACTGTAGGTTAAGTCACGATTAGCTTTCTTGTACATTAAGTGGACTTAAAATCAAACTTAAATTAACAATTTGCATTTTCATGAACGAATTTGTTGAATGGTTAATATAGTTTTAATAAGATTTTACCTTGTCAATATTCATAGAAGTTGTAATGAATCGTGAGGTAATGTTATAATAGAAAACATTGAGCAAAGAAGGATAATTACAGGACAAAACAATATTCCACTAAAGTGTTACTCTTTTACATCGCTCAAGAAATGAATATTCCCAAACCCGTAAAGTTCTCCACGTCACTCACAAACTTTCAATTGCGATCCTATGGTAATTTATTTTTCTCTACTGAAATTGATATTTTGAACAAATATTTATCCTAAATTTCCCCGTCAATTAATTTCTAGAGGTTTCGGCACAAATTGACAAATAAAAGTATTACACATGTAGAAACGTAAAAATCCAGGTGTAAGTATATTTTACTGCTTTTGCGTGACGTTTGAAACACTTTGTAACGACTTTCTCACATCGCCGTTGAGTTAGGCAACACACATAACGCCATGCGAGCTAGCGAGCATTTCGGGATCCAGGTGCCCCCCTTTTTTTTTGTCAGTGGCTGTACGTGCATATTCGAGGTCTCTCTAAATTCTGACGTCGAGGAATAAGTCTCTCCACAGAGATATTATTCGTTGTTCACGCGCATGTGCAGAATATAGGCTCATTTTTTGATGTCATCTTCATATTGACAAAACCTTTGAAATTTAATATTGTAAAACTCTCTTATATTCCATTACTAAATTTTAACCATCAATTAAGGGTGAGAGTAGAACTACTCAAAAGTGTGAATTTGACTTTGACAACATAATACAAGCAAAGGAAACTATTTTAAAGACAGAATCTTCCAAAAGAACTGAGGAAAAGAGAATGAGCCTTCTTCCTTGAATCTTGTACTCATGCATCAGTCGGGGACTGGCAGTGAATCTTGAAGAGAATATACTACAGTTGCATATGTCGATAATATTAGGATTCTTTCACGCAAGAGACAAGTACAAAGTTACAAATTCTCTTGAAAAAAGGCAATTTGAAGTCTGAAATTTTACATTACTATTTACTCAATGAAACTTGAAATATTTCGAAATAGCCCTTGCTACGAAAATATTTATTATTAGCTGCAGGGTTAAACGTACGATTACATGTTTTTTTTCTTGCATTTCGTATTACAACACATTTCTACTTTGCCGTCCCTGCAGTCAAAAACGAAACGCTTGAAATTTGAGCGAATTGCGACCAAGTCAAGATTTGAGGACTAAAAGTGGTAAACCTTGTAAGTGCCAAAGTGAAAGTGTTATGAAATCGCATCGTTCAGCACATCATCCCGTACGAACGTTCATACTAGTGCCTTTTTACACGCCCTTTGAACTACTTAGGGGGCTACCAGCCACTTTTCACGTTTACCACATTATCAAGCATGGCACATTTCACAGTTTAACGTGGAAAATGGTGTTTGAATTCTTGTGGCACTTACAGATCCGATCTTAACGAAATTTTAATACGGAGCAGGCAGAAAGGTTTTAAATACAATTCTTAATTTTAAGGTTTTTAAAATTTGTCAAGAAACAGTTATTCTCAATTTTTGAAACAACTTCCTCTTAGGATTGAGTTAGGTGTTAGGTGCAAGAGAGGCATGTAAATGCTGAGCTAACTCACCATGTTTTACTTGCATAAATTGGAGTCGTGGGAAGTTATGTATTATTTCATAATCGCCCACCCTCCCCCATCCTCTCCATTGGGAAATAAACCGTTGCTCGTCCATTTATAAAAACGACGGGTTTCGAGGTTAACGATTTGCAGAACAACCCGTGTATCGCTCTCGCCAGCGAACATGCGAAGCCGTCGCGAGGTAATGAGCTCGGGCGACGCATTCGCTCAATGACGTCCATTTCGTTGATTGGCTGCAGCGGTCGGTGCTTAGTTTCCATCACAAAAGCCCGGAGCCCACTTACAGTGTAAATAGCAGCTTCCGTTACTCTTGTGACCGCCAGAAAGAAACACCAACCACCGTGAAAGGAGAGAGTGGCCAGAGTGCGTGATAACACGTGAACTGTTCATTAAGTGATACTGCAACAATACAGCGGGTGTAGGGTGTTCGGAAAGTACCTCTTTTACGAGGTCTCTTGCATTGTCTGTCGATGCAAATAACAAGTTCTGCAGACAGCGTGTCGCAGTGAAGGGATGGGAGGCTCCGTGTCCAAGGTGATGACATCAGGAACAGAAAAAGAAAAAGAAACAAATAATTTTAAATGTTCAATTTCTATTTTTCTCCAGGATTCAACATATTTGACAAAATGTCTATTCATTTGGCATAACTTCTCCTTGTATCTACATAGTCTTTTCATATTACAAAATCATGGTGAAAATCAATTAATGGCTATTATTTGAATTGATTTTCGATTATAGCTCTTGTCTACTCTTACGGCGGCAGGCCTACATGCTGGCAAGGGAAGTGGGGAGCGGGGAACACCCAGCAGACCAACCAGACAACAGCGGTGGTGCCGAGAGTTAAGACGTGGCGAGAGGAAGAACTCGGCGTACCTGCGTATCAGGCTGCTGTGTTTCTTATAGCGCTGGTTTGGTCGCTTCCTCGGTCTCCACTTCCCACGTCAGCATGTAGAGCGCCCGCCGTAAGACTGGACAAGAGGGAGCTACAGTAGCTTCGGCGCCAAAGAGTGAAGAAAAATCAAGATTGTCGAATAGGAGTGTGGTGTAGTAAAGAGAAATAGTTGGCACTAAAATGAAAGCACTCTAGTAACAAAAGTTTGAAATTATATTTTAAACAAAAATTCACACTTTGCGGTTCTGAATTGATTGATTGATTGATTCATTTGGTGCTTTAAGTCCACTTTATGCACAGTAAGGCTAATCGGGACTGGACCTACAGTTTAAAGTGGGATCCGAACCACTATGTGCCTCCACACGGTTCTGAATTCCTCTACACAAATCGATCGGAAATACTCTTAAATATCCTAACATAAAATTTTGAACAAATTTCAAGTGTAACTCAATACTGATTCCAATGGTGTCGCAAATAGACACTAAAATGGCAGCATTCACACCGTGCTATTTTTCTTCGAATATATTAGTAATCACTTTGAGAGAATTTCAGGACTCGATATCGTCATAAATAATTCCACGAACGTGATGTTACTTAGCACGCTTACATATTTTTATCCCCCGCCCCACAGACACACAAACGCTTCACAGACTACGCAGTTAAGCATTAAAAAGTGTCGATTTTTTGTGGAATTCTTTTAGGGGCATTCATAGTTACATAGAATTATTGCTTAAGGAAGTAATTACCGAAACTGTAGTTTCAATATCTCAATAATATGACCTTCGAGTTGTTGGTATCCTGATTAGATATCTTCACCAGGTTTTCTCAATTTGGAAAAGTAAAAAAAATTCGGCAGTGTAGGTTTTCCTTAAAACTTCCGTTTAACAACAAGTGTAGTGTTTATCACTTTAAACTTTGACTCCTGGTAATATAATCTTATTCATTTCTAATGTAAAACTTCATTGTTCTGGATGCCAGTTATAAATACATATAATCGCCATAATCACCATAAAAACTATTGTATACTACATGTATGTAATCAAATATGTAAATAATAATTAAACTTAGTAAAAAGCCTTGAAGATGATCACGTGAAGGATGCCCAGAAAGTGCAACAAGAGCAGAAATCATTGAAGAAATGCATAATAAGGTGTTAGATAACAGTTGAGTTAAAGTGCATGAAATTAATGAGGCTATAAGCATTCCGAAAGAACGTGTAAAATATATTTTGCTTGAAGAATTGCATATGAAAAAACTTTGCAAAAGTTGAGTGTGGAGCTTGATAACAGTATATCAAAAACGTATTCGCATGAAAGTCTCTGAACAGTGTTTGAGGTTGTAACGCGTCGTCTACTTATTTAACGTGCCTGACGTCATTCTGGTTCTACATTACAATGGTAATGTCAAACCCACAAAAACAATTAAACAAATAAACAAAAGGCAATCATTAATAACCTATTTACCTTTTGTCCCAGGGTAAGTGCCATCAGTTGGAGCCCAAGAGATTACATAGGGTAGAACAAATCACACCACAGGGTTAGTTCTATATATATTGTAATTTCTATAAAAGAGCACATGCATAAACATTACATCATTGCCCCATTCATTCTCACATTCACTCACGCATTCATATCTCGGCAATCCAATAGACATGAGTAATTAGTACAAAAATAGTTCGACGGCATGTTTAAAGTTAGCTACATTGATTTAAACTGTTCTTAATTTGACATTTACTTTTGCTTTCCGGGAAAACCATGTTCCGGTAGGAGCTTAACCTACTCCTTTTATGTTGTTGTAATTGAATGTTAATCTTTATATTGTTACTTTTGCAGTTAACTAGGATCACTGTTATATAATTATATTGACAATTTATAGCGTCGTACAATCTGAATGTTAAATACTTTGGATAATTGAATAAATGAAAGCTGTACGGTTTTACATGTTAAAAATATAGTTGATGAAATTTAATCACCGTAATAAGCAATGTCTCTTCGAGATTTTTTATATAATTAAGCGAGTTCATTGGATCTCACGACGGGGCTAACGAAGCTTATCCATTTTTACGTCCATTCCGGCTTACCTTTGTCGGCTCAGGCTAAAGTCCTCGTGGTGGAGTCGTGGATGTTTGCGGCGTGGTCAATAGATGGCTTCCGGGCGATAAGATTGGATCTCCGCATCTTCAAGGATTGGCAACTAGGTCGGACGCCCCCCCCCCCCAGCAGGGCCTTTCTCTGTCTCTACTCCATCTTGATAGTAAACAGACACGTGCGAAATAAACACAACACGGAACGGTGCGACACACAAAGCGGATACTTTAAGCGGGTGGTTCGCGAGAGATTGTGCACGATAACACGCCGAAGAAAATCTGAATAAAACTGTGTCTTCCGCTTCTCCGCTCGTCTATTTATTTGCGATTCAAAAGGTTCGTTACGGTACCCTCTCTGTCCAAGCGTTGCTAAATTGTCCTCAAGTCGTAGGCTCTTGTCCTGCTATCTTCGCCCGTATATTTGGAGTTCTTTGACCCTTCTCCAAAAACACCTCGAAGAGAGGTTACCCTAAGACCGGGCCTATTGTAACCTGCACGTTCGTTCCGAAGACAGTGCCAGGGAGTCTGTAGCTATTGTTATCCAGTCTAGCTGTTTAACCTTTAATATCGGGCTTAATTTATCTCCTATCAAATTCTGCTTTGGGGATTTCGTCGATGATAATCTGCTGCTGGGCTGTCTTTAATTTCAGTTGAATCTGACCATTGGTAATAAAGTTGTATTTTTATATTTCTTTACCCGAGGCTCGGCCTCTTCTCTCGGGAAACAGGCTAGTCCTTCGCACTCTGCCATCTAAGTCCCGGTGAACAGCCACCATCCAATGCATATTATTGCTTATTACGATGATTAATTGATTTACCTGATAATTAGCAAGATTTTATCGTTATAAGGTGTTTCAAGAATGAAACTTATTTTGTGCTTCTGTAACTGTGGATGAGACAATTATACAGCTGAATCGAAACAGCAGTCAAAACAGCTGACGTAACCTCGTTGTTAGCCCCGAAAAGAAGACGTCGGTTCCATCAGCAGAAAAGGTTATGGCACCGGTCTTTTGGTATGCTAAAGGGATATTATTTATTAATTCTTTACAAACATGAAACAATAACAGGAGAATACTAATCCAATCTTTTAAATCGACTAAATGAAAAATTCGTGGGGAAAGAGTCGGTGAAGAAAGAAATCATTTTTCATCAAGATAATTAACCTGCCCACAAAGTGTTTTGAGAATGAGGAAAATTAAGGAATTTGGACTATGGACTGTTGGAACATCTACCCCATTCCTCAAATTCCGACTTCTATCTCTTCCCAATACTAAAAACCTTTCTTCGCTGCTCAGCGTTTTTAATCGAATAAAGAGTCGATTGCAGCTGTATTTTGCAGACTTCATTGACTTCACTGCAGTGACGAAATAATGTTGTTGCAGCAACGCTAGAATAAGTGTATTGATATTAATGGAGATTATGTGGAAAAACAAAAGAAAATCGTCCTTTCATTGTTAGGGCGAAAACGTTTCAGACCACCCTCGTATATTTACATAAAGATAGGTTTCGTAATGACAATAAGGATCGGGTATTACAAAATATGATAAACATTTTGTTCTTGGCCGCATGTTACACCCGTTGGCAATTTTCTGCACATTCTACATATAATTTTTGCAAGAATTCCAAATCTTGCACTAACCTAGTAAAATATTTTACTATTTTTTTTAATGAGCACGTTTTGAAAAGTTTTTTTATTGTATAATATTCGCTAAATAAAATGCTTTGCTTAAACCTAGAAAGGATTACAAATGAGGCTTTTTGAAAAATTTTCAAGTCTAATTCCTCTAAACCTAATTTCGTTTCAATTTATTTATTTCATATCCTGTATAACTTTCTGGCGATATACAACTAAAATCACCTCATTCCCATCTATATATTCATCCTAACACATATTTTCATATAATACAACCAAAAAATATGGCATAATGCCAATGGTTCATAAAGCTATAGTATAAAAATATGATTCGTAGATTCGTGAAATCAACATTACTACGTATGTCCTTACAGTATTTTCCACCACCCTGCTGAGTTTTGCGAATTAAGCTATCTGCTTCTGGGGGGGTGCTCACTCAGTGGCGTATTTGGGATTTCATTTCGCGAGGTAGATTTCTTTGAGGGGGGCATATGTTACCAGATAGCAAACTGATCTATATCCTTGCGGTTCTAAGAACCTTAGTGCAGGGCTTCTAACCTGGGTCATTAAATCTAATCTTAATATTTACACGTAATTTAGAAACACTTAGTACATTTACATTATAAGAAAACCCTAACTCATACCCAAAAGGAACTATCTAACGAAAACTTGACCACATTTCTATTGCAAGTTCAAACTTAAGGTCCACCTAACCTGCCTACAAGGCCTTCGTAAAATATCTGCACAATACCATGAAAACGTAAGTGGATATTGTTTAAGCTCGGTGAGGTTGGTCAGTTGCAGAATCGTGTCCTTCTTTAATCCACAAGGGATATTGATTGGTTGATTAATTGAGTTGGTGTCTTAAGTCCACTTTATGCACAGTAAGGCTAATTTGGACTGGACCTACAGTTTAAAGCGAGATGCGAACCACTATGTGCCTCCAGCGGGTATCGAACCCGGGACCCCTTGATTACAAGGCGACGATGATACCACGTCGTCATCGGGGAGGCCCCTCGCAAAGGACATATTTGATGACTTGACCATTAAAGGCCACGAATAATTATTCAATTGTGTTTGTCATATAACTAAGAAATGGCACAATATATGCTTTCAATTCTATTTTCTTTGAGAGGAATAAAAACATCTCTGAAAGTGATAAAAATAATCTCCTTTTGCCGGGGATAAATTCAATTGGGGAGCGGGATGTTCCCGGCCTTTCCCCGTTAATTCGCACACTGTGTTGCAACATTAATGTATAGAGTAATTACACCATGTGATTGGTCTTCATGTGGTGATAGGTGCTTCGCGTCATGCACTGTTTTTCTTTAAAGTTGCTTATGTTGCTCTATATTTGGAAATCGAAAATTACAGCGACAGTTTGCACGTGAACTCCAATAACAAAAACGCTGAAACTTTGTTAGTATCCTCATCATGCAGTACTTTATTACTGATCTCGGGTGGCATGGACATAATGCTTACGATAGCGTAATGGCAGTTTGCAGTCGCTCGCCAGGCAGTTCATCACTCAACATGTGTGTAACAGATAATGAACACCAAAGGGAGAATGAAATGCCACTGTACCGAATGACCGACGTGAAAGTGAGTTGTCGGTGAGGGCGAGTGAGTACACAAAGGGCTGCTTCCATGTGAAATCGCCCTCCTGGCTCGCTGAATGCTGACCGCAATTGTCAATAAAAGCTCAACACAAGGACTGTTTGCTCGTGAGCATAAAAATACTCGAATTCGTAATTAGCTTGCACGGTACACATTTTCGTGGACATTTTCCAATATAGCAACTTGCAGAGTATCGTCAACAGTTCTGAGACACTGAAAAGGTAGAGTGAACGTTGGACAGAAAGGATATTATGGTTCTTAAACACTTACACGACATTAGGCAGCGACCATGAGCATATATACACAGGGTGTTTCCGTGACCTTGATTCAAAGTTGCAGGGTGGATGGAGACTGACCCAAGTACCAATATGAGATAAGGAACCCCGGTCCGGAAACGCGTCATCAAAAAATTATAAGCCAAAAGTAGTTGGGGCTGCTTAGGAGAGTTGAGTAAGGCAACTGAAAGATGCGACTTGTAGATTAAATACGGACATTACCGCAGTGTATTGTAGCACTTTACGACACCCTTTGTATCCCCTTCTGGCAAGAATCTTTGCTGCGTGTGATACGGTCAGAATAACTCCAGGAATGTTAGAGCGGATGCGACTCTGTCGTGCATGTTTCGACGCTGGAAGCCGCCATTTTGAACATCTTCTGTAAGGTTCTGTAAAGTTTTTGTCGTATAGTGCTACGATACACTGGAGTAATGTCCGTATTAAATCTACAAGCCGCATCTTCCAGGTGTCTTATTTCACTCTCCTGGGCAGCCCCAACTACTTTTGGCTTATAACTTTTTAATGACACTTTTCCGGACCGGAGTTCCCCATCTCATATTGGTCTTGGGTCAGTCTCCATCCACCCTGAAAGTTTGAATCAAGGTCACGGAAACACCCTGTATGTATAGGGTGGAACATTTAAGTTGGTAATGCGAAATATCTAACAAACTAAGCGTTTTAGAAAGAAATTTTTCAAATAAAAGTTAATTGACTGTAAGGGGGAAAGAGAATATCATAATGTATGTTTTAGTAATTAGAGGAACGCTTTCAAGGTCATTTGAAATTAAGCCACATTTTTTAAAGGGAAACCTATTTTTTTTGTTTATTATCATTATTTCTCCTACAAAAAGAAATAACTTTTGTAGAAACTATTTTTCTATTGAGCGGCTAGTTTAGCAGACATTTGACAACTAAAAAGTTATATTAAGTGTTCATTCAGAATCGTAACAGTAACTGAGAAGGTAATTTGAAGAGAGAAGCAAGGGACTCTGGTGTAGAAAAGGACAACAGCTTCATGGAACTCTGAGCACGCATAATCCAACAAAAAGCCGGTTATCACACATTCACCATCAAACAGCTTTTCACGTCTTGTGTTGTGCTCATTTATTACTTAGTCTCTTCATGTGTACTCCACAAAGGAACTTATGATGACAGCAAATGTGCGTGAAAAACAATACAAAATCAAGGAAAAATCAGTTATGAACCATTTTATGAACGAAATTATAAACAAAAAACTTTTACACTTATTGGCTATATAGGCATTTGTGCCTTCTTTTTAATGTTTCAGATTAGCTATGGTTACATGACCATTTGCAGCCATTAGTCACAATAGAAAAACAATTCTAGAAAAGTTAGTGTCAGCGAATCCACCGTTCGAATACATTTGTGTGGTGTGGTACTGCTCTGTTAAAATCAAAACTGATAATTGTTATTACAAGAGGACGGAATCATGATTAAAGTGAGGGACTCGCGTTTCCACGGTTTTCTTCAATTCCTCTATATAAATGACGCGATAGTACATCAGGCAAGACTATGACCGTATCTTTTATCTTTTTAGTCGAGGATGTAAAAAAGGGAAGTTGAGATAACAACAAACAAATATCGTTTGAACTACGGAATATTTGTTAAACTAAATTGAGAGATTAAATATAAAATTAAACAAGTTGGTGTAACTGGGACATGCTATACCGGGTGTTTCAGAAATACTTGAGGGGTTATAAAAATTTATTGCAAGTATTCAACTTACGTTAATGAAACCAGTCCAGAACGAACGACGAACGCAAACAGTTTTTTACACCTACAAATGTTGAACGTTTGCACCACGGGTGATAAGGCACGCATCAACACGATAGTCTAGTTCTTGCCACACTCGCATCAACATGTCGATAGTGTTCATCGCTGCGATGATACGCTCCCTTAGGGCTGCGATATCACGCGGCATCGGTGGGACGAATACCCAGTCTTTGAATACCCCACAAAAATAAGTCACACGGTGTTCGGTCAGGTGATATTGGGGACCAGAACATTGAACAATACACTGTGAGCGATGTGGCTGATTTGAGTGTCGCCTAGCGGCAATGATGTGAACTCTCAGCTTAACAAACTTACACCACAAACAGTTTGCGTTCCTCGGTCGTTATGGACTGGTTTCGTTAACGTAATTTAATAGTTTACTTGCAATAAATTTTTGTAACCCCTCAATTATTTCTGAAACACCTTGTACGTACAACTACGTACTATTCAGTACAGTAGCTTATGTATCAGTTTACCAGTTATTTATTTTTAACGAATTACTACGTAATTACGATAATATAACACCATTAATTAGCAATTCAACCCGAAACCATTAGCAAACTTTTGTCTTTGTAACATTTATAATGTCCTAAATAGCCAAATAAATATCAATATTACACAAACAATACAGGGCGGTTCAAAAGTCTCGAACCTGAAAATTTCACGTGATTTTGATATGTCACTTGTCCATATTCCCATTTGAAAAATTTAAGTTGAATCCAATGTGACAGATCCAAGATGGCGGACGGGCTGTGTAACATGCGTGAAAGATTTATCTCTTGGTCTCCTAGGTATTGCATATGGCTACATTCATGTCCAATAATATCTGTAGAAATTATATGAGTGGTTCCAGACTTATGAATCACCCTGTATATAGATATACTTTACGGTATAATGTCGATTCTTATCAGTTTTTACTCCCATTGACAGACATATGCACGGATCGATCGACATAATAAACACGCTACTACGCAGCATCTGGCATTTTTTCAATGGATGATAATCAGCGAACAACTTCCATCTCTATTCATTGCACGAAATCACGCCCGCGCCATATTTCGGGCAGACAGATCAGATTTTGCCCTGGAAACATGCCGGGTAATCATTGTGCGCATGATCTTTGCTGAAGTAATTGAATTTATTATTATCATGATCATATGAGGAATGTGTACGTTTAGAATACAGCAAATTTCTCGCTGTTTTCTTTAACACGTGAGAATCTGTTTCTTCCCAAAGTGCACTGCGTTATAACTTCAAGTTGAATATAGTCCAGTCACGATACTACAAAAGTTAAGCACGCAATGCAAATTTTCGAAACCGTATTTGAATTTGAGTGGCTGAAAATCGCTGCGGATGTAGATGTCAGTTTTTATGTGTAGCCTGTAGAGAGCGAATCATCTGTACCTAGGTGCTCAATCTGTGCTCTTGAAATAGCATAAAAGCGAGGATTTCGTGCAAGAATCATCACACTTTCGTTGAAGACTCCAGCATTTTGAAAGGTTTGTGGTGCATTTAAAAGCTGATACAAAGTGTTTACGTATAAATTTTGTAGGATTATTTTTGATAAGATTCGTGTTTCTATGTCTGAAAGAAGACGAATGACAGAGAGTGAGCGCTGGCGTGCTGTCGGACGCATTG
The DNA here is from genome assembly GCF_977018435.1 of Lepisma saccharinum. Lineage (NCBI taxonomy): Eukaryota > Metazoa > Arthropoda > Insecta > Zygentoma > Lepismatidae > Lepisma > Lepisma saccharinum. The sequence goes on along the minus strand of NC_139236.1, from coordinate 18,654,887 downwards.
AAGCAGAACAGTCAATCAAAGATGTCGCTATTTTCTTTGGAGTTGATCATTCGGTAATTTCTCGATTATGCAAACAATTCCAAACAGTTGTTGGAGACCTTTGCCCGGTCGTCCAAGGGTTACCGCCCCCTCTGATGATCGGTATATTGCTATAGTAGCCAAGCGGAATCGACGAGCGACCTCCAAAACTGTTACATCCATGGTTGCAGCGGCACTTGGTAAGATAATATCTGTCACTACTGTGCGGCGAAGGCTCCACATGAAGCGAGTGTACGCCCGAGTACCGCGTGTTTGTGTTGCACTAACCGTCCAAGCCTGAGGGTGTCGTCAACATGTCAATTGCACTGTCTCAGATTGGTGCAACGTCCTGTTCACGGACGAGTCCAGATTTGCCCTGGAATCAGATGATAAGCGTATAAGGGTCGGGAGAGAACGAGGCACACGCAACCAGGCCATCATCGACGATCACTGATTCAGAGGTGGAAACGTCATGTTGTGGGCTCGAATTGGGGTGGCCAGCCTATTCCATCGACCTTAATCCCATTGAAAACCTTTGGGATGCCCTCGGGCGTGCTGACTCTGCACGTTTACCTCCTCCAGCCAGTCTCCGAGAGTTGGAAACTGCCCTAATGGAGGAATGGCCATTGCTCCCATCTACGATGGTTGATCACCTCATTGAAAGCATGAAAAATCGTTGTAACGTTTGTGTGAAGGTCCGGTGTGGTCACATACCATACTAATGTAAGTCTTGTTTTGGCAACATACCATATTACTGTGAGTTTGTTTGGTTTGTTTGCCTTTAAACATCATTATGTTAATGACCCAAATGTGACGTCATCATATAACGTACGAAAAGTAAACATTTTTTTACATCTTTGTATTTAATTCCTGTTTTCTTTAATGCATAAACACATTTTCTACCTTCATGTGCAATTTTGTATTAATCAAAGCTTTACTTTTCCATTTTTGTTGATTTTACCATCGCGTGCTTAACTTTTGGAAGCGTGTTAATATTTATGAACCTGTAGTAGTTTCAGAGAAATCAACAGATATCGAGGGATTCCGTTGTTGAGAAATTGACGGACTAACTGAGAAAACTAGAATTGTGTTGACACTTTATATAACTCTTGGTACAGCTACTTACATGTTTGTAACGTTGTTTACTTCTGAGATATCGGAGAGTAGAAATATATCTATCAACTTGCCATAGTTTGACTCTTACGAAGAGATAGACTTAGATCAAGATTCTTTATATCACCTTAGTGATGCTTAGATCTTGCTGTCCACCGAATTTTATGTTTCTATCTTTAATAGTTTCTAAGAAATCGATAGGTATAGATTGGTTTCGATCCTTGACTAGAACGGATAAACGGACGGAAAGATTTATATCGCATCATGTAGAAAATTCACAGTTCTTTCAACTCACCTAATTTCGTATTTCTAGCTCCAATGGTTTCGAAGATATCGAAGCATTCAATAAGTATCGATTGTTGACATTCAAGTTTTCCGCATTTCACAGTGGTAACGTCGTCGACTTGCAATCAAGGGATCCCGGGTTCGATACTCGGGGGAGGCCCATAGTGATTCGGATCCCACTTTAAGCTGTAGGTCCAGTCCCGATTAGCCTTACAGTGCATAAAGTTGACTTAAAACTCCAAATCAAACAATCAATTTTTCGTCTCCAACAGATACACTGACGTTCTAATCAAAACAATTTATCCCGCGTTAAACTAGAATTTAATAGGACTTCCTCTGTAGAAAATTTCAGATCTTCATATTTCCTAGTTTCCTAGATATCCTCTCGCAGTCAAGCTGATCGATTGATTGCGTTGGTTTCCATACCGATGAGCTATTTTTGGTTGTTTCACCAGTCCACTACATTTTGTTATTAGCTCTTGTTGTTTTCCGAGATATAGACGGTTGACACAGGTAGACAGACAGTCACATAAGGATACTTTCTCAATTGTGGTAACTAGACCTAATACCGATATAAAATATCCATTTTTTCAATTTTTAATGCTAATACATATTTCTGAATGTTTGATTATAAGTGCATAAAACGCATATTTTAGTCTAGAAAGTTCAAAGTAAATTTATGATTTTGTGAAATTTTCTTAATGTTTCTCTAGATTTACCAAAATGGAATCGTGTTATTGCACTTTTAAAATATTCTGATAAGTATTGGGCCAACAATGGTCAGGAATAATCTAATTCAACTGATACTCTTATTCAAAATAAAGTATACCAATCACAGTTAAGAAACTCGGAAATTTCCCAAGTTTACAAAGAAAATCTTCAAATAGATTCCAAATGTTGAAAGAATCAATAAGCGTAGACCAACCTGGAATGTTATATAAATATTTCAACACATTAAAACTTCGCAAATTTTTTTTAAAATTTTAGAACACAATACGTATAACACAAAAGTAATAAATATTTTCCCACATTTTTAACACCGAAAAAGTCGGGCCCCAATTAGTACGTTGGGGCCTTTTTCATAGGCAACCAGCATATCATTTACCCAGAATGGGTTGTATAACTTACAGGATAACAAATACTGACGGTAAGTTCGTTCAATTACTTGTTTCCGCTCTGTCCCCTTCACCACTCTCTCTCTCCCTTCTTCCTTCTCTCTCCCTTTTCTTGTACGGTGTGTTAATCATTGTTTTCCACCAGACATCAGTTTCAAGTGGACAAATCTGAAATTTCTCACTGGGCGCCACTGCCCACGCTGGAATGATATACTATTTTACACACATATTATTTCATTCCAGTAACAATAACTTTCATTAATTATTATAATCGATTGACAACTACAAGTAAGACTGATGTAGATGGCTGCATAAACACAATTAACTTCAAACTGAAACATTGTTTTAGGGAAAAGAATGCATTGTTAGTAGTACCACCGCAACATTTTGAAATGGAGTTTGGAGAGATTTGCTCTCTGTATAACTCATAATTGTTTCGCATTTTTAGAAGAAAAAACTATTTTCACTATTTTTTCGAGGCTGAAATATCTCATTGTTCAGCTTATTATTTGTGCAGAGTTTTTCGCCCGTGTGCGTTGTAAAGAATGCAACTTCTGCAACGCACGATGTACGCCGGCACATTTACCACCATTTAGATTTCCTCGTTTCGTTTCTTGTTCCACGTCCTTGTAGTTCGAGACTCTCCCGATACTTGACGTTCGTAAGCATCGTTACAGGAAACTCAGTAGCAGTAAGAGTTGTCGGAAAATGGTACTGATCACATCACTTTCTCACATGACCTGGAAATATTGGTGGGCAATGGGGCATTTAGTGTCAAAGTTTAGATATGTTTCCAATTGAACATAATTCATTACAATTCACAGACATCGCAGGTGTCCTTACACAATAGTTGACAGTATCCACAAGACGATCCAGCTAAGAAGCCCGTGGCACCACTCTTGCTTTCCACGGTAAAGGAAAGGTCTCGGTAGATATGTTTACGAGACAAGGATTTTGAAGCAGAGAAGATACCCCACCCGATATGTACGTAAAAGAAATGCTCTGACAAAATAATATTTGCTTGGCCGTTAAAAGTTGCTTTCACATCTTTGCGTTCTCGTAGCTTTGGTTGGGCTCATATCATCGGTAAGTTGACGAGGCTCTTGCATGCCCATGACACGATTTCGTTTCTTGCAGAACCTCATTAAGTGTGCTCTCTCTACTACAAACTCTCGTACTTATTGCAAAGAAGCTAAACGCGTGCTAGAACCTCAGCAGGAGGAAGATCAATCTACTGTATAAAACTTCTGCCACCAGAATTTATGCAATGTTTTTCACGAAGATTTAAATACTGACAAGCCAACTTGCAGATAATGACAAATTGTGAATATTAAGTCGTTCTAATTCCTGATTGGCAGCCTTGTATAAGTAAACATCGCTTGAAATTTGAATATATAAATTCCAGAGAAACAAGTTTCCCAGCAGGATTTGTCCCAGGTGCAACAAACCAGTATCAACCGATAGGGACAGGCATATACGTACTTGTAAGGGAGGCTCCACACCAGCTACTAAACTGTATGTGACGAGAGAATTACAAGCCCCAATTTAAGTTAGCACGAACACCAACGTAATTCTACAAGTAGTGCGTCAATACGAAAATTGGAAACTTCGGCTGAAACTTTGGCTACTACATCCTAAACATTTAAAATCTGTCCCCAATTATATCGATCTGAATTTTCGAATCGATTCCGTCATTTTGAATTCAAATCGGAAGGTAGTTGTGATGTAAGAAGTTTCTTAGTTATGTTGAAACCGATCGTAACAGAAATAATTGAACGGGAACTATAAAATCACCCAATACAATATAATGTTATTATCTCGTTGGAGAACGAGAAGCCAAATGGTGAAGGCACTTATAACATCATCGCACAAGAGCTCCAACCCTGTATACCCGTGTGATGTTCCGTTAGCAGATAACTCTTGACAAAGCTTGATGAACTCGAAGTCCGGAGTTCGGATTAGACACTTTGTGGAAGTCAGCAAAGTTTGCAGCTTATGGGCATGAGGGAGGGTTTCCGCGAGGCTCTGCTCTGGGTGCTCTGTTGCCAACTTAGCTCTTTTGGAGCTAGGTCTGGCTCTTTCGTGCACTCGTCTGACTGTGAACTGGGGTACCCGCCCCTGTCCCAGTATGGTGCCATCACTGACTCTGACCAACATAGACCAACTTTTGCCATATACATTTTGCATTTTGCTCGTGATATTGTTATATTGGATGCGTTGCCCCACAGGCTCTTACCTCCCCAGGAACTTTTATATAGCGCCGTGGCTGATGTGAAAATGATATACGTAGGTAATATTGTTATCCGGTAATACTTCATCTTCGATTTCCCACGACCATCAGTGGATTATTGAGATTGAAAATGCCGCTAGATCTAGAAGGTGAAAACTAATAAATCGTCATCACTTTAAAGTTAACGGTAACAGCAGCGCTTCGCCCCTCCAACTCCCCTTTTGACACCTAACATTACCATAGGAGGCACTTTATTGTGCCTTCGAAAAAATCTAGCTCCATGAAAGTCAGTTTTAACTTCATTGAAGGTGAAATTTAGCTCTTTTATGAGCATCAGGTTTGGCAACACTCCCAGGGTGGCCGTAGAAGGCAAGGAAAAGTGCATTACGCTAATGGGAATATTATTTCATGTGTTCTCTTGGGAATATCAAACGTGCAATGGCATAGAAAAATATATCAACGGAAAGAGAACAGATTGAAAATGTGATTGACAAGCTTTAACTTGAAGTTATTGCGTTTTTTCCCATAAGCAATGCATTGGATTCTCAAAATCTTATTCATCATATTTTTCAAATGTTGTATCTAGCTTAATAATCAAATTAAGAAACGCTTCCACTTGCAACATGTGGAGAAATTTATATTACTTTGTACACCTTGATTTTTTCAGTAGCATTTCCTGTTCGGACGATATTGAAATAAGTGCACACCTGGTGCTAAACTGTCACTCTTCCCCTTAAAATAAGTGAATCTAATCTATCTTATATTATGAATATGTGCATAGAATAGTTAACCATAGATCACATTTGTGTGAAGGCAGACGAGGAAATTTTACCGAGCAATCGTCAGGTTTTTGGCAAAGGAAAACTTTTTTGACAGATATTTCAAGCTTTTAGAAAATTCATGGACACTCTGAACCATCAGGCAGAACTATTCGAAAATACCACACTTGAAGTTAAATACAGTGGGAAAATCCCAGAAGCTGGCGAAAACAGTAGTCGGCTATGAGCAATACAGAACGTGGAATTGATGGACACAACTTGGTGCCAGAAGATCGTCAAAACATCTTCGAGGAGATTGTGCAGATTCTCAACATCAGCACATATTTTTTAAGCATCAATCTCCAATATCATTACCCTGAGTAGTAAATTAGCCAGAAACTGGAGGCCATTTTCCTGGAATGACAGTGAGCAATAGGTACGTGTTGTGCTGACACTTCAGACACAGCAGGGCAAAGAATATCTATTGCACCCAGACTTGTTTGAATCTTCGAACGAAAAGTCTTCGTGAACTTGTGTAGGAAGGACTTTGACTTCAAACTCGAAGTCGATATCTAGAGTTCTACAGTCATGTTCTGAAGTAATACAAGGAAGAATGTGTGGCGGTAGCTGGGAGCTACATAGAGCATAATTAAAACACTGGAAAACTATTTTGCAATTACCAGAAACTAGTGTTTGACAAAACATATTGATCGACCCTCGTTTATCAGGATATCTGAATCGATATCAAGAACTTTTAGTTTCCTGAGTACGTATATGGCTTACTTCTACTGTAATTGAGGTAAGGGGTATATAAGATGTAGATGACCATTGAAGTTTTTCACGATAATATTTTCATCACCCTGCGAGGATATTGGACGATGTCGTTTCCTTTCAAAGGGATCTGAAAACCCCATCCGTAGTTCTTGACGTTGTTTGCAAGAGAGTCAGGTAAGAGGCAAAACAACATGAAAGGATAAAGAAGAAAGAGTGCCAAAGGAAAAATAGTGAGAGAGCGGAGGAGACTTAGCTCGGTGCCGGTCCCCGCTCTTAATATCATTTTCCAAGCGGAAAGCCTAAGAGGCTCTTTTCATTCCAGTTCATTTTGGCGACGTCTACTCAAGGGCTCTGCACCTAAGGCGATTTCGCCCAGTAACCCCGAAGTCGTGTGTGTCTTCTACTTCAACGAGGAGCAGTGTTGCCAAGCGTCCGATAATAGAAAGGGCCAATTTTCGTGGACAATTACGCTCCATGAACTGAAGTTAGTTCGTAAATGCAGAACGTTATTATTGTGTCACGTGTAAGAGTTTCTTAGAAAAACTGTCTATTTTTACCACAAGACCTAGAGAAAACTATACTTTCATTTGCATACATTCAGTTCAGTATCCAAGATTTTTCAATAAATAATGCGAATGTATGAACTCGAATTTGGAAGCATACTAGAGAGAGATGCAGATTATTTGATTTGATTTTTGTCATTTAGCGTCGCTTTTCTGCCACTTTTGGCTAGTCGAGACGATGACACTCAGTCATAAGATGAAATTGAAGAAGGGGCACTCAGAAAGAAGACACATGCCCAGATTTGGATTCGAACATTGGCGTTGTAGCGCGCGCAGCGGAGGTTTGCAGGGGACAGGCTTCCAACTTAACATCTTATGCTGCGGGTAACTCAAAAGCACTTGATATGCTTAATACAGACACAAAAAATACGAGACTGAGTAGTTTCGCCCCCATTTTGATTTAGATCTCGAAGTGTGATTTTGAAGTCTACAGAAAGAGTTTTTCCACTTTATGTATTAACCGACATTGGACCTTTGGATTAAAGTGGAATCCGAACCACAATAATGTTTCCACAGGTAACCGGATACTCAGTCTTTGATTGCGAAGCACGACGCAACAGGGGTAACAGATAATCTTCTATATACGAGCTTTCGGGGTCGCTAAGATGAATAGTGACACTCCCAATGCCGTTCAATTTATTTATTCTTACTCCTGGAGGTGAAACTAAAAATGTTGTTTATAATCAAGTTTTGAGTTAAATTAATATTATAGTGAATTTGCAAAAGATTTTACTTTATAATTTGTATACTGTATTTATACTTTTGAATACCTGTAAATAAAATTAGTTACATTTTACACTATAGTTAGAATTCATTATTTTCCTGTCTAATAGAAGATTGGGATAAATAAATACTCGGGCAACGACAGGTAATCTACTAGTATGTAAATAAATGCATAATTCTTAAGAAATTCACACAAAACCGCACCTTCAGATCATGGAAAAAGTCAAAGCACATCCATGTATGTAAATCGACAACCGACACCGATGCCTCTCCGTCATTATTTCATTGAATTCTGGAATGTATTGACGTGTCTTTCTGCTCGTTAGAGGCAGAGTATTGATTTGGGTACACGTGAACGTATTTCCGATTACATAGAAATGCCGTAAGCACAGCTCCAATGTAGGCATGAAGATGCTCACTTCGTATTATCCGTGCGTGCACAGAATGTAATTACATTTAGTGAAATTCAAGTAGTTTAAAGGTGCGCCCGGGTACCTACGGCTTGAATTGCGACCTTCGTTATGTTCTGGTAGAAATCACTACACTGCGATAGACATATTATTATACTCCAGAATGTCTAGCCATCGTCTCCAATCGCGAATAAAGGTATATTAAATAAACAAATATTCTTAACATTCTCTGCTGGTTCTGCTAAAAGTCTTATATCGTGCACACGCAGAAATATTAACGCATCTAATACAAGGCACTTTCAAATATTTATCAACACTGTAATAAAAACATACTGTTTTCCAATATACCCGTATAATACAACTGCAATACACTTTCGCCAATGTTGTGTGAACAGTATTTTCGAAGAATGTTTCTTGTTGTCCACTTACTAAACAGTACACAGTTGTAACCACCTCATAAATGAAGTAGTAAGTCTTGAAGCTTTCCTGGCGACGAATGATGAGAAGATTCAGGGTAGAAGATGAGAGTGACGTTAGCTTTCGAAAGCTTGGAATCTTTTCCACAATTCACCTGGTCGATACCCCGAGAGAATCTTTTCATTTTTCACCTCATAAATATTCTTGAATTTCTTACAACCTAACAAGTGTTTGAGTGACCTAAACACATGATAGTCCAATGGGAGCCTAGTCTGTATTATATACAGGATGATTATGAAAGCTTAACTTTAATTTTCTCTTCAAACATTAATACTGGAGTGGAGACGTGAGTTGTCGTAGAGAAAGGAAGAAAGCAGGATTCTGTCGTTTCCTGTTTTTTTTTTGTTTTCTCTGCGGGTTCTATTTTGTTGGCGAGGAGGATTCTCTGATGGGTTTTGTGTTCGTGCAGAAATTCAGATACAGATTGAATGAGTTGATTCATTTTGGCAAAACAAAACGGAAACATTTTCTTCGACAAGAAGATTATTGATTACGTGGTGGGCAACACTTCATTTTTGACATCCCGATTTTGATTGACTGGTAAAACCAGGGCAGTATACGCGGCATGTCCTCTGGTAAACGTTACTCATTAACGTATTGATAGGTTAAATTTATAAAGAAAAGGTAACCGAATTTATATTCTGTTTCTGTATCGGTTACCATGACGACAAGAGTTTGTTATATGGAGATGAGCATGGCCTAAAGCATACATGAATATGATATTATTGTGACCACTTATGTGTAAGTTTACACTATTAAACCGTTGTTGTTATGTTCAGTGATGTGCCTAATGAGTATTTATCATACATCGGGGAACGAGACGACATCATTTATAACTCTACACAGTTAGATAAACCAGATGAATTATGCATGGCTACAAATCAAACAAGATTTTAGATCAGTGTTTGACGGAGATATGTCCAATCCTATAACGCCATTCAACGTAGACATTCCATTGAAACCGGGAGCTGCTCCTGTTTTCAGAAAAGCTTATGATATTCCCTACGGTTTACGCTCAAAGGTACAAGCTGAGATCGAAAAATTAGTCAAAATAGGATTGTGGAAACCAATTACTTACTCGGATTGGGCTTTACCACTAGTTACTGTAATGAAGAAGGACGGTTTGATAAGATTATGTGTTGACTTTTCTGCCACGATTAATAAAATGGAGGAGAATTTAAATTTCAATTGCAGCACGCCTGATGATATTTCCATTAAACTTGTCGGATGTACATATTTTTCAGTTATTGATTTGAAGATTTTTCAGTTACTGCTATCAGACGCTGCACAGAAACTTACGATTGTCAACACACATATTGGTTTATTTAGAATCAAAACGTTATTATCCATAAGTGAAGATATTTTTCAAATGATCCTCGGCGAAACATCGGGAGTTGCTTTTTATTTCGACGATGTCATAATTGGTGGAAGGACGAAAAATGAATGTTACGAGAGAACGTGTTTAGTGCTCTCTAGATTACGGACACATAATGTGAAAGCTAATTTGGAGACATGAACATTTATTTCTCAGCATTTTGAATATTTGGGATACTTAATAAGTAATAAAGGAATCCGTCGGTCTCCTAAGAACATAGAAGCTTTATTATGCTGTCCAGAACCAAAAGATGTGACCCAAGTTAGATCATTAATGGGCAAGGTAAAATTTCATCGAAGGTTTATTCCAAACCTAGCCTCCAAACTACCTAGGTATAGAGAACGTTACTAATTTACTGAAGAAGAATGTCGCAATTGTTCGGGTGAATTCCACAATATACACGTAATTTCGGGAATAAAGAAGATTGAGCCAACCGTTCCATTCGATCCGAATAAACAGATTGTTCTTATTTACGATGGTTCACCGTGTGGATGTCGAGCTCATCTATGCCATCGGATCCACACCAAATTAAGGTAAGGCAGAAATAACTGCATATTCCTATTTCTGAGTAAACGAACATCTTAAATGATGTGCCACATGACTCCCTTCCCATTTGAAAATCTGGAGGTAATTCCAAAATGGCGGCTTTCAAGATGGCCGCTATAATGCATACTGAGCCCATCTGGTGTGCTCCCACCCCCATTACCCATATCCGAAGTTTCGTCGTCCTCCGTCAAGCCATTTTCAAATTAAAAGGCTGGTGCTGGACTTTTGCTTCAACCTGTATAACATATTTCCTCGTCTAAGCTTCCGGTAGTGGATATGTAAAGTACACTACCATTACCAGAAGGCTCTTCAATTGATGATGATGCTGTTCAGTGTTGCCAGGTAGAAGATAGAAGAGGACCAATTTCAGTAGGGGAAATCGCAAAACACACGGTTAAAGATCCTCTACTCAACCAAGTAATTACATTTATTCAGAATGGATGGCCTCAACGCTTAACGTTAGGACTGACGCAGGATTGTTTGGCACCCTTTTTTTAAAGAAGACAGTTTCTTTCCTATGAATCCAATTGTGATGTGGATGAGAAAACGAGTAATGTCATGTTCTATTAGAAATTCTACATTACAGCTATTCCACAAACATCATCCTGAACTAAATGCAATGAAGGAGATGCTTACCTCACAATTTTGGTGGGAAAATGTCCAAATATTTATTCATTTTCTTGCAGAATTGTGATATCTGCCAGGCTTGCAAGACTAAAGTTTGGAATGAACATAACAATAAATGGAAAAGTGCATCTACTGTTGGGAAAAGGCTTCATCATTTCTTTTTAGCTCAACGTAAATTCTTAATTATTGTTGACGCTTTCAGTCGTTGGTTGGATGCTTGGCCCGTGCACTCTCCCGATTCTTCCGAAACTACCTATAAGGTGGATTCTGCAGTCTTGTTCGGTGATTGGCGTACCTAAAACATTGACATCTGACAATGGACCTGTCTTTAATAGTCATAAGTTCCAGACTTTCTATCAACAGTACGGCATACAACATTTGACTATGCCACCATACCACAGTCCAAGTAATGGGTTGGCAGAGAGATACGTCCGAACGGTCAAAGATCATCTTTACAAGATACTTCAGGAACGTCCTTACTTGACGCCGTTACAGCTCGATATAAAAATTTCAGAACTCTTACTGCTGTTACAAGATTAGGTGAAGAAAAGACACAACCTTCAGCTTCTGCAATAGCATTTACTACTAGAACTTGGAGGACAATAGAGGACAGTTGTGGGGACATTGTAGGAAGTGATAAAGCTCCATTTATAAAGGCTCGGAAGTCAGGAAGGCGATTTAGTCTGGGTGCAATCTCCTAATTTGCGAGACCTGCCTTTGCACCGGGAACGGTACATCGCAAAATAGGTTCCACAAGTTCAGATGTTGGATGGCACTTACAAAATCGTGCACACTCGATGGATGCGTCGTAGATAGGACAACTCTTCCAAAGAAGACATGAGCTGGAGTGACGGTTTGTCTTCCCCAGAGTTTCAGCAACACTCTCCGCCAATTGCCCAGGCGGAGAAGGAATACCACTTTGGTTCCGTCCAACGATGGTATTTCTACTCCCAGGGTACTTAGAAGATCTACTCGACACAGGAAACCTCCAGATAGATATCGGTGTAACTAAATTTGTCTGTTGTGTGTTCACATTTTTCTTTTCCTTGTTTTCCTTTTTTTTAGTCTGGGAGAAAGATGATAGGTTCAATTTATAAAGAAAAGGTAACCGAATTTATATCCTGTGTTGGTTACTATGACGACACGATTTTGTTATACGGAGATGAGCATGGCCTAAAGGATGCATGAATATGCTATTATTATTGTGACCAGTTATGTGTAAGATTACACTATTAAACCGTTGTTATTATGTTGAGTGATGTGCCTAATGACTTTTATTTATCATACATTAAGTCTAAATATCGGGAAACGAGATGAAATCCCGTGTACATACATTCTACTTTCGATTCGTTTACATTTCTTTATATAATTTGGCCATTACTTCAGTGAGATTATTACTGTCAAATACTTCTGGTTATACTTGATCGGGGACATAATATCGAAGACCCACTAGCTGATCAGTTTCTGAATCAGAAAGATGTGAAGATATGGCTGCAAATTCACCGTGTTGCAGATTACGGTAATTCAACAGTTTTACAAAACGTCCTTGTGACAAGTGTGGTGACGTATCAAAATACGCACTTATGAACGTTTTCGAGTGGAAGAGCTCCCGTAGAAGAGTTTAATGCTCAATTTAAGTCGTTCGATCTACAAAGTAATTTTTCAAAGTATTTCATTTTTAGAGTTATTAGTGATTTTATTAATGTTATTGACAGTATGCAAACTGACGATTCGCAACAGCAATAAAAACAAGATTATAAAATACAATAACACGTTGTACTGCATCCATTACGTTCAAATCAATAATTATAACACGAGACTCATATTTTTAAGATGCCTTCTCTATTATAATATACCTCATATATGTCATTTTTGGGCATATAATAATAATGATTGTTAGTATCGTCAGTATTCTATCACGAATGACTTTTCCTTGCAGAAGTTAATGACCTCATCAATATATTTAATGGAAACATAATCCAAAGTTAATGGAAAGAAGGTCTCTCCCTAAATGTTTCAAGAAACTCAACGTGTATCCTCTGAAAATTTTAGAACTACAGCACTGGGTAAAATAAAGCAGAATTCTAGTACCGATGACAAGCTGAAACATGCCTAATAATACACAGCAAGTGTCTTTTCATTCAATCCTTTGAAACTAGACACCATTCCGTGACCAAAACGTAACCTTGAGGCGACAAAGATAAGAATGATAACCACATTTCGGTACAATAGTTTGGACAGGACGTCTACGACGAGAAGCTGGTAGCAAAGTACAAGATTCGTGCTAGATTTTCCAATCATGTCAACAAGAATAATATTACACTAGGCATAGTACATTTATGTCGTGGTTGGCATAACTGCAGAGGAGTCACAAGGAGATTATTGGCGAAGTGGAGGGGGAGACGTTGGTTAACGATCGATGCTCAGTGTTGCTTAGGTCATGTGCGGGGAAGTTATTTTGGAATTCGACGTCCTTGGAATCTTTGCGAAAACTCAAGGTTTTTTTTCTTTTCTGGTGGTCGGTCTTGTTAACCGAAGCGTTACAATACTTCGTTCTCGGCTTCTTTCCATTTTCTTGTCCGACGAAGAGGGAGGTTCTGTAATATTACTAGGAGAGATTTTCGCGTTATCGACGCGGTTGCGCTGCTCCAGACGCAGTGAAGACAACTGTAGTGTTTTCTTTATGCTCGAAAGTATGAAAATCCGATAAATGAAGCGAAAGAGAGGGAAAGGAAACGGGGTCTCAGGGGAAATGATAAAAATGTAATATTGGGGAAGACTTCGGGAAAGGGAATATGATATTTAACTAGATCTACCAGTCGACATTACTCAAACACTAACAAATGCCATAAAAACATACCAACGTCTCATCTTACTACACTAGGTAAGAATATTTCTCGTGGCTGTCAGGAAGAATATTTATAGCTAACAAGAGCTGTTATAGGACCTGCTGATACCTTTATGTGTGACAACGCATTATCTCATCGATAAGGTGATCATAATATTTTTACCCAAAAACGGACATCCAAGGCGGTTAGTTTACCCCTCCCTCTACTGAAAAATCGGTTAGGCCTAATTATAAAATTATTGTTATAAATAACGTATTATTTGAAATATGATCTCCCGTTGTCAAAAGATATTAAGTATTATAGTCTCGGTATGACTTACAGTGTTTCTGGTCTCTTCTGATTATCACAAGAACCAGTATTCTTGAGAGCAGCTTCATTCTTCACCAACAGTTTATAAATCTTCCCGAAAACCTTACCTCACATATCTGACACACAACGCGAGACTTTTCTTTCGAGTTTGTGTCAAGATACAGGAATTTAAATTCTTGTTGCAGATTCGTATTGAAATTACATGTACGCTTATTGGCCATGCTTGTTCACTGCTCTACAAATAATGGAACACACACAAAATAATACAAAAAAATTAGCATGAAATGTCTCTCAAAATTAGACTTGGTTTTAAAAAAAATCCTAGACTTTTATAAAACAAGAAATATGGTGGCTTTTTAATTATATCGATGGGACGACCGGGACACGCCTCTGAAACTGGACGTATGGCCGGCCCCCTACTCATCGAGCTACCCTAGACGATGAAATGTTGGAAGCAAATTATGTCGTAAGCTTTGAGTGGCCAACTCGACCTCCCGATTTCATTTCCCTTGATAATTCATTAAATGCACTCATAAAATCTGACGCAGGACAACATTGTGCCTTCTGAACCTCTCCTGGTGTTCAGGACAGCTTTGGGGAAAGGGTGGGATTCAATTCCCCAGTACTTCATATGGTTCATAGGGGTCCCGGGTTCGATACTCGGTGGAGGTATATAGTGATTCGAATCCCACTTTAAACTGTAGGCCCAGTTCCGATTAGCCTTCCTGTGCATAAAGTGGTCTTAAAACACCAACTCAATCAATCAATCAAACTATGGCGCAAGTACAATATTTTCTTGCAGCATCATTTAATATTTTCGTTTTGGGTGCTGTGATACTTCGTTCCTGTGACAACCCTCCTTCGTAGCTACGAAGACAAGGATTTAGGTTCGAATTCTTGATATCTATTTCATGATTTTACCATTTACTCTAGAGTGTTGAAAAGTAATGCAGAATAACCAAAATACAAAACGTATCTCTGGTGAACTGATTTTAATCATTTCTACCACTTTGAGAACAAGTGGTGTTCGTTTTGTCCGACGTGGTCCGTAAATTTGGCGAATCGAAGACGAGGGCAAATTGCCGATCATCCTCTTCGAGACGTCTAAAGCAAACGACGGTTCTCTATTTAAAACAAGTATCTGAAAGTTCTTTACATACACCTCACTCCTTGGTATCTAATGTTAAGGCATCAATCAATGAGTCGTCTAACATTTATGATAAATAGTCCATTCACGTAAGTGATTTACGAAAGAGGTCCCCCTGCAAATGCGGAGTGCAATAGAGGTAAGCTTTCACCCCTGCCAGGAAAAATTTTACCCCTCTCATAAATAATTGTCACCCATGTAACAAGTACTTCCATTGTAATTTAATACGTATGCTTCTTCATGAAGCGAGTATCGTGTCATCAGTGCGAATCTCCTGCGCCACAACTGAGTATTGCGAAAACTCATGGTATGTAGCATATTCTGCTTATCATAAGAAATACTCAACAATAAGCGTTTGTTCTTGTTGGATAGAGAAGAGTAATATATAGTAATAATTCATAATATTTTAAATTCTTCTTGTTCTCCTGTGTTTTGTTGAATTTAAGGTTGTTTGGGCAGTTTAAGGAGAACATTAAGTAGTGGATTTAATAGTGATTATTATAATCCGCAGATGAATGATTTTTAATTTTTCTATTACAGTTTTTATAAGATGAGAAAATCTTCACTTTTGCAGTTGGTGGATTGTTCTTAGTAAATTATATATAGCGATGCAGTAATTATAGTTTTAATGTAAATATTGGTTCCATTAAGCATCTACCTTTTTCTCAAATTAAAATTCTAGAATCGCAAAAATCGTTAATACAAACCAATTTATGAAAACTAAAAAAAATATGGCGAGTTTCTTCTTATCCTGTTAATAATGTTTTTCTACAGATATTGTTTACAACGATAATAAGAGTAATATTAATATTGTGAATTTATTTAACCTCGAAGGAGAGTGGAATTCTTCGCAAGTATATGCATTTCCTGATCATATCTGAGCTTAAACCGAACATGAGTTCGTTTATAGTATTTAATACAAGCCTCAATGCCTTGGCTTGGAAGACGCTTTAACTCCAGAATGATGGAGGGCCAGGAAGGGTAAAGGAAGCAATGGAGAAATTTACCAGAGGAAAGTGGCCATTTCTCCACGCATTTGCTCCACCTAGGCTCGTATCCATATTCTGCCAAGGCGTTTTATGAAACTCAAGTAAACCCGAAGAGATAATATTTCATAGCGCTTCAAGAACACGCTTTCCCTGAAGTTCAAGAGAGGAAGAAATAACGAGGGCCTTAAATTATTTGTATCGCTCCTGTAAGAGATGGAAAAGCATAAATATATGGAATTCTTTCCTTGCACTATATTCGTTCGTGGGAGAGAAAATAATTTCTTCTTTCTTCCTTTGTACGCTTGTCGTGAGAAGGATAAAAGTTTCGCAGTTTCTGTTTTTGTAAGCGGAAGCAAGGAAGTTCTTAACGTCATCATTGCGTCTTTCTTCTGTTAGAAGAAAGACACAACTTCTAAAAGTTACATTTGTGTTCTTTTGTGCAAATCAATTTTGTTCCTTTGTCTCACATTGACAATTTCAACTTCTTCTCCTATTCGGTTTCTTTCTTGGCACTCGCTTCACTTTTTGACACTAGGTGTGGTGCAGGTGTATCCCACTGTCAGGCTGGTGCAAGGAAATGACGTTCAACCAAGTAGACTGATAGCGGTGTTCAAGTTCAGAAGATTTAACAAATGCTTGTCTGCTGCTTTAAACGTTCATTTGATTAGTTAGCACGCAGCACGTGATCATACACCACACACTACACCACTCCAGAACGTAGTGCAAACGGTGCAGACACCAAATACACTATTGACACCACATCAACAAAGTAGACCAGTCAGTGTTGCACCGTGTAACCAACTAGACATGTGAGTGTAGAGAGAGTCAAAAAGTGCAGCGAACTATATGGCGTACGTTTTTAGAAGCGATATCGGGCGGGGCCACGCAGAGCATGTCCTTGGCTACCAGCCTATGGCAGGAGTGCAACGTTGTACAGATAGGAGACTGCGGCGCGCAGTGTTAAACGCCGTGTTCTGTATTTTTCTTACGCGCAAGAAGTTTCTTATAAAACTCGCCACTTCAAGGTTCATCATAAGATGAGGCAAGCCATTTTGAACCTGACAGTCCAAGTCCCATAAATTTCCATTGCCTACAGCCGGAGCTATCGTTTCTTGACGAAACACGGGAAACAGCACTTCTCAACACACACGCACACAATTACCCTTTCATTTGCCTTCCGTCTGTTTCTTTCGTTGCCACCGTGTTGACGGCCCTGAGTTGTTTTGTCTTGGGAAAACTATGGGTGTTAAATTCGGCTGAATATACACAATGGCCCTCCATTGTCGTGGGCGTTCACGAACATTGCGAGTCCGAGTCGGTTTGAGTTCAGCGTTTTCGTAACAAGGGCGGTGTAAATTATTTTACTCGTACGCCACGAAGAACAGCTGTGAGAGGATTCAATACAGCCCTTATTGATTGATTGATTGTTTGATTTGATTAATTTTACTTCGCTTTTCTGCCACTTTTGGCTAATCGTGAAGATGAGAATGACTTATGAAATTGATGAAGGGACACTTACAAACGCCCGGGATTCGAGCAGGGCCCGTGGCATCATAGCGCGCTGTGCAATACAGCCCTTATGTTCGATTGGTGTGCATTAGTGTGTGTTCCGTGAGTGTTATTTAATAATGTCCCTCTCGAAAGCTAGCACCAGCAGTACAGGCACCAAAGGTAAAATAATACGCTCACAAGACAGAAATATTATCTTTAAAGTGTATTCTTACTTCAAGGAATTGGCGTCGGAAGAAGTGCGTGCGGAAACAGTGTTGTATCAGAGTCGAGAATTTTCGGCTAAGCGTGTGGTGTAGGTGTGCATACAGTGTCGCGTATTATAAAACAGGGTAAAATATCTACCACAGAAATCGGTGAAACCCTATTCAAACTTCCTGGGAAACATGCTAGCAAACAGAAACGACAGCGAATGATGATGACCTTGCATTTCCTCTACAATAAATACCTTCAAACTTCTTTCAGGTACGAGTTTCTATTACATGCTGCAGTCATATGATATTACGATCCTGTGTAAAAATATTCACTATATTATTTCACTGTACTTAAATATAATGTGCATGCATTATATATATAAAAAAAGCTGACACAGCGAATTCTCTCTTTTCATTCCGCTAGCAGGTTAGTTTGGCAACAGCGCAACAGCACTGGCTGCGTATTGGCTGAACTCATCTTCCTTCTAAAAGCGTACGCGTATAGACGGGGTTGTTGTGGACAAGGTAAGGGAAGGTGCACAATCTTTTGGAAATGTTTATTTTGAATCCACTTTACGCTAATGAGAGCTGAATGTAGTTTAAAGTGGGATCTAGACCACTCAGCAATCTGTCCCTACAAGGAATCGAAAGGAAAGCTCTGCTCCTCATGCAAGATGATAGATAGCATTAACCACTAAGCTATCGGAAAGGCTCATTTGGTCTTTGTTAGATCAACCAGCCATATATGTTATATCCTTGATTTCTATTATCAAACGATGCCCGGTGGAGGCACACAGTGGTTCGGACCCCACTTTAAACTGTAGGTCCAGTCCCAATTAGCCTTACTGTGCATAAAGTGTACTTAAAACACCAACTGAAACAAAGAAACAAACTCTACTATCAAACGGCTCCATATTTCTATAAGAGGACGCGTTTTTAAAGTCGGTGGGTTTTTCGATCAACGTACCTATATTTCTCAAAATCACGATCATGGCTATGAAAAATAAATATTCGCGGACATTACTTTACAGATAAGCCTCGTATAAAGTTACATACGCACGGCCATGAAATTTGGCGGGTTGCAGAAGTTTGCGCTGTTGCCACGTCTTAGCACAACCCCGTGTGTTCGGAGGTTTAAGAGAATGAAAGATCTCCTTGTAGAGTTGGTCTTTGCAATCCTTGTGATACAAACTGACAACGCAGAACTAGGCAACGCAGAACGGTTGATGTTGCCACACAGTGAGCGGGAATCAGCGACTTTTGTCCCGCTCTCGCTTTATTTTTCCCATATGTGGCACCACCCAATTCTGCCCAGCCGCCTATTTTCATGGCCTTGCGTTTAGGTGATGACAATAATGGAGTATAAGTTACTTTGTATTTTGTTCGCTGGCTGCTCGCTAATGTAGCATAGGTTGGGAGAAATAAGGAATTATCGAGAAACGTTCCGAGAGAGTAACACTAGAAGGAGCGAGTCGCTGCGGTCCAGTCGGTAGAGGACTATTGTCTCCTAGGAGACACAGATTCGATTCCCGGACAGTGACAACTTTTATGACAATGTCTCTGCACTCAACAATGGTTCACCCAACTTCTAATTCAAACTTGAAACTTTTTTGCATTGCACCGATAGGTCTTTTCTACTCTTACGGCGGCCGGTCCTAGTTCTGGCAAGGGAAGCGGGGATTACGTAGCAGACCAACCAGACAACAGCGGTGGCGCCGAGAGTCACGACGTCGAGGGAAGAAACTACTACGTGAACCTCGTTCTACTGGCTGCTGCGTTTCTTATCGTGCTGGATTGGTCGCTTCCCCGCTCCCCATGCCAGCATCAGGATCGTCCGCCGTAACAGTAGAAAAGACATTTAGTACTTAAGGCATTTGTTGTGGGACGTCCAATTCGCTGCACTTTTTGACTCTCTGCACTCACGCGTCTAGTTGGTTACTCGTCTACTTCGTTGATTTGGTGTCAAGTAGTGCATTTGGTCTCTGCACCATTTGCACTACGTTCTAGCGCAGTGTAGTGTGTGGTGCACCTTCGGATAAACATTTATTAAAGATTATGTTTATTGCAACGTCCGCGCGCCGGTGCACTGCACACTACACCATGAAGCGGTGCAAAAGTGTACCCATATATGCTAGCTTGTAACCAGCCGAAGACATGAACTCAAAGTATCTCAGGGCTTGCGCGGTTTGGTATGGAAAGGTCAAAAGTCAACTAGTAAAAGTTTATTTATATACACGCATGTAAATTACCAGTTTAGCACATACGTCTTTATTTTTTCTCAGTGAGGTACCTGGGCAGTATTAGTATCCTTATCTAATTTAGGGGCAACCAACTAGTACAGGTAACCAATAGGAATCTTGGTAGTCGCCACGTGCCACGCCGTTTGGGGACAACATGCGAAAAGGTCCGTGAACTTAGCTCGCCACTTGTCTAGAAAAATAACGAAATTTTGTCCATCGTTAGTGCTACGTTAGTGCTCGTTTCTGCCGTAAACAGTTTCGATAGTGCTAATATAATTCCAAAATTAGGGCAATTCCAAAATGGGGCGGGCTAACTTCACGTAGCCCGCCACTTGTCTAGTAATCTCATGAAACTTTGTCCACCGTTAGTGCTACGTTAGTGCTGTTTTCTTCCGTAAAGAGTTTCGTTAGTGCTGCTATACTTTTGGAACAAGGGCCGTTCCAAAATGGGGCGGGCTAACTTCACGGTTTTCGAATTTTCCACAAAACAACCGAAATTTTGCCCATCGTTAGTGCTACGTTAGTGCTGTTTTCTGCCGTAAAGAGTTTCGTTAGTGCTGCTATACTTTTGGAACAAGGGCCGTTCCAAAATGGGGCAGCCTAACTTCACGGTTTTCGAATTTTCCACAAAACAACCAAAATTTTGCCCATCGATAGTGCTACGTTAGTGCTGTTTTCTGCCGTAAAGAGTTTCGTTAGTGCTGCTATACTTTTGGAACAAGGGCCGTTCCAAAATGGGGCGGGCTAACTTCACGGTTTTCGAATTTTCCACAAAACAACCGAAATTTTGCCCATCGTTAGCGCTACGTTAGTGCTGTTTTCTGCCGTAAAGAGTTTCGTTAGTGCTGGTATACTTTTGGAACAAGGGCCGTTCCAAAATGGGGCGGGCTAACTTCACGGTTTTCGAATTTTCCACAAAACAACCGAAATTTTGCCCATCGTTAGTGCTACGTTAGTGCTGTTTTCTGCTGTAAAGAGTTTCGATAGTGCTGCTATACTTTTGGAACAAAGGCATTCCAAAATGGGACGAGCTAAATTCACGGTTTTCAAATTTTGCTTATAACCACCGAAATTCTACCAATCGTTAGTGCTACGTTAGTGCTGTTTTCTGCCGTAAAGAGTTTCGTTAGCGCTGCTATACTTTCGGAACAAGGGCCGTTCCAAAATGGGGCGGGCTAACTGCACGGTTTTCGAATTTTCTACAAAACAACCGAAATTTTGCCCATCGTTAGTGCTACGTTAGTGCTGTTTTCTGCCGTAAAGAGTTTCGTTAGTGCTGCTATACTTTTGGAACAAAGGCCTTTCCAAAATGGGGCGGGCTAACTTTACGGTTTTCATATTTTCCACAAAACCACCGAAATTTTGCCCATCGTTAGTGCTACGTTAGTGCTTTTTTTTGCGTAAAGAGTTTCGTTAGTGCTGCCATATTTTTAGAAGAAGGGCCGTTCCAAAATGGGACGTGCTAAATTCACGCTTTTCAAATTTTGCTTAAAAACACCGAAATTTTGCCAATCGTTAGTGCCACGTTAGTGCTGTTTTCTGCTGTAAAGAGTTTCGATAGTGTTGCTATACTTTTGGGACAAAAGCCATTCCAAAATGGGACGAGCTAAATTCACGGTTTTCAAATTTTGCTTAAAACCACCGAAATTCTTCCAATCGTTAGTGCTACGTTAGTGCTGTTTTCTGCCGTAAAAGTTTCTTTAGTGCTGCTATACTTTTGGAACAGGGGCCGTTCCAAAATGGGGCGGGCTAACTTCACGGTTTTCATATTTTCCACAAAACCACCGAAATTTTGCCCATCGTTAGTGCTACGTTAGTGCAGTTTTCTGCCGTAAAGAGTTTCCTTAGTGCTGCCATATTTTTAGAAGAAGGGCCGTTCCAAAACGGGACGAGCTGAATTCAAGCTTTTCAAATTTTGCTTAAAAACACCGAAATTTTGCCCATCGTTAGTGCTACATTAGTTCTGTTTTCTGCCGTAAAGAGTTTCGTTAGTGCTGCTATACTTTTGGAAAAAGGGTCGTTCCAAAATGGGGCGGGCTAACTTCACGGTTTTCGAATTTTCCATAAAACAACCGAAATTTTGCCCATCGTTAGTGCTACGTTACTGCTGTTTTCTGCTGAAAAGAGTTTCGTTAGTGCTGCTATACTTTTGGAACAAGGGCCGTTCCAAAATGAGGCGGACTATCTTCACGGTTTTTATATCTTCCACAAAACCACCGAAATTTTGCCCATCGTTAGTGCTACGTTAGTGCTGTTTTCTGCCATAAAGAGTTTCGTTAGTGCTGCTATATTTTTGGAACAAGGGCCATTCCAAAATGGGGCGGGCTAACTTCACGGTTTTCATATTTCCCACAAAAACCTTTTAAGGCGGAAAACAGCACTAACGTAGCACTAACGATGGGCAAAATTTCCATGGTTTTGTGGAAAATATGAAAACCGTGAAGTTAGCCCGCCCCATTTTGGAACATCCCTTGTTCCAAAAATATAACAGCACTAACGAAACTTTTAACGGCAGAAAACAGCACTAACGTAGCACTAACGATGGGCAAAATTTCGGTGGTTTTGTGGGAAATATGGAAACCGTGAAGTTAGCCCGCCCCATTTTGGAATGGCCCTTGTTCCAAAAATATAGCAGCACTAACGAAACTCTTTATGGCAGAAAACAGCACTAACGTAGCACTAACGATGGGCAAAATTTCGGTGGTTTTGTGGGAAATGTGGAAACCGTGAAGTTAGCCCGCCCCATTTTGGAATGGCCCTTGTTCCAAAAATATAGCAGCACTAACGAAACTCTTTATGGCAGAAAACAGCACTAACGTAGCACTAACGATTGGCAAAATTTCGGTGGTTTTGTGGGAAATATGAAAACCGTGAAGTTAGTCCGCCCCATTTTGGAATGGCCCTTGTTCCAAAAATATAGCAGCACTAACGAAACTGTTTGCCGCAGAAAACAGCACTAACGTAGCACTAACGATGGGCAAAATTTCGGTTGTTTTGTGGAGAATTCGAAAACCGTGAAGTTAGGCCGCCCCATTTTGGAACGGCCCTTGTTCCAAAAGTATAGCAGCACTAACGAAACTCTTTACGGCAGAAAACAGCACTAACGTAGCACTAACGATGGACAAAGTTTCTTGAGATTTCTAGACAAGTGGCGGGCAACGTGAAGATAGCCCGCCCCATTTTGGAATTGCCCTAATTTTGGAATTATAGGAGCACTAACGAAACTGTTTACGTCAGAAACGAGCACTAACGTAGCACTAACGATGGACAAATTTTCGTCATTTTTCTAGACAAGTGGCGAGCTAAGTTCACGGACCTCATGCGAAAGCGTCCAATCAGTATGTGAGGGACGGATCCAGGGGCCAGCGGTTACACAAAGGTGTTGGTATGAAAGGACGCCGCAAGGTCAATCCAGCTACGACAAGGGGACGGTTCGGTCCCTTGGTATGTCCAGTCAGTAGCAAGAGACGGCAAGGTACAAAGGGAAGGTCTGGAAGCACCCAGGAGACTTGGGCTTGGGCCGCCACGACCCAAGGGTAGCACACCAAGCTCTTATGGAGCAGACCAGGTAGGTAGGTAATCTGCTTTTCTTATCCTCCTCCTTCCTTCTCAAGGAAGCTATTGGATCCCGGTAGGGGAAACATCCAGACTAGATCTGGGAACCAGGTCTTTCGCAGTCGGCATCTGGCAGTCGACTGTAGTGATGGGTCGTTCGTGAACGAGTCGTTCAAAAGTAACGACTCTCTCTTGTGAGCGGTGATCGACTCGTTCACCAGAATTGAACGACACGTTCAAAGAGTCGTATGTGTGCCACGACTCCTCCGCCCGCCAAGCAACTATTATTCCTTCTCCTTTCCACGAATTTTGAGAGGAAGGCGCATGCGCAAGTGTATGTAAAAGCGGTATAGTCCGTTACAAATAAAGTAATCATATGACATCCACCGGCCTGCGGGGCGGAGTGATTAGAACAGCGAGCTATGACGCCAGAGTTTCCGGGTTTGAAACCTGGCCTGGCATTGGTGTTCTTTGTGAGTGTGCCTCCATCAATTTCATCATACCATCACTCATCTTCATCATCGCGATTGTCTAAAAGTGACAGAAATGCGAAGTAAAATTAACCAAATCAATTAATCAATCTTATGATATCCTGAAACCATTTGTATCACATAGGGGAAAGGGGGAACTTCACAATGGTAATTTTATGATCATAAAAACTTCTAATCCACAAAAGTATAGTGATTGCACTGAAATAGTTTTATTGCAGTTAGATACCTTAAAATGTTACAACGCTACTTTATTTGAGCGAAATCCAACGTCGCATTTCAAGATGAAGAGCGAGAAGCTACGGTACACGTGTTCTACAAAGAAAAACCTCTCTACAATAAATTTTCAGAATATGAGGAACTAAACTAACAGTGGTTTGGAGACATTTGGCGCCACAATTTTTCCATACAATTTGAAGAGATAAAATGCATATTTTAGGAGGAGAGTATAGGCCAATTCCCAAAAACGTTATTTTAACTGCAATAACTGTCGTAAATTTAAAGATTATGAGCAGAACTTTGAACAGCTGCTAGACAACATTGAGTATCTGTAACCTATTGTATGTGAGCGAAATCTGTAGAAGAATTTTAAGATGGTGAGGAAAAGAAACATTCCTCCCCCTTCGGCAGCCAGGAATTCTGCTTAATTATTCTACGATACGTTTTTGTAGATAAAGAACCGAAAACCTCAACACTTTAGGAGAATAATTGTAATATAGTAGTAATTTAGGAGGGACGGGGGATCGAAATGATGGCAAGTCGTCAACATTGTGACGGCGATAACTGCGGCAACTTTAGACGCTTTCAATCTGAATTTTATGCATCTATGGGAGCGTACTCGATCGAAGTGTTTCATGGTAGCGGGCTTTTTAACCTATAAAATCTACAAAGCTTTGGTAAATGTACTTGGTGCTGCTCTTGGACGGCAGTTTTTGTCCTTTTCCCACTTGCCCGTTGTTCTTTGTAGGACTACTGTTTACCTTCGTGCGGATGTCTATAATAAAGTGACGTCAAGCACAAAGGTTTTACGGCTTCCCCAATAGCGCACTGTGGCAGGGTTCTTAAAGTCTAATGGGTTCTATTCGGTTCCGCAACAGAACCGGAACCTTCTTTCTCACACAATTTCAATCCCGTCCAAGTTCCAAGCCCTATTGACCCGGAAGAAAGATTTCTGGACCGTACATATATTCATCCGGAAAAAAAGGTTCCTGGACAGAATTGAAATACTTTACAAATAAAAAGGTTCTTTACGGTCCAGAACACAGTTACACTTGCTGATTTTCTCTCCTGGACCGGAATTGAATTTATTTAAAATTCCTGGAACTTTGACAACCCTGCACTGTAGTGAATGACCCCGGATTCGATTACCGACACCGGAACACAGTAGTTTGGATCCCACCGTAAAAATCGCAGATTTAGTCTAGATTGTCCCATTGCATATGAAAATTGCCTTTCCATTATTCTACTTACAGGTCAATAGTCGGTAATGGAATGTGCAAAACGTGTTAAAGTTACCATAGAGTTCAGAAGAGTAGATGCCATCGCAGAGTTAAAACTACGAAACTTCCTCCATGCCACTCGGGGTAAAAACTCAGGATGTAGCTCACTCTCACCTTTAGAGGACGATATAAATAGTGCTTGCGGAGAACAGAAACGTATAGAGGATATCAAAACAAACAAATATTCTGCGTATCATATTTTCTGTTGGTGCGTCGTTTCAGCGCTACGAACGTTCAACAGAGACAGTTTTGTTGCCTGCATGCTTGCACTCCAACATAACATTTGATAGCGTCTGTGACTTTGCTTCCTGTCTTGAAAGGGCGCGTGGCAGTGTTGCAAGTAGAGTTGGAAGAGGTCGAAAAAAACAGCTTTTTTAGAAAAAAAAACAAAGTATTTTTCCGTGGCTTTTTTGGTTGGGCTTTATTCGGCTTTTTCACAAAAGTTTCTCAAATCAATAAAAATACAGGAGTTGGCAGTATTTTTCCTGTTCCATGGATTTTGTTTATCTCCCTACTGTAAAATAGGCACTAATTTCTAAATATAAAATACAATTTACAATATGAAATTCGTAGCTAGACATAAACAGTGTTTTCAAGAAAGCTGGCTTTTTTGAATGGGCGGTTCTTTCCGAGTGTTATTTTCATATTTCGGTAGGCTTATGTAGTATAAACATATTCACATAACTAGAGTAGTTTTGTATGTGTTTTTAATAGAACCTAATAATATGATATGATTTTCAATGATTGAATTTGTTATACGAACACACACATGAAGCAAAAAAGAAAATACTGCCCTACCTTTTGAAAATATAATATCAAATCTCTTTACATTAAATTTTGTGTTCAGTAAAATATATATTTGTATTCTGGCTGTCCAGTACATCATGTATAATTTGGTTAAATGGCTGCTAAATCTGGTCACGGAGTAACTAGTGATGTATTTTGGTTGCTTGTTGCAGTGGTTTTCAACCTTTGTGACACCACAGCCCAGTAAATTTATTTCTTACATGTCGATGCCCTGATCCCAACAATTTCACTCATAAATACATTTTTTGATCTTTAAAGTTTATATGGAAATTAATATGCAATCTTAATTAATATTAATATAGCAAGAATGGCATAATCATAGTTCAATTATGTATAGAATTGCTGTCAAATTGAGGGTGTTTCCGGGCTGATGATACAAACTTTCAGGCATGATGGAGAAGGGCACATGTATCAATTTGAGATAAGGAAACCTGGTCTGGAAACGACTTACAAGGGAGGTTATCTATGAAACTTGGCAGGTGTATAGAGGGCCCCAAAGGAAGAAATACGTGTTTTTTTTGTTTCTGCTAAAAATCAGTTCTAGGGAGCACCCCCCCCCCCCCAAATGTTAAGATGAGGACAAATTGAAGTGGGGATTTGACCCCTGTGTCCCCCTCCAATTTCCATGAAACTTGGCAGGTGTATAGAGGAACCCAAAGGAAGAAATACGTGTTTTTTTGTTTCGGCTAAAAAACTGTTTTAGGGGTCACCCCCCCCCCCCCCCAAATGTTAAGATGAGGACAAATTGAAGTGGGGATTTGACCCCTGTGTCCCCCTCCAATTTCCATGAAACTTGGCAGGTGTATAGAGGAACCCAAAGGAAGAAATACGTGTTTTTTTGTTTCGGCTAAAAAACTGTTTTAGGGGGCACCCCCCCCCCCCAAATGTTAAGATGAGGACAAATTGAAGTGGGGATTTGACCCCTGTGTCCCCCTCCAATTTCCATGAAACTTGGCAGGTGTATAGAGGAACCCAAAGGAAGAAATACGTGTTTTTTTGTTTCGGCTAAAAAACTGTTTTAGGGGGCACCCCCCCCAAATGTTAAGATGAGGACAAATTGAAGTGGGGACACTTAGATAACCTCCCTTGTTAGTCGAAAGTTATAAGCGAAAATCTGTGTATGAAGATGTAATACTTTTATTATCTGCACAAGTTTCACAACATTCACAACAGTTGTTCAAAGTGGCGTCCCCCAGCTTCGCTGCAGGCATGACATCGTCGCACAAAGTTCTGGCGTACCCGTAGACTGAAGAGGATCTCCTGGCAAGAATTCTCGCTGCCTGTGACATTGTTCGAACGATCCCGGGGTTGAATACCCTTAAAAAAAAAAGCCGTTTTTTTTGCAACTCTAGTTGCAAGTAACGCATATTCTGTAAAAAAAAAATTAATAATAAATATGGCATCAACCACATTATCGAGAAAAGGTTGAAAAACAACGTATCCCAAAGAACGTGGTGGAAACTGAGGCAGGAAGGAACGAAGCGAAACCTTGCTTCAGGCATGTCCAATACTTGCTCTCATAACTACTGGTGTGCTCCAACTGTACTCGCAGCAAATGGCCAGGAACTTCGAAACTGAGGGATATGGCTCCTTATTCACAACTTGGTTCAATATTTTTACTATTTTTTCAAGTCACTAGTTTCACTACTATAACGACATACCGAAAAGCAACTCCTCTATTTTTGGAGCTATTCACACAACAGTTGCTTTCTGGCGATTTCAGATGTCAAGTAAGAAATCAAAATATTTCACAACCTCCCCCTCCCCTCCCCATCGGGAGCCCGTCCTTAATTTTTGCCACCCGCACGTATCTGAATGCAATTATTTATCTTCATGTTATTAAAAGATAATATTATTTGCAGACAAATGTACTAAAAATTAAATAACAATCGAACCGAATCCCTCCACTCACTTCGCTGCCAGTTCCCCCGTAATTCCCTATCCACTTTGAGCTGCTGTTGACTACCATACGAGAGACCCGGGTTCCACCCCCGGCGGGGGAGAACCGGGAATTTGTCCACCTGTTCAACTGGCTCCGGTGCCCACCCAGCGTCGTATGAAGTGGCTACCTGGAGAAAACTCTGGGGGATAAGGGCAGACAGGGGCGTGGTGCTGATCACAAACCTCCTATACACCTTCACTTTACTTTTACTTTCCTTCCTGTGCCCTCTACTGCACGGGTATAGTTCGCAACGGATAAGAAGGATAGGTTCCCAGTAATCTGAATGGATTTAATATATTCGGGTATTTTACAGCATGTTCCCTCCATCAACTCAAGGTCATTTGTGCTCTGCTGAGAACAACTTATGTTCCACATTCAATTACGTTGAAATTTCAAACCAAGGAAGTCGAAGATCAACCGACGTGTTCCCACCTTGATAATAAAGTGGAGGTACGATTTTACAATACTGGACAATTCCCGGATTTCTTTCATATTTCGTATACTCACTAATTTAGACATGTTAATCACGAATCTGAAGTTAAAATTTGGCGCTCAGGTGTGGAACTTACAAAATAACGTGTAGAAGGTTGCGATTTTACAATACCAAAAAAAGGCATAATTTCGTTAATAATTCGAATACTCACTGATGACGTATCTGCAGTTAAGATTTGGTGATCACATGTAGAAATTGTAAAATAACGTTGTGAATAACCACGCTGATTCTCGATACATCAACAACGATGGGAGCCATTTTTCTCATATGAACAAGTGACGTTCGCAATTCGTTACGTTGCGTTCAGTACCCAAGGTTGCTATTAAATTGTTGTACGATATGTGAGACCAGTGCCGTGCCCAAGGGGGGGTTGGTGGAGGTTATAACCCCCCCCCCCTTTAGCCTAGTATTCCTAAAAAAAAAAGAAAGTCAAATGTAGGAAAAGATGGCAAAATGAGGGATGACTACAAAAAACAGTGTACGTAACCCCTCCCTTTCAAAAATCCTGGGCACGCCACTGTGTGAGACCTGTTATTCGTTACGTTGTGTTCAGTACACAAGGTTGCTAAATTGTTGTGCGATAAATGAGACCCTCAGTTGTTCACGTGAGGAAGATGGCGTCTTTTGAAGGAAGGAATTAATGTCCATTCTTCCGTAAGTTTTGCTTTGGAAAAAGCCATTTTTTAGTTAGTTTCGGTTGGGTAAATATTAATAATACTGGGCATTCGTTCATATTTCGCATACTCACTAATTTAGGACACTTGATCAGGATTCTGTGGTTGAAATTTGTCGCTCAAGTACTACGAAACTGGTATTTTTTTAAGGTGCCTGGTCGCAATTAGCATTAAACCCCTCTAACGATGCACAGGTAGCACCACGAACCATTCTCGGATAGCCCCACAAACCATTCATGGATAGCCCCACAAACCATTAATGGATAGCCCCACAAACCATGCACAGCAAGGTTAGGTTAGGTTAGGTTAGGCAAACATAGTTAAAATTTGGGGTCGTAGTAATATCAGGAATATATATTTCGTTCTTTAAGTATTCCAAACGCAAAATCTTGCGATAAATAATGAGCAATTGTGCATTGTCGGTTGCGATCACGGACCCCCTTATTTTGCAAGTTCCACACGTGAGCGCCAAATTTTAACTGCAGATTCGTGGTTAGGAGCCCTAAATTATTGAGTATGCGAAATATGAACGAAATCGGGAAATTGTCATATATTGTAAAATCGCTCCAAAGTGGAAGATACCTCGGATCCAGGTTCGAGCCTCGGCCTGCGCATAGATGTTCCTTTGTGAGGTTCGCTTCACAATTTAATTCAGTTACTATTCATCCGCATCGTCGCAATTAGACAAAAGTGGAATAAACGCGACTTGGCAATGGAACAATGCTCTAGGTATGTGCTGCTACAACGATCTTTACTTTTTGAATCGAAGCTAGTAATTGAATGGTATGATTTCATTAAGGGTTTTGTATTTGACGATTTAAAAAGTTTAAAAAGAGAATCGATTTGTTATACACGTGGATAACATAATTACTGGTATACGATGAGATTAGAAATTACTTCGTTTACCCGGAGTTATTTTATGGGGGAGAATTCTCACCACCGTCTCCCCCGTGAACACGCTTTCTGCTAATACCCGACTTCTAAATATACTTTCATGGTCTATACCACGATTACGACAAAAGACGTGATGCTGTAACTAGCAATTTTCCCAAATATAGACTTAGCTGCCCATTTTAACAGTAAAACAATTTACGTATTCGTAGTATAGAACGCGTGGTCCATATTCTAAACGCTTGCAGCGATTTTGTTCTTATACATCCGAATCTACACACTTCTCTGACAAATGTTTTTCTTTTTGCTTGTGCAGGTGTTAGGACTTCGTAGGTAATTTTCATCACTTTAACAGAAAGACAAACGTCAGTAGCATGTAGATCAGAAATCATACAACACTAAATGAATTCTGAATATTGATCCTCTCGCTAACATCAGTTTTAAAATTACGTTATTTGCCTAAAATCTTTTGTATTAAAAAGTGCCTAATTTGCAAGGTTAAAATCACCATTCGTAACACATGTGCCCTTGTACGCAATTGTTCATGTTGAGTATCAGTCACATGGGACCAGTTAGGCCTACTTATCACCGGCGAAAGATGATAGCACGAGAAAGAAAGTCACGTATTTTGTTCGAAAGATCAGAATGTAGTTAACAATTTCGTGCTCTAATAAATGGCACATGTAAAATGCTCGAAAAAACAATAAGGGATTCACTGACCTTTCTCGGTGGCGATTGCATTATTCCGGAAAAGATGTACTAAATCTCACAGATCCAAAGCACAGCACAACGTGTATTCACCAAGTCCAACTTGCAACGAAAGCCATATTGATTTCAAACCATCGGGCGAGTACTGGCCGTTCCTTTCAGCTCGCCTCCCCCTGCAAGTCATGCACAATCCGTATTGACGTTCTGGCTGTTCCGGTTTCCTCCCCCACTTCACTTACTTCTGTTCTATCTACTAGATACTACGATCCAAGAAACAGTTCCGTGCGTAACGATGGAACGTAGAGGAGAAATTAACGTATTACGAACTGATTGGAAGTTCACGTAATCCTCGCGCTGCACAGACTGCATTAACTTGTGTCACGTGACCCAATTCGGAATGACCCACCTTCAGCATCGTAAACGCCCTCTAGGTCACCGTGTCAAATGCGAATTAGGCTACCGATCATTGCTGCGAAAAGAAGTTTAACGCCAATTTGCGCAAAGTGACGAAAATTTACTCACACTGAAGAATGAGAGATGAGTTCGTGTGCGATAATAATGACAAATCTTTAAAATATTTTCAAACAGTGGTGTGTAATCAGTTTTTGGGGTGATCGCAAAGATGGACGAAATATTATCAAGTGAGCTCTACTTTTATGAGGCATGACTACTAAGCAAATTACGCACAACAAGATTGTGTAAAATTACTTACAAAATTATACATTAATCCATAGGCGGATCCAGAAATATTTTCGGGGGGGCACCGCATGTGCTGTAAGCATGCACACACACACACACACACACACACACACACACATATGTAGCCTACGTATATATACTCTTATGCATTTAAAAGTTCAGAACTTCCTACTTTTCAGATCTCTAAGCATTTCAAGAATAACGAGATAAATTTTTAAAACCTTGACTGCGGCATACATTAATAATGAAAGTAAAATAAGCGCATAGTTGGCCACGGAAGCCAAGGTTTTCAACTTCCACACCCCACTGACGGCTGGAGTTGGTGCCAAATCATTTACATTTTCTTATTTGGATGACGAACTGTTTCTCCTAAATCAATTGTTTCCTATTTCGCTACCACAATCTTCACCTGATGATGAGAGCAGGTAATCAGAATCATATTTCAATCGTTTATGTCAACGAAGATTACTTTGCGATCTGGCATACATAGGAGACAGTGGCGGTGATTGGATTCCAAAACCGGGGGACAAGGTGCCAAAACTGGGGGGGGCAAAGACAGTATATATCTCTTTGTACATAACATTTAGCATAGTGCGAAGGCAAAAGTGGTGAAAAATAGGGGGGCCAACTGCCCCCCTCGCCCCCCTAATCGCCGCCACTGATGTAGAAATGACATGATCGGCCAAGACGTCGATCTCTGGCCTTAACTTAATTGCTCCACTAACCTTTTTTTCCCCATTTTAAAAATATTATGTAAATCTTTTAATTATGTATACGTACGCGTATAATAAAAGATTGTGAGATAGAGTGTCGAGAGTATGATCATTTACAGTCACCGCCAATAAAAGTGGGATACCTAGATCCTGAAATACTTGCTTCCCTGCAAAGCGTTATGCGTGTTGCTACGGCGATAAGTGGATTTTAATGGCAAGTTCTATCACCGCCGTAGTGTTAGGCAACACACATAACATCTTGCTGGAAACGAGTATTTCAGATCTAGGATTGGATTAGATTGATTTGGTGTTTTAAGTCCACTTTATGCACAGTAAGGTTAATCGGGACTGGACCTACAGTTTAAAGTGGGATCCGAACCACTATGTGCCTCCACCGGGTATCGAACCCAGGACCCCTTGATTACAAGGCGAGGACGCTCCCACTGCGCCATCGGGGAGGCCTCTCCTTCAGGATCTAGGGTTCCCATTTTTATTGCCTGTGACGATACACATTTTTCTGCTACATTTAATACAATAATAATATTTTTAACAGTTTGTACATGTAGTGACGTGATTACACGGTTTTGTACGGTTACTGGAAGAGAGAAACATCCATTACATTCGATTACGTTATTTCCACTCCGCCATCCTTGAAGACCGCGCAGTCGTTAGGGCGTCTGACTACCATGCGAGAGACCTGGTTTCGATCCCCGGCGGGGGAGAACCGGGACTTTTTCAACCTGTTCAAGCGTTCCGGAGCCCACCCAGCGTAGTATAAAGTGGGTATCTGGAGGAAACTCTGGGGGGGGGGGGGGGTAAAGGCGGGCAGGGGCGTGGTGCTGAGTACATCACCTCCTCCT
Source organism: Lepisma saccharinum (assembly GCF_977018435.1). Lineage (NCBI taxonomy): Eukaryota > Metazoa > Arthropoda > Insecta > Zygentoma > Lepismatidae > Lepisma > Lepisma saccharinum. Next base: position 18,621,307 of record NC_139236.1, on the reverse strand, counting down.
TCGGTCGAGATCAAGAAAGTGTGTGGCCCTAACCCCACACCCCCTATACGCCTCCATGACGTGGTGCAAAGCACAGGGAGCACTTTACTTTTTTTTTACTTTTTTACATCTTTGAACAGTAATTGCTGGAAATCGATAACGGTACAAACCGGTACAATACATACTATCTATTTCATATGTATTTTGTCCTCCACTTTCAAGTGGAGACAGACCCGCAATTTTTACAATTTTTCCAAATTTCTCGAAAAACGTTATGGTAAAAATACAAAACAAAATGTGCCCGACCCTGTGGCCGAGTGGTTAGCACATCGCGCTGCGACGCCAAGGGTCCCGGGTTCGAATCCCGGTCGGGCTTGGTTGTTTGTGAATGTCCATTCATCAATTTCATCATTTCATCACTCATCCCCATCTTCGCAAATTAGCCAAGAGGCACAAAACGCGAAGTAAAATAAACTAAATCAAATCAAATCAAAACAAAACAAAATGTAGTACATGTCGGTTCAAACGTCATGTATTCCGATGGAATTCTTCTGACGGTACAAAACTGTGGGGGAGGGGGCTGTGTGAAGTTGTTTCCCCCAAATTCAATTTGCGATTACTCGGTACAAAGTAAAGTAAAAGTGGTACAATCCGGTACAAATGTAGGATAACCTTGTGTAATAATTAAATCATATGAACCATGTGGTGAGTAGGGGGAGACCTTAGCGAGCAATTCCAAAGGCGTTTAATTCGCTACGCATGGAGAAATTTCAATATGTGTTAGTCACAGGGACTTTGAGATCATAAAACTTTTTTTTTAAAAAAGAAAAGATTTTGTAAATTTCCAATGTAATGTTTTTCGACAAAAATGTTTCTTGATTATATCAAACCGACCGCTACATATTCTGCACGTTTATTTAGAAGGTTTTGAATTATTGGCTTGTGTGTCGGTTTTTTTGGTCTTGAAATCGTAAATCTTGAAATTTTTACGTCGTTTGTTTGTTGAAATGTGTCAGCACTACCGACTATTTGCACCTGTCTAACTAACTAAAAATTATTTTAGCCGATCCCCGTGGCGGAGAGGTTAGCATAGTGCGCTACGACACCAGAAATCCCAGGTTCAAATCCCGGCCTGTGCATGGGTGTTATTTGTGAGCGTCCCCATCATCAATTTCATCATCACTCATCCTGACCTTCGCTTTTAGCCAAAAGTGGCAGAAAACAAAGTAAAATGAACCATATAAAGAACAATAACAAGAATAAAACGATTTTGCATTGTGTTATAATGCAGTCTGTAGAACTATATAACTCGCAACAACGTGAGGGAGCTATGAATTGTTGAAATGTATGACAATAAGATCATTTATATTGTAAATACTGATTTTCTGGTATATTTTATCGACCCTCGTGGTCTATTGTTAAGCGTAACGTGCTGTCAAAAATGTAGTGATTGAAAAGTACTACATTGCACCAAATTTGAATATAATATTGCATTCAAATGAAGACCAGATGGAAAGAACGTGCTTTGTCCATATTTAGCCAAATTGAGATAAAGGTGCTATCAAATAGCTATGTGAAGGGTCTTTCTATCTAGGGATTGCACAAGAATAGAACGTACTTCTTCCATCTTTTCCAAAGAGGTTTTCTTTGCGTATACAGAAAAAGAATATGCTCATAACAAGGAAATAACGTACTCTCCTGTAAAATCAAGAAAATGGACAAAGCACGTTATTTCCCTGAGGTATCCAAATTGAAATTTACGAAAACAGAACAACCTACGTATCTTTGTGTCCTGTAGTAGGAATAATAGCTCTAAGCAAGTCATGAATAGTATGTAATTTTACCAAAAAAAGAGAAGGGGATATCTTGAGCAACTAATTCTGATAGTGAATTGGCACGACACAGAGAAAATCTGTAGCAACATTTTTCAAGTTAAGTTCTTTGAAAAATATGCAGAACAACCACCAGTTATGCAATGTTCCAAAAATGCTTTTTTGACAAACCGACTGGTTGATACCCGAAGGATGCACATAGTGAATCGGATACAACTTTAAATTGTAGGTCCAGTCCTTCTGTGCATAACGTGGACTAAAAGTAAAACATAACGACAAAACTTCTTTTCATAAAATATACCTTTAAAAACATTATACAAAGTTCCTTATTTACTCGCGTCGAGTAAGCAGGTACAGATGTGGTTGAACAGAGTAGCACCTTTGCTATTTTTCATTTCTTGTTTTTTAGCGTCCCTTTTCTGTTACGTTTAGTTAATTGAGGTGAGGATGGATGGCGATTAGATTAAATTAATGAATAGAATAGAATAGAAGGTCTTTATTTTAGCAGGCGTGTTTCGACCTCGTGGGCCGTTCTTACAACCAACCCTTGTCAGAGATGCAATAAATGAATAAAAAAGAGAGAGAAATAAAAAACATAATGATCATGATAATGCAATAAAGTTAATATAAATATTATACAATGATAAAATAATACATTGAATTAATTAGTGTGTATACTGTGAAGTAAAGATAATCATTAGTAGTGCATTGTGCGGAAGGTGATAGGTATGCGTTATATGATGTGTACGTGCAGGTGCATTTATTAAGATTTATGTAAGTTAATGTAGATGTTTGGACAATAGCAAATTCTTTATTTTTTTCTTAAAACTATGAAAGCAAATAATATTAGTCATGGTGCAGGCAATTTGTCCCATTTCTTTAATCCCTGTAACAATGAATGACTTGTTATAGGTGGCGGTTTTATGTTTGGGGATTTTTAGATTGTGTTTTTTGCGCATATCATGTTCGATCGATGTTATGCGAGAACATATCTAATCGGCTAAGTATTTTGGGGAGCCGTTCTTAGGAATTTTGTGCATTAAGTATTTTCTTCTCTTGTTGATGTTTAGCCAAGAAAGTTTATTTAAATACGGGGATATATGTTATTTTCTTTTTAGGTTAAATATGAAACTTATACAAAGGAGTGAGGAAAACAAAGAAACACTCATGCCCACACCAGGACTGGAACTTAGAATCGGTGGCAAGGTCATGAGACCAGCACTCAACATGTTCAGCCTTCAGCCTTCTCTGTTTCTTGTTTTCCTTCTCAAATCCCTAGTCCCCATCCGTTGTAGATATGCCATTACATCATCCATCCACCTTGATCTGTCTCTCCGTCTCCTTTGGTAGAGCATTCCTTGCTGTATTCCTTTTGCAATCCCACTTTCAGTCATCTTCTCACATTATCCTTCTCTCTATGGTTCTAAGATTCTATGATATTTATCCTTGCATCCCTTCATCTGGGGTGCATACGTTATTTCAATTCGCTTTGCAGCTCCATAAAATTTCATTACTTCATTTTGTTGACAGTGTTCTTCAGTAATTTGTAAATTTCTTTTTATATTAATTGATTATTTTTTCTCAGTTTGCATATTTTAATTACGTCTCCGCTAAGTTATTTCTGTACTTGTTTGTGTTGCTACATGTATCTTTTTCCAACATTTCCCCTTGCTCTACTTTTCTCTCATATAGCCTGCTGGCATTCCTCACTAAACCATTCTTCATTTCTGTCATTCCTTTCTGCTCCCGTAGTCCCTTTTATGGCTTCTTTCATGTTTTTTTTATCCTTTGCAATTCACCTTCTACTGTTACCCGCCTTTCAATTTTCTCTAATAATGCTCCTACTCTATCTAGATCTATATTCATTAACTTCATTATTCATCTTATCCGTATTCCATCTTATTGTCATGCTGTTCTTCCTTTGCAAGTCAATTACTTTGTCTCTAACTCTGAACCTCACCAAATAGTAATCATAGTCAAAGATTGGTCCTCTGCGGTTCATCACATCCGTTATGGATGATGCATGTTATGCATTTACAAGGTTATGATTTATTTGATTCACTATTTCTTTCCATTACTCTGGACCCTTCCATGTTTCTAAATGTATCATTTTGTAAGGAAAGCACGTACTTTTTATTCTCATATTGTTTCATGTGGCAAATTGCCAAAGTAGGTTCCCATTTTCTCTACTGATCTCATGTAGGGCATATTTCTTACCTACTCTATGTTTGCGTAGAAGTCTCCTGATATTTAGCATATCATACTTCTGAAGATTGTTACACACTTTCTCTAAAGCGGCATAGAACTCTTGCGTTTCTCTATCGTGTTTTTTTTTCTGCAGTTGGTGCATGAATTGTTATTCCTGTCATATTTCTGAATTTCTCTTTTAATATTATTCTATATGATTCGGTCAAAAGAGATAAATTATATAATATATTAGTAGAGTTTGGAATACCTAAGAAGCTTGTTAGTATGATAAAAATATGCACCAGTGAAACAGAAAGTAAAATTCGTGTGGGTATTAATATGTCTGACAAATTTACAATTCATGATGGGTTAAAACAAGGAGATGCATTATCTCCATTGCTCTTTAATTTTGCCTTAGGATATTCTGTTAGGAAGGTAAAAGAAACTAAAGAAGGACTAAAATTAAATGGTATGACTCAGTTGTTAGCATATGCAGATGATGTAGACTTACTGGGGGATGATGTGAATACAATTAAGAATAATGCTAAAATATTTTTCAAAACTGCTAAAGAGATAGGTTTGGAAGTTAACAAAGAGAAAACTAAATATATGCTTACAGGCCGAAACCAAGTGTTAGGTAATAATCAAAATCTAATTATTGATAACAACTCGTTTGACCAGTTTCCAAATTCAAATACTTAGGAGTAATATTAACAAATGAAAATTATATTAAAGAGTAAATAAAAAGTAGGCTTAATTCAGGAAATGCATGTTACTTCTCTCTTCATAAACTTTTGTCTTCTCGTTTAATATCTAAGAAACTAAAAGTTAAAATATACAAAACAGTAATTTTGCCTGTAGTATTATATGGATGTGAAACTTGGTCCCTTACATTGAAAGAGGAACATAAATTGAGAGTATTTGAAAATAAGAACCTTAGGAAAATCTTTGGACCTAAAAGGGATGAGGAGACAGGTGAGTGGAGAAGGTTACATAATTTAGAACTACATAATTTGTATTCATGTCCAGATATTATTAGAATAATTAAATCAAGAAGACTTAGGTGGGCAGGCCATGTGGCACGAATGGGAGAGGAAAGAGGAGTTCACAGGATTCTTGTTGGGAAACCTGGTGGTAAGAGACCTGTAGGAAGGCCAAGACGAAGATGGAGGGACAACGTTGAGATGGACCTAAAGGAAATCGGTAGGGATGGAAAAGAGTATATAGAACTTGCTCAAGATAGGGAAAGATGGAAGGCCTGTGTTGCTGCAGCCATGAACCTTCGGGTTTAAGAAGGCTATGGAGTTAGTTAGTTAATATTATTCTATATATACTTTCATCGATTCATCGATTACTTCAACTTCTAAAATTCTACTCCTTGTTCTTTGTTACAATTGTGCCAAATTGTCCGGTTCGTCTTATTGATACACTTTTTCTTATTTCTTGTAGGAAAACAAGGTCACATTCAAATTTAAGTATTTCCATTACTATTTCATTCATCTTGCCTGGTCTCAACATAGCTCTAACATTCCCTGCAATTACCAGTGCCTGAGGCCTTGTCCTTTGCTGGGGTCGTCTTCCGTTTAATCCATCAATTCCAGGCTGTGTGTGTGGTCTGGTATTTTACAGGTTATGTTTGGCCGTCCCCACAACATGGAGGACCAAATTCATCATAAATTAAAACAACGGGTTCCTGGTTCGAATCCTGGACTGGGCATGGGTGTTCATTTTATTTTAATATCCCTTCATCAATTTCATCACTCATTCTCATCCTCGCGATTAGCTAAAGTAGCAGAAAGGAGAAGTGTCCGTTACTACACAACTCTTGTCATCACCACCAAGCTAGAGTCTAATGCCCTTCCACCCAGTATCAACATCCTTCAAATCAATTGACATGATTTTATTTTAATGACATCAGAAGATTTTGGTGCGCGGGAACATGTATGTTTATAGTAATGGGGAATAAAATATATTGCAGTGTATCCCCGAAGGCGTATTTGTCGCCTTGTAATCAAAGGTTTCCGGGTTTTTACTAGGTGGAGTCATGTATTGGTTCGGATCCCACTTTAAACCATAGCATCAATACCGATTAGCCTATCTGTGCATAACGTGGACTCAAAACACCAATTCAAATTAAAATAAAAATATTGAACGAGGTGTGTAAAAGTGAATAAGAACAAACAATAAAAATACATTTCAGTATATGAATTGTATGAAGTGTAAAAACATAAGAAAAGCAGTTGTGCTGGATATTTACTTATGTGGTAGTACATCGAGTAGAGGAGTCTCCCAACGGATACAATGATGATAATAATACATTTATATAAAGTGGCTATTCTTATTAGTTTATAATAGTTATTATTGCATAAAAATAATCACAAGAGAAGAGGGGGTACGGATGAGTATGTGGAAATTCAAATTCTTCGATATCAGAAAGATCATCTACATTATTTGGGTGTCTGGAGGGCAGATAGGAGTGGGATCGGGAATTCTGGTTCGGGGTCGAACTGAAATCGCTCCTCGTAATATCAGTTCTAGTTCGGCGCTGCAGACCGAAATAGGATAGATAACTCGGTGTCGAACTCCGACCCTGGCTGGCACTTTCTACTCCGACCCAGACGAACCGAAAGTCGAAGCTCCCCATGCAAAATATTCTGATTAGCACCACTTCAGAAACCAGTTTCGGGAAAAGCAGTTCTACATTTTGGTCCGAGATTACAGTCCACACCATGGCGGACGAGAGTTCTAGTTCGGAATATTTGTTCCCGAACAAGTGACGCAAATGTCCAAAAGGCATCCATCCACTGGATACCCTTTGGGTATTCGTGTCCGAAGTTCTGGATATCCAATAGATATCCAGGAATATACAATAGACATCCATAGTATGTCCCCTGGATATCCATTTGCCCTCATACGTTATATATAAAGGGATATCCAAAAAGGGATATGTTATGGAAGTTTCTAGATCACTTCTGGACATGTTTTGGATATCAACTGGGACGTTACCTGGACATTATACTTTGATTTAGACACTTTTTGTACGTACTCTATTGTATGGATAAGAAAAATATATATTTCTTAGACTACATTGGACTACGTGTTGGATATCTAGAATTGGTTGAGTTTCATATATCCAGTTCTGGATATTCCATGGACGTCCAAGGGATAGCCAGAATTAGATATTCTTAACTGGACATCTAAGGATATCCAATGGATATCCATAATATCCATGGATCTGATCTGGACATTGTAGATATTGAATGAATATCCCTTGAAGACTTGTGATGTATGGGTTCGAGCGGGTTGAAATTGTCCAAACTATCGCAGAGAATGAGTTAGACCTTCGAAATGCTAGGGTGCGATGTATTGCATGCAGAGGAAAAGCAAAGCAATTGTGGAAGACCAAATCGTTTCATGCAAAACAGTCAGTCACTGGTGTCATGGTTGCCATATCTACCTCTTTTTTTTCGAATTTACTTTTCAAGATAGAAAGTTGAAAATTAATTTGCTGCTAATATGTGCTACTTTAAATATAGCCAAAGGGGAAAGTTTAAAGTAATTGGAAATACAAGTTGCCAATTTTAACCTTTCAACTTTTGAAGGTAGAAAATTAAAAATCAGTATATAGGTTATTTATACTGTCGTGAATATAGACAAATTGCGAAGTTTTTAATAATTGGAAATTCAGTGTTGTCATATCTAACCTTTTCACTTTTGAAACTAGAAAGTTGAAAATGAGTATACTGGATGTAAATGCTACTGTATAATAACTAGGGAGACAAATTTATGGTAAATAAAAACTGAGGAGAGCGGTAAATAAAATGTTAGATCAGCGGTATATACCAGCGGTGGAAAGAAAATTGGCACACACTTTTTCATTATGAGAGGAAACAACTTACAAAAGAGCTATAAATTGATAAACTACTTTATTTTTATATACTGTACACATACACAAGTACTTAGCTGTCCAACCAAAAATAAAACATCAACACAAAATCACTTCATTTCTAAATTGCATATCTCAAGTGATTTATTCATTGTATGTATTTAAAGGATATCCTTGCTGTGCAGCAAATAAAATAATCACTACTGCACATACACAAACACATGTTGAAAATCACATGATGATAATCAAAATTCATTCATGACTGAACACAAATGACACCGTTGTTTCCCTTAATCTAATCTTAACGCTGCTACAGCTAACAAGTTCAATGAAACTGGAAGTTGAGTAGAAATTCGGGGGAAGAAAGGAATGCTGCTTGACAGGGAGCAAAGTTTTCGAACTAAGATTATGTGCATGGGAAATCCCAATTTGCAGCGTCTTCCTGATGTGATCGAAGATAAAACGTTTTTCAGCTGCAAGTGGTAGGAAACTTTAGGCAAACGTTTCGTTACAAATCAAAAGTTTGGGCGCACACCCTCGATTGCCGGTTTTTGCGTGTTTTCTACTTAATTTGATGATATTTCACAGTTATTTCGCGAAAAAGCGTTCATTTCGTGGAAAAGCACACATTTCGCATTACTTCGTGAATAAAACTCATGCATATTTCATCATTGGGGGTGTAGTTACGTGCAGAATGTTCAAAATTGCATCTTTTTTTTCACATTTCGCGATTTCGCGCATCGCGAAAATTCAATGTAATAACTAAATATCTAAAGTGCAAGATTGTCACATTTTGTTTTAATTTTTGAACATATAAAGTTGAAGATCGGTATGCCTATGTCCTAATTTTAATATAACCGAATGAGAAAATTCTAAATGGTATGCAATACAGGGATGCCATATAAAGTTTTAATTTTTAAAGCTAGGAAGTAAAATCAGTTTTTAGTGGTTATTTATGGTACTGTAAAAACAACGAAATTAGGAAGTTAAAAGAGTCAGAAATGCTGAGTTGTCTTATTTAATATTTTAATTTTTAAAGGAGAAACCTGGATATCGGCATGCTGGATATTTATGCTAATGTGGTTACAAGAAAATTGGGACTTTTGGGTAAAAAACACAACTGCAGCGTTGCTATATTTATCTTAATTAATTCAAAAAGCTGAAAATAGTGTACGTACTTCGTTCGTTAGGGTAAGGTATTGCTTAGATATCAGAAATTAAGCCAAATTGTGAAATGTTAAAAAAGTAAAATTGTATGGTTGTTATGTTGTACTTTCTTCGAAAGTAGAAAGCAGATACGAGATATGCGTGCTGCAAGAATATCCAGATACCAATAGAATAGGGCCTCCCCGATATCGTACTGGTAACGTGGTCGCCTTGTAAACAAGGGGTCCCTGGTTTGATACGCGGTGGAGGGTCATTGCACGATGGTGTGGATCCCAATTTAATCTGTAGTTCTAGTCTGAATTAACCTATTTGTGCATAAAACTCAACAACAAGCTACGAGCAATACATTACAATGAAAAGCAATTTCAAAGTGTGCAGTATATACTTAGTGGCGGGAGGCGTGAGAGGCAATTGAGCCCCCTCCATCCCATTCCACCCCTACTTTTGCCACTATACCCCCGCACTATGGTCTCTTAACGCTCAGCCTTGTCACCCAAGAAAAATAATACTGTCTTTTACCCCCCCCCCCGTCTTGGCACCCAATCGCTACTACTGGGTTCATTTCCATGTCAAATCAACAAATCTGTATCAATATCTAATGAACAACTAAAAGATAAAAGGTTAAAATAAATAATTGATGAATTGGAAGTCAATGAAGTGGTAAAACATAACACATTAGCAGTGGCGTGCGGTGCTAAATCAGGCAGGGGAATAGGTGACCTGCACTTGCCCCCCACCTCCCATACCTGTCGTAATGTAATACAGTAAACCAAATAAAATTCAACCCTTACTGAAATGAACCAAATAAATATACGATACATATGTTACAAGTTGTCAGAGTGACATACATGAAGCACGTTAATATTATGACAATAACATTGTTAAAGCAAATATGATAAAATGTAAAAAAAAAATTAAAAACAAAATTGTTGATGCACAACAAAGAAAAAATAATGAAAGCAATTTATGAGTGATCAGAGGGAAAAAATGTTTTGTCGAAACCTGTTTCATCAGATGGCCCAGTTTTTTCATGACGTCCACTAGATTTGTAGAAATTGTGACAGAACCCGAACTGTTCCAAACTCCCTTCTCAGGAACAAACAAGGACAACAATAATTTGCCGCTGGAAGATTATCTAGTTAATCATTTTACAGAGTTGTAGTAACTTATTTGAAAATGCCTTGTGTACGATTTCGTTTTAGTTTTTAATCCAGTTAGGATAGGTGTTGGTTTGCTGTCTTTTCTGTGAAGTTCAATGAACTTAAAGCTTTCGTCTTCAGCCGGTCGATCATACAACATTCGCAACTCTAAGCTCGCAACATTCGCTTTCTTGTCCTGCCTCTGAGTGCGTCTTGGCTTGGGGCTGGTGGGGAACAGGTGGACGCGAGCTGTTCCCTCGGAAGCTATTTCGCAGCGTTTAGCCAAGGCGTTTAGCAGACACTTAGACTGTAGAAGATTTTTTCAGTTCGTTATGAATGACAGACGCAATTTTGCAATGAGATTAGGAAACTATAGACTTTCTACACTCAAAATTATCACTACGACGCAATTAAACTTTAGCACATAGCAAAAATTCGAAGGAAAAGAAATTCTCTATGTCTCTCGCAGAGAGAGTTCTGCCCAGGCCCGTAGCCAGGAATTCTTAGTGGGGGGGGGGGGCGAAGTCAATACTAGAAGGGGCAAACTTTTAATATTGTGTTGCATTGACAGATATAGCAGGGTACAGAGGGCACTTGCCCCCCCCCCGCCCCCCCTTCAGGTAACAGGAAAGGGATGATATCTTGAAACTCCAACGAACAAAAAACAGTTCGAGCTAAATCAAACGACAATATTTCGATAATAACCTTTCGGACTACCAAAGAATACAAATATAAAGTTTAACGTAAATAGGCTAATCGGGACTCCAAACTTCATTCTAAGATTTATTTTCAGGTTAATATAGCAGAAGAAAACTGTTCAGCTTTCTGAAAATTCTCGTGTGTTTTCATCTAGGCCTACTTCAGGAATGGGCCTAATTGCTGCAGCATCAATAGCACCCACCTTAATCCAGCCCTGATAACACACTACGAAGCCAGGGGTTCCAGGTTCGAGCCTGGGCATGAGTGTTCTTTGTGAGGAGAGGCGAAACCATAATATTTTATCTAGAGAGGGGGTGAGGTACCAGGACAAACGTGCCAATAATAATAATAGTAATATAGTGGTGGTAGTGGTAGTAATAATAGTGGCATTAAAATATGTTATTATCGTCGTAAATCATGAAAAGGAGGTAGAAGTCGGTGCTGAAGCATTTCTGTTTGAACAAATTATTTGAAATATTTTTCAAACATGTTCAATTTCATATTAGCTATAGTAATGGAAAACAAGCACACAAACTGTATTTTTGAAAGACACAATATGCATGACGAACATCATTCTTTTTGTACATATGACACATATAACTTTCATGTACAACATACATTTTACACATATGCAACATGGAGCAACGTAAAATAAGAAAATACATGTTAATGCTAAATTGTGTACATATTCAAAGTTTCTTTAATATATAAAATATTATTTAAATACATTACATGATCAATTCCTCCGCCAAATTGTCTCTCAAATGTGCGTGCTCCTTTTTCTCAAAAGAATTGTTCATGCATTTAAGCAGCAACAATCTGAAGTGTATATATATCTGGCCTTACTTCTCTCTCGGGTAATTCAGAATGCATTACAGAAAATAATCATATTGGGATAGAAGCGAGCAGGAAAATCTTTAGACCCTAATATTTGCAAACTGAAAACAATATTTACTTAATAGGGCGCAAATAATTTCACGGGGCGCCAACTTCTCTTTCTCATTTAGATCGTTTTGGCTCCCATGGCTGACTCCCGCCACCCCCTAGCTATAGCTCTAAACTTGGACTATAAGAATAGCAGACATTGAGCTTGCGAGCGAAGCGAGCAATAAAATTTTACGAAATGTACTTTTATTTGTATAAAATTTGAAATCGAGGGTGCAATTGCCCCTGAAAGTGCCCTTAGCCGTCTGGGAAAAAGTGGAAGAAACACTTGAAAATTAATTCCATCTTTAGTATCCATTTGTCCTGCTATTCTAAGATTCTGCTAGGCATGTTTCTTTACATCAATGTTTGCCCCCCCCCCCAGATTAGGCTTCCGTCCAAGTTTGGAAGGACAGTGCCCCTGACTTCTGTGGTTGCAGCAGTGTTTGTGAGTGTCTCTTCATCAATTTCACGTCATCACTCATTGTCACGATTAGCTAGATGTGGCAGAAAAGCAACGCTAAGTAACAAAAATCAAATATCGACTCCCTCTCTATATCACATGAATCGCCAAAAGGTAGACTTGGGAAACATAAAAATATGTAGTTCAAACTTCATAGCAACACATCCAGAAAAACATCCAAACACATTAGGCACCTTGAATACAAGACTACTCAAAATGTCACAACTCTTCTAGATACTGAAAATTGCGAAATCATCCTGAAGTCTGAATCTGGAAGGGAATTTTTCCCCCCAATCCTGATACGACATTATAGGGAATCCCCCACACCTTCATAAATCACAAAATCAATAAATGTCTTTGTTATGTTGCTAGAGTAATACAGGATATAATTGTAAAGATTATTGAGAATTCTAGGTAGGAATGTATTCTGTATTTTTCACAGGGGGGCAGGGCAGGTTTTCAGGGGAGGGGGGCAACTGTCCCCCCTGCCTCCCTCTAGCTACGGGCCTGGCTCAGCTTCCTACCGTGGTGGGAGGTGGGACCATGAGGATCGTTTACCTTCGCTCGTGGTCGGAAATACTCGGCATCAGGCCGTAGAGGGTGGAACGACGAGGGTAGGTGAAGTAAACAAATTCCCAGTCACGGTGAAAGTTTTTGTTCGGCGTTACTTTTGGAAATGTTGATTACGGTGGAAAGAAATGTTCTTATTATGTCAATATAGATAATTTAAATAGCTTCAATGGGCGATAAGTAGGAGGGAACATTCTGTTCCCTCTGTTCCATGGAGGGACAGCCACTGCACATTAGTAAAGAATGTATTGCTCTATCAAACTAAAGCCAATACTATGCCATATAGAATAGTGGTTCCTGAACATTTGCTTAATTAAGTCTGTAATTCATAGTAATGTTATGCAAGATGCTCACATGGGTTGGTTGAAGACACCAAAGATTGGTTGATTTGTTGTTTTAAGTCCACTTTATGCACAGTAAGGCTAATTGGGACTGGACCTACAGTTTAAAGTGGGATCCGAACCACTTGTGCCTCCACCGGGTATCGAACCCGGGACCCCTTGATTACAAGGCGACGACGCTACCACTGCGCCATGGGGGAGGCCCAAAGAAGACACCAAAGAATTTTAAAAAAAAAACACCTAACCTGGCCAATGATGGTTAAGGATGTTAAAGACATGATACGTACAAGCCTGGGATATTTGTCAACAAAGTCGAAGTAGAAATGTTGCTGTAGTAAATGAATTATCATCAGAAATCATTTCTGTTTCTTGCCAAAAATATCATATTTATTGTGTGGGGCCACTGGTGCCATCTAAAAGACTTAAATTTATATTAGTGGTAGTTTGCACATTTTCAAAATGTGTTATCTATGAGCCTTTAAAGATATTGTCTTCAAAAGTCTTGTACAAAAGCTCTACAATATATTCTTAACATATGGGTATCCAAGTGAAGTTAATACACATTTTTTCACAATTATTTACATCATTCATGTCAAGCAAATATGGCTGAAAAATATATATCTCACTTAAAGTAAGCTCAAGGGCGTTGTTTGCTAATGATCAAACCAATTTGGCAAGTGCATTAAAATAAATACAATATTCACACAATTCACGTGTTAGTTATGCTACAAAATATACACCAGCACAGCTCTTTCTTGGTAGAGACTTAAGCAATATTTTAAGCATTAGATGGCAATTAGAAAATGAATATGAAATTATTCCTGATGATGAGCATTTCGAAACTTAAAGATAGCTTGGAAAAATAAATTTGCAAAAGGAAACTTAGTCCTGTAAATTTTGCTCTAGGTAACAAAGTAATGGTATAAAATCAAGTTATATAAAAAATTCTAAGAATGTAACGCGTAAATTATCTTATAAATATATATATTGGGACGTATGAATTGTCAATTTTTTTTACTAATGTGTCAGTTCTAGTAAGCATTGCGCAGAACAAAATAAGTTTAAGAGAGTGCATGTCTCTAAGCTAAAGAAGTTTTATAAAACACCTGTTATGTTTTCATTTCTGTTGTATACCCTGTGTTATTGTTTCTGTCATGTATGTCAAAGAATGTTCTAATGTCTAATGTTGTTGAACTTTGAATTATTTTAAAAGTATGAAGGTACTGTTTCTTGGTATTTTTGGTTATTATAGGTTTCGTTTGGAAAGAAAATGATCGCGATCAACTGTCAACTATTGTTTTAGTTTAATAAATGAACATCAAGAAATAAGGTACCAGAATACAAAGGATTTTTGGAAAACTTATTTGTGAGGTCTTGTTCTTGCAAGCGATGAATTGTTTTCTGTGTATATCTAAGGGCGAAGAGGAAATTTTGTAACCATATTCCTCGCTTGTTGCAGAATCTGAGTCAGATTGTTTGCTATTAGGTATTTTCTTTTTTAGAAGGGGAGTAATTACGTCACACGTCATGTGATCGGGGGAAGGGCAGTCTCACGTGGAATGCAGGGCTCTCTCTCCGTCTCTCTTACACACACACACACACACACACACACACACACACAGATTCCTTCTTTGGTTGCGATATGCCGTTGAAAATGTATATTTTCTTTTAAAACAATAGACTTTTCTGCACTTACTAAAATAAATGTCTTGCATTTATTGAAAATCTTCGGAACGTTCGCTATACGTACACGAACATGTGAGGGATACATCTCAGAAGGTTTCCTTTTGTTATCATTATTCACCAGTCAAAATGCACAGGACTTTAAATCCATATTGTCTAAACAATAGATATGAACAATATGGATACTCGTATGTACCTATTTCGTAACAATGCAACAATTGCACTATCCTCTGACTATCTATGGTTTCCAGTTTTTCAAAGCAGAGTGCAAAATTAACTGAGTGAACATCGCTACATTGGGATGTTGTGCTACTATTTTCAGAATTCACATTCATAAAATCCAATCTGCTAAGAGAAGCTATTTCAATACAAGGTAGGTAATACCAATTAACGAATCAGAGGCGCAACCACGATTTTTTGTCGGGGCAGGGGGTCTTAATATCCCACCGCCAATTGTTGTGCGTAAGATAAACAAGAAGATTATTGAAGAATTCACATACGGTTTACTCCATAATTATATTAGTCAAATGATGATAAAATGCTGACACGCATCATCCGATTACGTGAAGCCTGAAGTATTTGACCTTAATAAGCACTGGAGTAATTGCCAAATTACATGAATAAATATAAACGAAACGATAATAGAAAGTATATGCAGTAGGTGTACGTTATCGAGTAAAGATAACCAAAGGGTATACCGCCGTATACCCTAGAAAAGTGGTTCTTAAACTGTGATACGCGTACCCCCAGCGGTACATGAACGACTTGAAGGGGGCACGGGATCAGCTCGGAAGAGAGATGTATGCAGGCATGGGCGTATTTAAGGGGACGTGTTCAACGGGTACAACCCCCCCCCCCTTTTGGTTCAGTAAAATTACCAGATTACCTTTTCTATTCGCTATGCGCAGAGACTTTTCTTAAATTTTCTTCAGACTTATTTTGTTCTCATAAATTACAAGCGTATAGAATGCTATACGCATGGGAAATAAATTAATTCCACACACCAGATGGGACTGCAAAGCAAATGTCTGCAATTTCCTGATAGTTTAGGAATTTCTCTGGAAAATACTCACAAAGCTCCTGACATTTCACAAATTCTATAATGCCACATGCAATTTCTGCCCGAAGCAGCTGCTTGTGAACTTATAGCACGAACATTATAATTTCATTAGAAGTTCTCGATATCGTTTGTTACCATTCAAGATTTAAGTATTCCTCAGGTTCTAATTTTTTGATAATTTGAAATTTCCCAACTGTTTGATAATCCCGAAAGTCAATAAACCAATTTTTAAACTCTAGATCGGAATGGGAAACTTGTCCCTATTGGAGATTGTAACTGCATCTGGGTTAGCTTCAGCTATTAGTACTTCTACTCTCTCTGGGTTGAGTGGTTGTGGATTTAGAAAAAAAATAGTTGGTGAAGAATATGATGGTAGTGTTGTAATGGGTGGTAGAATTAAGCGGGTGAGATAGATAATTTCAGAGAAGCGTCCAAAAGCAATTTTTGTACATTGTTCAACACATATTTTAACCCTGACTATTGCCCATTTCTGTGGATTTTCTGCGATATTAAAACTGTCAAATCAGTTATAATTTTTTCCCCTTGACTCTTCTCAAAGGAGCTCCCCCCCCCCCCGTGGTTAGTACAGCATGGGCGTTTGTGGGTGTTATGCACGTTAAACTTGAATGTTTAATGCATACAAACCTTTAGCAAGCGCGCAGTGGAAATTTCCGCCTTATAGGTCTACTTATTTGCTATGGGGCAGCTATGTTAATAGAAAGTACAGATACAACACCTTTTCCAAAATATGCGAGTTTATTCATTTTCACATAATGTGCAAGCACCATTAGTCTACATAAAGAAAGATCGTCGTGTTAAACTCGCTGAACTAAACATTTTCATGTCGTATCACTTGTGCCAGTTGGATGGATATTATTTGAACTAAATAACTAATAATGATGAACTAAATCTATTCCTTTACAGTCAAGTCAATTCTCCACGTAGTTTAACGGACGAGAAAGATGAACAAAATATAATTTGGGTGTGTGAGTGCCAATTCGAAACTTAAAAGTACTTATCCTTCTCCTCCCATGTCGTGGTTTCTCGGACACCTTCTTAAGGTGTCTGTCTAGAGGAAAAACTACTTCCTCTCCCTGGGCCAGAATCCAAAATGCGCTGCCTGAAGGGTTGCGACTTCGGACCAAGGTTTCCTTGTTACGTCGTTGCGTAACCGATGCTATTGCCCTCTGGTGGCAAAATTAAGAAGATTCCATCCATCTGGCACACAAATAAACAAAATGACGGCTCCGCGCGCACTATGGTCCATAGTGTCCATTCATCAATTTCATCATGTCATCACTCATCCCGATCTTCGGAAATTAGCCAAAAGTGGCACAAAAAAGCGAAGTAAAATAATGCAAATAAATCAATCAATCTTCTCAAAGTAATTTGGTTGTAGAAAATGCAGTGCAAGATAGCTAGGGAAGTTCTGTTACGTTCTCAGGTTGTTCGACACACGATGGACAGAAAAGTATTAATACTCAGTAGGGTGACTTGTGAAATCGTATACACTAATAGCAGAAACTTTACTGTTGTCCATTTTTGGACCATTTTGTTGTAGAAATGAACCCAAGTTTATCTGAACACAGTCATCACATTAAAAAATTGCAACAACTTATTCCAATATGAAATGCCTATTCCTCATTCATTGGAACAGTGTTGCAAAATATTGGATGACCTGGTTGATATTTTTTTACATTTTCAAATCTGAATGAAAAATGTGGCAAACAGTAATTGAAAATACATGCCCAGGGTCTGCATTGTAGGCAGTAGAAAATTGTGACAAGCTCTTGTACTCAAATATGCACAAATTGTTGGTGATCTTGGCTACACTGCCAGTTTCACCATCAACACCCGAGAGGATGTGTTTAACATTAAGGAGCTTGAAATAATGTCCTTCCAATTCAATGGGAGATCCTCAACTAATGGACCCTGCACTGTTAAGTGTACATACGTACGAATATTAAAATAATACCGATGATGTTATTTCCAATTTTGCAGCAAGAAGGAAGAGACAAATTCTAACACTGTAATTCATTTTTAAAGAGATGCTGGGATTAGCTTTTTCAAAGCATTTTCTGCTCATTTTATATAGAAAAGATGGAAGTTCGTAGATAGACTTAATTTAATAAATGTGTGACCTTTCGTGTGGTGGCAGAGTGAATTTTGATAGCCAGATCATAGCTAGGAACGCTATACGTCCCGGATTTTCAGGGACAATCCCGGAATTTTATCATTTGTCTCGGTGTCGCGATAGTTTCTTCGGGATGCACAAATGTTCTGGAATCGGGTGGGAAAGAAGAAATGAACTTTATTTATATTTTAAAATTCTGCGTAAAATTGGACGTAATTTTAAAATGCTCATTTTACAAAACAATCTAACTCTACATTGAACCGTTCCCTCTCCATAATACAAGAGTTAACGAGATACAGACGGTACTGCAAACATCTTTGACTTCACGATGGCGCCGCCGTCTGCTAGCAGTGCTGAATTTCAGTTACGATTCTCTTCTTTTGTATAGTAACCTGCTTACTATAAAGAGTCAGTGCTTGGGTGCCCATCTGTTCAGTCCGCAGTTTTCAAATTAAGTTCCCACACAATGTGGATGTAAATGACAATTATGTTGTACAGTGTCTCTCAAAAGTTTTAGGACAACGACATTTTAAACTAGGCAACCCAATTTACACATGCCGTTGGTGGGTTGCGTGCAGAGTTAGGCTCAATTTCAGGGTTGCCACATGCACAATAGATATTTATAAAGCACGCGAAAGAAATATAAACAAGTATTATTGTATAAAATTATTAAAAATATCACTATTATATCGCGAATGACAAAATTCTTTCTGAAATAAAAAAATAGGTTTTCTAGTATTTCATCGCTGATGAGTCTACAGTAAGGAAAAGAGGTGAGAGGAAACGAAAGGTCACAAAGGAGAGGAGAAAGAGAAAGCGAAAGGAGAAGAGGAAAAGTAGAGGAGAGAAGAAAGATAGGATAGACGAGGAGAGGAGATGTAGTGAGGAGAATGTAAAAAGATTCGAGGAGAGATGAGGAAAAAGAACAAAGAAGAGAAAAGAGGAGGAAAACGAGAGGAGAGGAGGAGACGAGAAGAGGGAAGTGGAGAGTATAGTAAAGGAGAGAAAAAGAGAAGAACGAAAAAAGAGAGAATAATGCAGTGGAGTCGGAAATCTAAGACAGGAAAGGAGATAAGAGGAGTGGAGAAGAGTGGGATGGAGATAAGATGCGAGAAAAGTAGGGAAGGCGATATGAGATAAAAGCAGAACGGAAAGAGGGGAGAGAAGAAGGAGAAGGAACTGGAGAGAAGAGGTAGTTGCAGAAAATACCGTCTGAGCGTCAGAAATGGATGCATTGGTCAAATTATCGACATGAAACATTCAATAACATTTTGAAATGTATTGGAGAATATATTAGATCGGTGCGAAATGCCTTTTGGCTGAGTTCAGAGCAAATTAAAATCTTCCATGTAAGATATTTGATTTTGCCTGCGATTACACCACTAAAAAAATGAACGTAATTTTTAATATTTATAAGAATTATTCAATTTTTCTCCACTTCTCGGTTCGTTGAAATGGAGATTTTGTAATTCAATATTTCCCCTCCCCCCATCGTTAATTCCAAACTGAATCATTCCGTTTCACACGGCGTGGACAATGAACATAATGGGATATGTCTAAAACTTACGAAAATTTTCTGCCAGCGGAAGGGTTTGAACCTACGACCATCAGATTGAGAATCCTGAACGGAAACCACTACCCTACAACCTTTAGCTCCTTAAACCAGGTAGAAGAACCACTACACTACGCCTTTACCTTCGAATGAAACAATAATTCTTTTGTAAGTATTCTGTCCCTCCAATATTGTAAATGTCGTTTGGTATACGTGTAGTTGAACTTTTACTTTAATTTTGATTTGCTTTCTTGTAGTATAACCAATATCTTCGAGAAATAATTTTCGAAGTAATTAAAAACGAGAATATTGGTAGTTGTGAAAATGCGAGTTATTTCTTCTAACTTATTATTGTGATTAGGCATTACTAATGGAAAATATCTAGAGGCTTGAATATTACAGGACGATGTTCTTTTCCTGTGATACTCTAACAGACAAAATGCTTGTTTACTGATGCAAGTCTTGTGTCCAGAACAGTCTTATGAAATGTATTTGCTGTTGCGTAAGATAACACGAAATAATTACACCGTTTGCGAACTACCAAATCTGTGCAACGTTATACGTAAACAGGCGAAAAATTTTATTCATAAAATCACTTCACATTTGACAGTGTTAGTCAAGAGAGACTCGTGGGACACTGTGTTAATGTGCTGGACTAAATCCTTCTATTTTTTCTTCCTCGAAGAACAACAATTTCTAAGGAAGAGCAACAGTGATGATCTTTCTTATTTCTTTTAAATGCTTACACTTTCTTTAATTGGATTAAAAATAAATAAGAATATTGCTTGCATTTCTGTCATTGACGTAGACCAGAGAGAGAGACAGACAGACAGACAGATATTACAAAATAGTTCAAATAGTGCGAACGCCATTAAAAGGTCATGATAATTCTATGTTGCGTACTTAGAATTATTCATACAATAAAGAACATGTCTAATTGTGAGTTAACAAAAAAAAAACAATAATAAAGAGACATTTTCGCATCACGATTGCAGTTCCAAAAAGTCGAGACAGGAATTGAAAGTAACGCACTGTCCTGACTAAATCATTGAATCGGACGTCTGGTAGCCTTGCATCAATGATTATAAAACTAAAACCACCCAATATTGCAGCTTGAAGACTTTAGCGCAAGAAACAGATTCATTTATACAAGAGCAAAATTGAAATTTTTACACATTTCAAAAATCGACGATGTTATTTTTGTATTTATTTATTTAGGGGTTCACAGTTAAATATTTTAGGGTTCTTGGGGGAAGCATAGCCCACATGGCCCCTTCCCTGGGTACTGACCTTACGTAGACAGTGGAAGAGAAATTTTGGAGAACCTTTCTATAAAATTTAGTATTTACATTCACTTTATGCTCAGATAGGTTAAACCGTTTATTGACAATCGTGAACTTTTCGTTTAATAGATAATATTTGGTTTTAAACGACGGGAGAACATTGGTCGAATTTCATTTCTTGCTCTTTTGCGAGAATATATACCTCTACAATAGCAATCGCGTTCGGAAACCGTGAAAAATAAAATGACTTGGTTTTCAAAGGCAGACAAGCTTGGTAGTCTAGCTTGCTCGCGATCAAAGTGACTCACTCACGCTATTCAAGGCCGCTTCTTATCGCAAAACACTGTACTTCGATTCACAGTGTCTGCACCAGCACGTTACAAGTGACCAGAGTTGAATTTTAAAGAGAATCTGAAGATGGTAGATTTCATCAGAGGCGGCTAGGTAGGCACCAGCTCAACATGCAATAGTTTAAGTGATAATTCCTTGACAAACAAAAAACCGTATTGAATAATTATTGGGATAGTAATACGTGTATCTGCTCTTTTTTAACAATGTAAGCTCGAAGACAATCTGTATTCCATTTATTTATATTGGCAACTTGGTCAACCGCTGGCAGAAAATTTTCGTAAGTTTTAGACATATCCCATTATGTTCATTGTCCACGCCGTGTGGAACGGAATGATTCAGTTTGGAATTAACGATGGGGGGAGGGGAAATATTGAATTACAAAATCTCCATTTCAACGAACCGAGAAGTGGAGAAAAATTGAATAATTCTTATAAATATTAAAAATTACGTTCATTTTTTTAGTGGTGTAATCGCAGGCAAAATCAAATATCTTACATGGAAGATTTTAATTTGCTCTGAACTCAGCCAAAAGGCATTTCGCACCGATCTAATATATTCTCCAATACATTTCAAAATGTTATTGAATGTTTCATGTCGATAATTTGACCAATGCATCCATTTCTGACGCTCAGACGGTATTTTCTGCAACTACCTCTTCTCTCCAGTTCCTTCTCCTTCTTCTCTCCCCTCTTTCCGTTCTGCTTTTATCTCATATCGCCTTCCCTACTTTTCTCGCATCTTATCTCCATCCCACTCTTCTCCACTCCTCTTATCTCCTTTCCTGTCTTAGATTTCCGACTCCACTGCATTATTCTCTCTTTTTTCGTTCTTCTCTTTTTCTCTCCTTTACTATACTCTCCACTTCCCTCTTCTCGTCTCCTCCTCTCCTCTCGTTTTCCTCCTCTTTTCTCTTCTTTGTTCTTTTTCCTCATCTCTCCTCGAATCTTTTTACATTCTCCTCACTACATCTCCTCTCCTCGTCTATCCTATCTTTCTTCTCTCCTCTACTTTTCCTCTTCTCCTTTCGCTTTCTCTTTCTCCTCTCCTTTGTGACCTTTCGTTTCCTCTCACCTCTTTTCCTTACTGTAGACTCATCAGCGATGAAATACTAGAAAACCTATTTTTTTATTTCAGAAAGAATTTTGTCATTCGCGATATAATAGTGATATTTTTAATAATTTTATACAATAATACTTGTTTATATTTCTTTCGCGTGCTTTATAAATATCTATTGTGCATGTGGCAACCCTGAAATTGAGCCTAACTCTGCACGCAACCCACCAACGGCATGTGTAAATTGGGTTGCCAAGTTTAAAATGTCGTTGTCCTAAAACTTTTGAGAGACACTGTACATACATATATCGGGTCCAACCCCTCCCCCTCGCTCCCTAATAAGCTACCGGTCAGTAGTGTCCCAGATTTTCACTTATGAAATATAGGAATCCTAACTGAACCAAAAGGTGAACCCCCACCCCTTATGTGAGCTATATCCTTCTCACTAGAAATTCTGAGGATTTACAAAAAGCTCCAAAATTGGGGCCGACAGTTTGTTTACAAACTTAGTTTTTTCAATAAATCTGGAAAAATATTTGGTCTAGGAATTAATTCGTGCGGTTGTTACGCACACATTGAAGCTGTAGTTCAAACACAAAATACATAAATACCTTAAGGAAAATATTGTCCATCGCGAGCCACCACTTTCGCCCATCTGTCAGGCAAGTTACGGATTCCGTGGCGAAAGAAGTCCTCATCCTTTGAAGCGATCCAGTCAGAGACCCATTTTTCGATATCTTCTGAAGAAGTGAACCGCTGTCCAATCAAATCGTTATTCATGCAATCGAACAAGTAGTAGTCCGAAGGAGCAACGTCTGGTGAATACGACGAGTGGGGTAAAACTTCCCATCCGACATTTTCTAAATAGGTTTTGACTGGTTTTGCGACATGTGGGCGAGCGTTATCATGTTCAAAAATAAGTTTATCATGTCTGTTCTCCCATTCTGGTCGTTTCCTGGCCAGAGCTTGCTTCAAACGCATTAATTGTCGTCGATAACGTTCTCCATTAATAGTTTCACCCGGTTGCAGCAGCTCATAGTACACCACACCTTTCATATCCCACCATATGCACAGCATAACCTTTGCACAGTGAATATCTCGTTTCGGTTGGGATGGACCTGGTTCACCTGTCTTCACCCAGGCCTATTTTCGTTTCGGGTTCTCGTAATGGATCCACTTCTCATCACCAGTAACAATGCGATGCAAAAACCCCTTTCTTTTCTGTCTTTGAAGCAGCAATTCGCAAATGGTTTTTCGTCTTTCAACGTCTCTGTCTTTCAATTCATGTGGAACCCAATGTGACATCTTTTGAATCATTCCCATGGCTTTGAGGCGTTTGGAAACTGTTGTTTGATGAACGCCTAATGCTTCTGCAAGTTCTTCCTGCGTTTGACACGAATCCTGATCGAGCAATGCTCTCAATTCTTCGTCTTCAAATTTTTTTGGTTTTCCAGGTCGCTCTTGGTTTTCCAGGCCGAAATCACCACTTCTAAACCGTGCAAACCACTTCTGACACATTCGCTCAGCTAGCGCATGGTCACCATACACTTCCACCAAAATACGATGACTTTCGTAGCACTTTTCTGCATGTTAAAGTAATGAAGCAGAACACCCCGCAAAAACACTTTATCTGGCACGAACTGTGCCATGTTCAGTTGACTACAACGCCATGTTCAGTTGACTACAAAATGCTGTTGTTGACGCGTCAATCAACTGCCCTATACTACGAACGATGCGCGCTGACAGGAGTTTTCAACGCATGTGTGGATACACGGAACTGTGGGACGATACGCTCGTTACGCCATCTCTTGTCCAGGCGTAATTCCTAGACCAAATATATGAAAATTAAAGTTCTTTATATACTCCTTGGCATACATGTGTTTCACATTTTTATTTTTGTAACTAAGGCATTATACAGGGTGAGCATAAAGTCTTTCCCTGATTATGAATATTTATATCTCAACTTCCACGGTAGATAAGCAAATAAAACCTAGGGCAATAAGTAGTGCAATACATTAAGTTTTTTTTTCCATTTCTTTGTTTTGTCTGATTTTTATTCTGATTCCCATATCATGGCCACCGCGTTCGCCGGACATAACCAACCCCTCTTGACTTTTTTATGGGGTTACGTTAAGGGCACAGTGTTTAGTTCACCAGTTCCTGATATGCAAACTCTTCAGACACGAATACGGGATGCTATAGAGACGGTGACGGAAGAGATGTTGGCAAAGACATGGAGAGAAATTGAGTATCGCCTAGACGTTCTAAGGGCAACAAAGGAAGCACATGTCAAAGTGTATTGAAGTGTACTGATAACAAAACATTATGAGTTAAGCTACCATTTCCAACAAACCGCATATCTGTATCTAGCATAGTTCTTTAGCAATAAAAGTTTGTAATCAGGTAAAGACTTTATGCTCACCCTGTACGTCAAACTTGCCCCCGCCCAAAAAAAAATATTTTAAGTTGCCGTCTTTGCTCCTGGGGGTATGTAAAGAAATTCAACTCATTTTGATGCAGATATATATACATGATCATTTTCATGGAATATTGGAATGCGTGATCACTAAACTCCAATGTAAACCATTATTATTATTAGGCCCTATTATTTTTATTATTATTATTATTATTACAATTATTATTAGTCCCATAGAAAACATAAATGTATGGTAATTTTGAGTTGCATTGAATGAATGAAATAAAGGAAGGACAAATAAACAATTTTCATGCTAATATAATTAGCTTTGTACTACATGTGCTATTACGTTTACGACAAGAGAAAGGGAAAAAATCCCCAATTCTAAGAGCTTGAATCCAATACGCGGAACAAATTTCTCTTTTGCCCTGTTTACTTAAAAATTTACCTGAATTTCCTTGCGTCCAGGGAAATTCCTCTTCATGTTGTTACACTGCAACCATTCGAATATTTTGAACTTTGAACTTCCTTCAGGAGGCACGACATGACATGTCGGGGAATGTCTGGAAAGGAATGTTCCAGTGGAAGTCTGTAAATCTTAGGATCCGGGTAGTCGATGTGGTCAGCTCAATAGACAACTTGAGGTCTCCTCCTTGGGGTATTATGGCCTAAGATTTTGGTGGTCGTTGTTCGAGGCCTGAGGACCGTCCACTTGCCAGAGGTCCTGAGGATGGGGTTACCAGATGACAAACTTTAAAAAAGAGGACAGTTTTAAATGCAGTAGTTCGAACGCAAGTTTTGTGTTTACTAGTGTTTAGGTGAACTTGTAGATCACAGAAAATAAAGAACTTAGAAGAATATTTGGACCTAAAAGAGATGAAAAAACACGGGAATAGAGAATATTACATAATACTGAACTGCATAAACTATCCTCATTCTTTGTTGGAATAAAAGTTTCTTGTCTTTGCGTTTGCAACTGAAAGTGTTGTATTTTCTTACTTTGAAATTGGGGTGTAAGGGGTGACCTTCCACGTAGTACACCCAAATGTCAACCTCACTTCCACGTTAGTGCACCCTGGACTGAAGACTAACGAGGCTCTGGCGACTGGCTCCATGGCCAGTATAATTTTGTTTGTGTTGTCCTGTGTTTTGTCCTGATTTGTGCTGAGTGTTCTTTGCAGCCTCGG
The DNA here is from genome assembly GCF_977018435.1 of Lepisma saccharinum. Taxonomy (NCBI): domain Eukaryota; kingdom Metazoa; phylum Arthropoda; class Insecta; order Zygentoma; family Lepismatidae; genus Lepisma; species Lepisma saccharinum. The sequence goes on along the minus strand of NC_139236.1, from coordinate 18,595,401 downwards.
CTTTTAACGAAAGTCAGAACATTTTAATATTTTATGATTTTAATTAAGCAACGTTAGAGTTGTTATGTGAAACGGTAAGGGGCTGGACCCCGTATAGTGTGACGGGTGCAAAATAGCCTTAGTGCTGACGCACGCAAAATTTTAACTTCAAATTCAAATTCTTACTTTGAAATTGAACACGGAAACAATATTAACAATTATTTACAAATATAAATGTTGTTACGAAACTTGAAGTTGAAACGATTGTCTATACCCCCTCCCTCCCAAACAAAAGAGGACATTCCCAATTTTCCTAAAAACGCGCCCGGACCATTTTAGGACCCGAAAAAAGAGGACATGTCGTCTGGTAACCCTACCTAAGGAGACGTAACAGTACCCTCCAAGGTTTGCCGAACCCGGTGCTTGATACATGTTTTTTATTATTATTATTATTATTACTTTCCCTGCGTACGTCCAGTTACGAGTCTACGGCAGCTTCACCTGAGGACATCTTCCCCTCTCTACAGGACAGGTCGTGACCAGGATAACAGCCAGCGCGCGAAACGCCTTTATGGCAGTGAGTTTCTGTTGCCGCTTTTACCTACGAAGAAACTTGCGATCAAACAGCCAATTATGCCTATCGCTGCCCCCTGTTTTGGCAAGAAGCGGCCACCTTAAAATCAGGTGAAAATTCTTTCAACAATGCCCCTACATGAAGCGGCTCTGGGGTTCACTCAGCCTTGTAGGTAAGGGCAGCGGGAACGTGGTGCTGATCACATCACCTCCACACATGATCGAGACTATGAATACGCAGGGCCATCCCTGTCTTCGCACCCCCCCCCCATATATATACCTTCACGGCTTTTTATTCAGGGAACCCACACACAGACTCTCCCACCTAAACACAAACAGCGAGAGAGAGAGAGTTATGGCCAGGGGTAGAAAGAAAAACTTACAGTCTGCCCTGTTGCCATGCCGGCTGAAAATTTCACCTGGCGCCTAATTTTTATATTCAGTACATTTTTTCCAAAAAAATGTTTTCAATACCATTTTTTAAAGTAACGAGCACAGAAAGTATTATGTGTTTTTTAAAATTGCTAACCGACTTTCTGCATCGATATAGTGTAACAGAATCAAATGTTGAATGTGTTTCATAGTTATTCATGTTGTTACCAGTTGAGACTTCTTTAGGAAGGCCACACTGATGCAAGAAATAATTACTTTTCATCCATTTTGTATTAATTCATAAATTAAATGTTTTAAGATCACATTTCATAACTTATCTTCGTCGGATTCATGACCTTTGTAGCCCGTTTTTGAAAAGAAAATGGTTGCTGGTGCTTGAATTATTTTCAGTTTTGTGTACCCCTGGCTATGGTACAGTCATGTTCAAAAAATTTGTCGCATGGATTTTTTCTAAGTCCAACGTCTTACAAAATTATGTTGGTAGCTCTGAAACAAGGAAGTGTTGTGAAATATACGATCCTCCAATCAGAGTGAAGTTCGATTCGGAGGAGCAGGAGGCGTGTCCACGGTCTTGTCCACAGGAAGTTCAACCAATAAAGCATTTCCAAATATGAGATAACGTCCCCATTGGTTAAATATTCTTTCAATAACGCGAATCGGCAGAAAGATTGCGCAAACGTTTACTTTGTCGTTTTAATTGCCTTTTAATCGTTTCAAATTAGTATTAAATTGTCCCAATTATAGTTCACGAACTTAATATAATGTATTCATGTATGTGTTTGACAATCATATATCACTCATTAGAACAATTTTCACATTGTTTTCACTACGTGAGATTACATTTCATTTACATTTACGATAAAATAGTGGTTTGGGTGTAATAACAGTTTTCATTAATTAATTTAGAGATGCATTTTTATTTGTTGAGTTAATGATTAGGTTAATTCGTTATTTCTCGCGAAAAGAGGGAACCACAGCTGAAAGAAAATACAGAACTTGTATTATTGAGGTCGAGAGTTCGTTTTAACATCACTTTTTGCACACATAGGCTAATCACGACTCGGGATACATTTAAATTGGAATCTGAAACATTATGCGACCTGACTGGAACTCGGAAAAGGACACACTGATTACAAGACGTCGATACAAAACCGCTATGGTCTGGCGAACGCCAATAATAATGAGGGGGTGTGGGAGTAGGAGAGGGGTGACGGAAAGTAGAAAATAAATAGTATTTTTGGGGGTATTTAATGTTATAATTATACACATACAAACCTAAGAAAATATTTATTTTGAAACATGTGTGTGGGGGGTGGGGAAGGGGGAAAAGAGAGGGACAGAAAGATATTGGGAGAGATGGGACGAAGAGGTGATTGTGGAAAATGTTTTATTTGACGTTCAGTAATATAAACAATCAAATCAATGATGATTATCTTATAAATACCATATTTAATATAAATTTGTTTTAAAAATGAGGGCGGGGAGCTGTTTGTTTTACGTTCAGTGCAGGATAACAAGTGGAGACACATAGTGGTTAGTATCTCACTTTAAACTGTAGGTCCAGGCCCCATTAGCCTATCTGTGTATAACGTGGATTTAGAATTCAGTAGAAAATAACATCGATCTAGTATTTTGGATTTTAGATGCGTTGAGACCACTAAAATTTCCAATTCTTATAATAAGAAACCTGTCCTCATATTACCATTTTGAAAGAGAGAGAGTTAATTATATAATCTTTCGTTGTTAGTTTCAAAGAAGACTAATTCAAATAGTAACAATGGGAACGAATAAAGCTTACGAAAAGTTTTTGCCACCGTGGGGATTTGAACCTACGACCATTAGAGTGACAACCCAGTGCGATAACCACTACCCCACGAGTTGGTTCCTTCTTACGGCATGATTATGAGTTAAGACCAATTCGTTCAATATGCATTAGAAATATAATCCCCACCCGCCTCTTTATAAACAACACACCCAAACGCTCCTTTGTAGCAAATGAAATAAAGGTGGTATGAATTACACAATACATAATAAGCAAAATCTACTATATTTACGACGCAATCGTTTTACATGGAGAGGCTACAGCTTCGAGAATTGAGGTTGTGGTTTGACTGTAATTGTAGGATACCCCATAGGTATCGATAAGCCAAGGCTCTAGTGTGCACTAGATTGGTTCATTTGTAGTGACGTGCTCAGGAATTTGTAAAGAGGTATGTGAATATAAAAATGTGTTAATGCTTATTTTTTAAACAGCGAACTCATAATTTAATATCTCTCTGTCCATCTCATTATCCTACTTAGGAACTAATTAGTATTGCAGGAGTCATACAGAAAGGAAATCTCACGTGACAATGACGAGAAATTAGATTTACGGAAGGAATAGTTTTCATATTTTAAAACCTCGAAGGGCCATGGGCTATCTCTCGACTGCCAGTCTCCCTTCCACAATCCTACCTAGAGTTATCTTCAACTGGCAACGAGGTGACGTTGGTCAGCACGTCGAACCCTCAGTCGTTATAGAAGATATCTGATACCAGGTTACACCAGTCACTCGTAGCTCCCCAATTTCCTCACGATGGTGGGTTGCCACCGGTCCTATACAGATAACAGGTCGAGAACCCAGGACAACTCGAATCATGCCGTCCCGCTGCAGTCGGAGTCCAAAGCACAGAGTCTTAGACCGCACCGTTACGGAGGAGGAGAGTTTTCATATTTTGTTTCTTACAAATGTCGACAATACATTAAATATATTATGCACCAAAAATTAGTGTAAAAAAATAGCCGGTTCTATTAGAGATTCGAACCTTCGATCTTCACTCAACTAGGCCGCTATTTTTACTCTACCGTCTACTATAATAAATAAATCAAAGTCTACATATCTCATATTTTGTAAATGCGAAATGTCATTGTTAAATGTTACAAACTACGTATTTCTTATTCCACCGTTAGTTCCAGATTTAGCCACAGCATTCTGGAAACCAGCGTGAAACGTGTTTCCCACACTTCCAAGGTCAGGTGAACCCTTATCAGTTGTATTGGATGCCTGTGAACATGTTACTTCATACGTCATGGTACTGTGGTGGATTTCTTCCCCTTCCCCTTTTACCTTCAACGGTAGTAATCCCCGACTGGGCAAGACGAATCAATCACAGAAAAGCAGACTGTCTAGTAAATCGCATGCCATGTATTATTTCGATCTCCTAGGTTTTGGAAAGTGAAATAAAAAAAAAGTATGTAACATTAATTCATAATGGTTGATTTCTTTGGGTATTATTTCATGACTCTTTTCTACTTACTCCAATGAAACTTTTGTCTACTGTTTTCAGTAGATCAATAGGTGTTTTGAAACATCTACTGTGCTCAGATTTTCAAAAAGATATAAATACCAAAAATAATAAAGGGGTATGAAATTAATATTTACAGCCAAAATATTAAACTTAACATATTATACACTATACTGAATAAATTAATTTCACTTGCAGTTTCTCTACCGTACTGGTTTCAGTAGATCAATAGGTGTTTTGAAACATCTATGTTAAGATTTTTTAAATTTTAATTACAATTTGTGTGCCTGAAAACTTAGGGTGTTTTACACCCGTCACGCTATACGGGGTCCAACCCCTTATCATGACAAAAATAAAAGCGTGTCTGAACACTAAAATATCCTTACCTGAGTTAAAAGCTGAGCCTGTAAAGCGACAGACAGTCAGCACAAACAAGGACAACACACACGCAGTCCTACAAAGATTATACTAACAGTAGGTCCAGTCATCAGAGCCTCGTTAGTCTGCAAAATGCAGTTCAGGGTGTACTACATGGAAGTGAGGTTGGTTTAAATTTTAAATAGATATAAAAACAAATTGTTAGTGAGAAGGAATAAAAAGTTATATTTACAGCTAACATGCTGAGCTAAACACACTACAAGGGTGTAAGGGATGACCTTCCACGAAGTATGTACACCCAATTGTTGCTCCACGTAGTACACCCTGGACTTCAGTTTGCAGACGAACGAGGTTCTGGCGACTGGCCCCATGGCCAGTATAATTTTCTGTGTTGTCCTCTGTTTGATCCTTGTGGGTGCTGGGTGCCTCTTTACAGCCTCTGCTTTTAACCGAATTCAGAATATTTTAATATTTTAGTTACAACACGACGTTATAGTTATGTTATTTTAGTTCTGGTAAGGGGCTGGACCCCGTATAAAGTGACAGGTGCAAAATAGCCTAAGTGCTGACGCACCCAAAATTTTGAATTCAAATTCAAACACACTACATGCAATATTACATGTAGTACTGAAGAGAATATTTCACTTGTAGTTCCTCAACTGCAATTACACATTAAGCCTACTGAAAGTGTTCAGTAGGAAATCATTGATTTTGAGTAGATTTCCGAGAGACACAGTAGAGTACTACAATTGATAACAATAGATTCTGTCTACTGTAAACAGTAGAAATTACGTAGGTTTATAACGACGATGAGAATGAAACAGAGGTAAAAACAATGATGATGAAATTCAGAAGCGACCTGGAGCAAACAGGAACGTAGAATGTCTTGCAGCGAGACGCAAGAGTTGATCAAGCGATTGTAGCGTCAAATTTAGCTTAGAGCTCATAATTGATATCTCTACATGAGCTCAACATACAAGTTACATACAATGAGAGAATTGAATTGAGTTTACATCTCACGTGATACGAGTCGAAACTATTGTTGCACATTGAACTGTGAAGTGAATCAATATTCAATTCGATTAACTAGTGAATGGTGATGTGCTGAGATTTTGTAACGATATGTGCCAAATGGCTGACAGTATAATAACTTATGGACACATTGATTTAATATATTTGAACAATCTTATAACGTGCGATTTTGCATGAAATGTTATTACTTGAATCTACATCACTTCATTGCAAAGGCTACAAGGCATTTTATGGGTTGTAAAATTCTGTGTTCGATTCACCGTTCGGTTAACTCTGCGATTTTTATTTCTTATTAAACCGAAAAATTATTTATTGCATTTTACTTATTACGAAAATTCGTACATTATTTGCTTTGCGAAATGTAGAGAATATATTGTTTTTCATGCTTTTTACAAGAATGCAACTATGCATGGTGAACAAAAAAATAATGTAAAATAAATACTATTCACAAGAGGATGTCAATAGTATTTATTTGTTTTGTTTCTTGATAATTTTCCCTAAAATAAAAATGTATAACTTTCGCTGTACATGACATTTCGTCGAATATGACACATGGATCATTTTTATGCAAATCCTAGTAAAATGATGAGATTTTCAAAAACATATTCTCAAAAATTATTTTCAAAAATAAGATTGAAAAATCATTAGAGAGGAGTGTTATTTTTTTACAAAAAATATATAACATTTTTATTTCTTTAAATTATTAATTAAATACAATACTTAGTTTCTATATATAATAATAATAGGGGTAATCGAACAGAAGTCAAACCTATAATCTTCGGCGTGTAATACTGATAGCCTATCACCGAACCAATTTACCATCATAAAATAAATTGAAGTTTTTTTCTCGGAAATTACTGGCTAGTGCACGCTGGAACCTTGCCAAACGAATACTACCCTACCACTACAAGAAGCCACGTCACAACTTCAATTTGCGAAGCTGTAGCCTCTCCATGTAAAACCATTGCGTCGTAAATATAGTAGATTTTGCTTAAATGTTTCGTGACATTCATACCACCTTTATTTCGGGTGGGGATTATATTTCTAATGCATATTGAACGAATTGGTCTTAACTCATAATCATGCCGTAAGAAGGAACCAACTCGTGGGGTAGTGGTTATCGCACTGGGTTGTCACTCTAATGGTCGTAGGTTCAAATCCCCACGGTGGCAAAAACTTTTCGTAAGCTTTATTCGTTCCCATTGTTACTATTTGAATTAGTCTTCTTTGAAACTAACAACGAAAGATTATATAATTAACTCTCTCTCTTTCAAAATGGTAATATGAGGACAGGTTTCTTATTATAAGAATTGGAAATTTTAGTGGTCTCAACGCATCTAAAATCCAAAATACTAGATCGATGTTATTTTCTACTGAATTCTAAATCCACGTTATACACAGATAGGCTAATGGGGCCTGGACCTACAGTTTAAAGTGAGATACTAACCACTATGTGTCTCCACTTGTTATCCTGCACTGAACGTAAAACAAACAGCTCCCCGCCCTCATTTTTAAAACAAATTTATATTAAATATGGTATTTATAAGATAATCATCATTGATTTGATTGTTTATATTACTGAACGTCAAATAAAACATTTTCCACAATCACCTCTTCGTCCCATCTCTCCCAATATCTTTCTGTCCCTCTCTTTTCCCCCTTCCCCACCCCCCACACACATGTTTCAAAATAAATATTTTCTTAGGTTTGTATGTGTATAATTATAACATTAAATACCCCCAAAAATACTATTTATTTTCTACTTTCCGTCACCCCTCTCCTACTCCCACACCCCCTCATTATTATTGGCGTTCGCCAGACCATAGCGGTTTTGTATCGACGTCTTGTAATCAGTGTGTCCTTTTCCGAGTTCCAGTCAGGTCGCATAATGTTTCAGATTCCAATTTAAATGTATCCCGAGTCGTGATTAGCCTATGTGTGCAAAAAGTGATGTTAAAACGAACTCTCGACCTCAATAATACAAGTTCTGTATTTTCTTTCAGCTGTGGTTCCCTCTTTTCGCGAGAAATAACGAATTAACCTAATCATTAACTCAACAAATAAAAATGCATCTCTAAATTAATTAATGAAAACTGTTATTACACCCAAACCACTATTTTATCGTAAATGTAAATGAAATGTAATCTCACGTAGTGAAAACAATGTGAAAATTGTTCTAATGAGTGATATATGATTGTCAAACACATACATGAATACATTATATTAAGTTCGTGAACTATAATTGGGACAATTTAATACTAATTTGAAACGATTAAAAGGCAATTAAAACGACAAAGTAAACGTTTGCGCAATCTTTCTGCCGATTCGCGTTATTGAAAGAATATTTAACCAATGGGGACGTTATCTCATATTTGGAAATGCTTTATTGGTTGAACTTCCTGTGGACAAGACCGTGAGTCACGCCTCCTGCTCCTCCGAATCGAACTTCACTCTGATTGGAGGATCGTATATTTCACAACACTTCCTTGTTTCAGAGCTACCAACATAATTTCGTAAGACGTTGGACTTAGAAAAAATCCATGCGACAGATTTTTTGAACATGACTGTACACATATGTTTTGTTAGAAGCTGCTGTTGGATAAAGCATAGATCTCGCTTCTCTGCCAGCGAACGTGTCCCTGCCTGTCTTCAAAGTAGGTAGAGACAGTTTTGTTGCTGTATTTGATGATCACTCTCTGATTGAAATGTTTAACTGAGCAAATGTAAAAGAATTGATGATGTATTTCGAAAGGGGATTTCGTTTCTTCATCCGCTCTCAAACAACATACCACCCACAGTGAAAATTGTCACAGAACCGGAATATTACTTGTGTTAAAAAAAAGGAATAGAATGAGTTCAACTACAAAGTTTCTTTTGAATACAAATAAAGTTATAGAAAAAGTATTCCAAGTGTTTTATTTTCACTTTCAAACCACGCTGAATGTTTTCTCACTGTTTGTAAGTAGATGCAGCAGTAACGTCTTCAACTTATTAAGTCAAAGGGGAGAGAGGGTGACATAACCGCTTTTCAGCCACTCAACTATATTTATTTCCCCTAAACAGACAACAAAATCTTGGTAGTAAATGCTGAATACTATGAGCCTTAAGGTAACATCAATTCTACAGTCGTATACGACATATACGTAACATACATTATCCTCAAGGACGTATTTAGGGTGGTCCAGGGGAACCGGATCCACCCCCGAAAGACTTACCAAGTACTAAAATAAAATAATGAAAAAGGTAGTTTGTTTAGCATTTTTTTGGTATAATCGAGGGTTATTTATTCCTCTGAACAGTGACGCGATTAAGGTGGCGGGGGGCAACTGGCTCCAAACTTTTCGCCATTTTTGCCCCCGCACTATGCTAACCTTATCAACAAATGGAAATACACTGTCTTTGCCCCCAGTTTTGTCACCTTACCCCCGGTTTTGGAAACCAATCGCCGCCACTGCCTCTGAACTTACTGGAAGGAAAGAGTTAGATTGAGATCATGCGCTTTGAGTGACAATACCAAGGAAGATTTATGCAAACTACTACTTATAATAATATGCATAAAATGTTAATCAGGAACTTTACTTTTCGTGAACTGGATCTAACATAATTTGTTGTTATTGAAAAATATTCAATTGTTATCTACATAACATAAATTTCCTTGCCAGAACACTTGTTTTTATTGGCGATATAACTTCACGTAAGCTGGATAGTGAATACGTAATGTTATATCTCTATTCTTAAGCCGTCTTTATACCTATTCATGTTATAATATTACGATATTAATTAATTCATATTAATATTATTTAACTTAATATAATTCTAATTACTTAAATTTAAACATCATTATTGTTGTTGAGACACTCGGTTCTGACCTCGCCGAAATATATTTCTAGATACGTGCCTGATTATCCTCAAATATACTTTCCTCATCGTCATCTTAAATTGAACTTCTGAAGTTCCTTGCAATGATAAGGAAGAAAGGTAAATTTCTTTATCTAGGATTTGATGGTAGAACATCTACGTTTGTGGTATACGCTGACTTTTAACGCTGAGCAACGATATACTGTGTGTTGATCAATTGCAAGTTACTCCAAATTTCAAATACAAGGCAAAAAGAATTAATTTGCAATTTACCTTGTAATTATGTCAAGTGGCGTATACAACGCTGAAAGAGCCAAAATTGTCCTTCCTCATTGTGATCTTAAGAAAACCGGTAGGTTAACGAAAATATGGCAACATATACAGGATAAATGTTATGTATGTCATGTACTCGTCGACAGATTTAGATTACATTCAGTGACCATCACATGAACATGAATTCAGCTCGACCAAAAAGAGATTAACCTTGTGGCGCTGTTGTTAAATCTTCAACCCTAAGCAAGCGAAGAGAGCATGGATGATGCAATCAGCTGCTTGACGTGTAATCCTGCCCCTCCGTTGCCAAAATATACATCGTCATCACATTTATTCAGTGCCAAGTGTCTGAATAATCAAGGGCAAAACCTTACACAGTTAATGCTGGGCCGAAATATTAAACGTTGTTGAATTTTTTGGGACATAAGCAAAGAAGAGAAATTATAAATATGGCAACACAGGAAAATTCAGTCACAAAGGCACAAACAACTGTCCACTTAATTTCGCGAGTTTGCCCAAGTTTTTGTCATCCTGATGCAGCTGTAAAGTTCACTTTGCAATCTAGAATTTTACTGTAGGCATGTTACTTATAACCACATTCATTTATCAAAACTTGTGTTAGAAACCACAAAAGAACCAGTGTCCTGAAATTCCATTGTGCATGCCAATATGCAATTTTATGAATCTTCTTCCTGTTCTATAACATTGAGTTCCGTAGCAGTTAAACAACGTTCCACTTTGACAGTATAACCAAATACAACACATTTCTAATTTCATTAAAGCAAAACCAAATCTAATTAATCCAAAATATATTAGTTTGGATGTAAAAAAGTCTCATTAAAAACAAGCAGAAAGAAACAGTACAAAACAAAACTTTTACATAATATCATGTTCTGTTTCTCTCTTAGGGAGAAAATTACTGAGGAGGGTCCATCACAGCTCAGAAACCTACGAGAGTATGTATGTTTAGGAGGCCAGTGGGTATGAATTATCCTTGTCGAAAGCGCCAACAGGCCGTGCTTTAGGAAGAAATATATGCGTCAATTTCGTGTACGCCATTGCACCATGCTGGGAAGAAGTATGCGAGTAATTTTCGTCTATCCCACTGACCACTGGAACATCTTGGGAAGAAGTATACGAGTAATTTTCGTCTAACCCACTGATCATTTGAACATCCTGGTATGAAGCATACGAGTAATTCCCGTCTACCCCACTTCACTATTCTGTGAAGAAGTATACGAGTAATGTTCGTCTATTCCACTGCTCACTGGAACATCCTGGGAAGAAGTATACGACTAATTTTCATCTATCCCAATTCACCATTCTGGGAAGAAGTATACGAGTAATTCTCGTCTATTCCACTTCATCATTCTGGAAAAAAGTATACGAGTAATTTTCGTCTAGCCTACTTCACCATTCTGGGAAGAAGTATACCACTAATTTTCGACTATCCCATTTCACCATTCCGGGAAGACGTATACGAGTAATTTTCGTCTATCCCACTGCCCACTGGAACAACCTGGGAAGAAATATACGACTAATTTTCGTCTACCCCACTTCACCATTCTGAGAAGAAGTATACGAGTAATTTTCGTCTATCCCACTGCCCACTGGAACAACCTGGGAAGAAATATACGACTAATTTTCGTCTACCCCACTTCACCATTCTGAGAAGAAGTATACGAGTAATTTTCGTCTATCCTACTTCACCATTCTGGGAATAAGTATACGAGTAATTTTCGTCTATCCCACTGGAATATCTGTAAAGAACTTCGTACATGATCTGTCTTCGACCAATCCACCGGAAAATGCGAACTAAGAGGACATTAGATGCTTTGAATAGTGTTATCTTAGTTATGATATTATTGTATGCTGTATTATTTTTAAGATTTAGTTTTTTATATATAAGAAAATGCTATATTAAATCATGCGTAATATTGATATCTATGTTTTCATTGTTATTTGATTTATTTGGGACTAACTAGCATTTTAAGTTAGTGAAAACTTACTTTTTAGATGGCCTTAATAAAAGCTTCCTTTCTTTCAAATGGAAAAAAAATTGTTTGTAGCTCTTAAACTTCTTTGCTAATTATTTGGTTTTATATAGCCTACCTATATTTCAATTGTTTTTGTATTTTGGAATTTTTTATTAACTCAAGTCATATTTTCATTCAAAATTTGACAATATATTAATGAATTATCTATCGCATGGTTGTCGATAACTATTTGGAGATAGTATGGAATCCAAGAATTGAGCTTGGAATATTGGATGGAATTTGAAATGGAATGGAAGCTTGCATTTAATTGTTATTTGTCTCTTAATGAAGTATATTTTAAACGTTGAAACATCGAGAATAACTTAATTTTAAAACAAAAATCCTGTAAAATTTCTTTTTGTGAATGTACAAGTATAAGCGTGATTTTTTTTCGTATGAAGTAAAATAAATTCAATGGAAATATTTTTGAAACGTATTCGAGTAACAATAAATGCCTGGATTTATTTCCTCCTTGTCAAAATAGTACAATGAGCTCATCGGCCTGGAGGTTAAGTTGAATGAACATCTGATGAACTTTGATCAACACAGTCTACATCAAATTCTGTTTCCTTGTTGTTAAAAGCAGTTATTTCAGTTACACCTTTTCAAAACTTAGACCATGTTGAATAAATGAAAATGTTAATTAATAAAGATTATAGAAATTTGTTTTTATGGCAAGCAAAAAGCAGCGAATAGAGGCAATGTTTGTTTTCACATCACCAACACATCTGGGAAACCAGATGTATTATTCTTCAAACTATACAAGAACCGAAGATTTCGAAAGGACTTAATTGATAGCCTGGGTCAGTGCAGTGTGTTTTCATTTATAAACAATTTGATCTTTTCACAGTTACAAACCAATGTCAGTAGATGGTATTCGAGATCTGACCAAACAATAGACCCTTTAATTGACATTAATGGCTTTTTTATTCATTTTCGAGGGGTGACGCTATTGTTATTTAATCAAGCGACACGTGTCGGGGGTGGAGGAGGAGATGAGTCATCGATGACTCATGCACACGTGTGAGTTTGAAATTAATGGTTTTCCATTAGTGCACAAAAGATACTATTATGTATTCCGTTTTCGGCCTAAGCTAACCTTTTGTTGCATATTATATATGCGTTTCTGCCGGATATGAGTCACAGATGATTTATACACACGTGGGAACTTGGAATTAATGGTTTTTCCATTAATGTACAAAAGACATTTTCGGCCTATTCTAACGGAAGCGTCGGTGGTGAGTCATATTTGGTATAATTGAGGAGCTCGAACGGTCCTGGGTAGAGGCTAGAAAATATTAACCAATGAGAGAAGGTTTTTAATAAATGATTCAACCAATCAGAGAATTTACCCGTATTCAATCGGTGCCGACGCGTTCGAACGGTGGTAGAAGATATTATAACACATGTTCGCTTTAAACGCGAAGAAATTGAACGATGTATCCTATATGAAAACGAAGTATGCAGGCAGAATCCATGTTATTAATATTAACCTGTTCCGCAAGAACCTGTTATGAGTTTGCATTCTTCGCCACCCCATTCAGCGTGCGATCATGGATGCACGAGGGGAGAATCGCCTCTATTGTTACGGGCCCCATCGGTTTTTTTCCGGAGTTGAATGGAAGCCTGGTCCCGCCAATTCTTTTACACGCGGGTATTGATTTTCTTTGAGGTTCCAATTCTATTTGGTGGAAGTAATCTACGCGTTTTTTTTCTTCCGCCTTTTGTAACATTGCAAAGATTATTTAACCTAAGGCGTAACAAATTTGACTGAACTAGGAACATTCAGTTCCTGTATCTACAGGTTAAAGTGGATGCGAACCGCTATTTGCCCTTATTTCGGGGTTACGAACCACGGACTATTTGATTATTGCCTTATAAACATCAGGATTCACGTAAAATTGACCAGATGTTTTTACTGTTAGGGACAATATTTCGCATTTTTTGTGTATTTTTACTCAATTTGATGTAGTTGTTGAATCTTGTTGTTGTTGTTAGGGTTTATTGACTTCCACTACGCTATTTTTGGTTTGGTTCGTAGGAAAGTTTGTTTATTTTAGAGTATCCAAGGTATTTTCTTACTGTTAGGCTAGGTAAAGTTTCCTAAATATATGAGTAGGGTTCCATATATTCTTGTTCTTGCATGTTTTTCATATGATGTGATCACCACAACTCTCCAAGTGCTTTTACTGCATGTTTCTATTTTTATTGAGGCTGAGTGATTCCTAGAGCCACTTTATGCATGAGCTGAAAATTTTGATCTCAGATAATCGCCAATCTTATGTCAGAGTATTTACTAGTATATTTTAGACTTAGATGTTCCCCATCTCTTTTTTTACCGTACGAGATGTAAAGATAAAATGTTCTGCATATACGTAACAAGCATTAGTTTTATTTTGAAACGAAAATGAACAAGTCAAAAGTACATTTTGCTATAAACATAGAAACTATATTTCATGTTCCCCCGGAATGTGAATGTCGGAAGGATACGTATTTTGTAGACAAAATGCATTTTAAGCACCGAATAGAGTCAACAGAAAATATTGGCACCTATACTGACTACATCGCATAGGTCAGCCATTTTGTGTTTGCTGTTCAAGCAAGAGAACATAAAATAAACGCTCACGTTGGAACAAAGCTCATTTTACAATGGATTTTCGCTTTGGTCACCCGTTTGCTATGATTGTGTGCGGCCCGTCTCAGAGCGGGAAGACTACATTTGTGGACAAGTTACTATTTTATAAAAATGAAATGTTTACTCGAGTACCGAAATCGATACTCTGGGCGTATGGTGCTGTTAGACCAAATCTTAAATTGTGTCAAGACACCAATATTCAGTTTGTTGAAGGAATACCCGATATTGCAAATATGGATATTGAATCTCCAGGATTAATTATTATTGACGATCTGATGAACGAGAGTGGAAAAGATTCTTCAGTAGCAGACATTTTTACCAAGTATTCTCACCACAAGAACATGAGTGTTATATTTATTGTACAAAATTTATTTCATAAAGGTGCAAAGATGCGGGATATAAGCTTGAACGCGCATTACATTGTGTATTTCAAGAACCCTCGAGATAAGCAACAAATACATTATTTGGCACGACAATTCAAACCTGACGAAAGTAGAAGTGTTTTGCAAGCATTCGAAGATGCAACAGAGAAACCTCATAGCTATTTAATGTTCGATATGACACAACAGAGTCCCGAAATATTAAGAATGAGGGCGCATATATTTCCAGGCGAACAATTAACTATATATGCGGCAGGAAAGCACGCAAACAAGTCATTTCTGGTGCGTACTTCAGAATGACCTCACAACTGAACCAACACGCTCCAGCGCTCAAAGTTTTGTGCAAATCCAACCCTCAGCTGCGTAAACTATTGTTGCACCGTGCGTCCCCCGATCTAGTACGCGTTCTCGGTCAATGTGCTGCCAATACAATAAAAGGGAATGTTCCACTTTCAAAAGTACAAAAGTCTAAGCTCCAAAAATTTAAAGTCACTCTACGAAAGCTAGCTGCAAAGAGCACTTCGCTTAAAAAGAAGAAAAAGTTGCTTATACAAAAAGGAGCTGGATTTCTACCTTTTCTTATTGGCCCTATTATCGCAGCCTTAGGAAGTGCCTTGTTTAACAAATGAGTGTAAAAAAAATGATACTGGTACCTGAAGAAGCAGGAGCCGCAATGCAAGCTTCTGCCGCTCGTTCACAAAGGCACGAATCGCGGTTAGATTCTGATATTCATGCTATATTGGCAAGGCAAGATTATAGTGAACCCGAAAAATGGAAATTATACCAACAGGCTCTTCGAAGATATTTACAACATACGAGTCCCAGTCAGATATATTTACCAGTGATAGAAGAACAAGAAATACGTGTAGATACAGAGCGACAAGACCCTCCACAAACTGCCACACTCAAAGAAGAAATTATTGCTTCGGTGCCTAAAACACTCCAGAAAAAGACAGAATTGTTATTGAAAAGATTGCTTGCTTCTCGGAACATAAGCTGGGATTCTCAAGGAACAGTCACCATGCATGGGAAATTATATCAAAATTCCAATATAGTCGATTTGATTAACGAAGTTGTACGCCCACGTAAAAAAAGCAGGGAACCAATAGGAAAAGATCAGTTCGAACGCATTCTTCACTCTTTAAACATCCCTCGCGAATATATTGTTACACACACGCCTCCACCCCCTTTAAGAAAAAGGAAACCTGAATTGATTTGGGAAGACTTGTAACATGGATCTGAAAACTTTGTACTATACTCATAAACTTCCTACTTCTTTTTCTAATAGTGAAAAAATATCTAAGGCTTCAACACAATCTAGAACTCAAATTCAGAACTGGTTGTCAGAACAGGATGCGTATACCTTACATGTTCCTGCTCGTAAAATTTTCCCTCGTAAACGTTACGAAGCTACGACTCCTCTTGAACTTGTTCAAATGGATTTAGCTGACATGCAAAATATTGCTCGATTTAACGACAGTTTTAGATACATTCTTTGTGCAATTGATGTGTTTTCAAGACAAGCGTACTGTGTCCCAGTAAAAAACAAATCAGGCAAGGTTATGGCAAAGGCTATCACAAAGATTATAAATATGTTGGAATATCCTCCCGTGTATTGTCAGACAGACAAAGGCAGAGAGTTTTACAACGCTCATGTGAAGAAAGTGTTTCACAAGTATAATGTGCAACATTACAGTGTTAATTCTGAAATGAAAGCAGCCGTGGTCGAAAGATTTATACGTACTATGAAATCAAAATTGTATAAGCATTTCACTGCAAATAATACCTACAAATATATTGATATTCTAGCTAAAATTGTTAAATCCTACAATCATTCTTACCATAGAGCCATAAAAATGGCGCCTGCAGAAGTAAATTTTGATAATGCTTTACAAGTGTGGTCTCGCACGCACGATAAACCAAAAGAAAATATCAAATGTAAATTTAATATTGGTAATTATGTAAGAATAAGTAAAAACAAGCTCAAATTCGAAAAAGGTTATTTGCCTAATTGGACACAGGAAATTTTTGTCGTTGACAAACAAATAAGCACTGATCCCCCAACGTATAGAATCAAAGATTGGAACGGAGAAATTATAGAAGGGATATTTTACGAACCTGAATTACAGAAAATTAACTTGGATCCAAATAGACCTTTTATTATTGAAAAAATATTGAAGCGAAAAGGAAATAAGGCGTTTGTACATTGGCAGGGGTATCCCAGAGCCATGAGATCATGGGTATTTATTTCTGATATTACTCAAGTTTAGGTTAGTTGACACTATGGCACGAGACGATTTCTATCTTACTTTACCCTCCAATGCAAGTTTAGACTTGTTTCCAGACAACACAATTGCTCATTTTCGTACAAAGTTGAGTGAGTCAATCGAATTGGATCAAAAGTGAGTCGTTGCTGTAGCTGAAGTACATATGACATGTAGTTTCTATAATATAGCTGGAGATAACAATATTATTATATATGAATATAAACCTAAAAACAGAGACGAAGTGTTTTACAGTGAAAGTGTGGTCCGAGAAGGATTTTATTCCAATATTTCTTTGTTGCTTTCGAATATTCCTCCTCCAAAACGAAAAGTGCTTGCTCAACATGTAACTTTAGGATACGATGCACATAAACACACAATTTACGTGCAAACAACTTTGGAACATGATGAAAGCATGAAAGTACTTTTGTCGCCTTCCTTGGTTCCAGTGTTTGGTTATTCGTTATCTGTTCCAGAGAAAAAGGAACTTATACATTCTGATATGGGATCAGGGATAGTACGAACCTGTTCCACGTATCCATGCAACATGGATTTTCATATTCCACACGAGATTCACATTTGCTCAAATATTGTGAAATCTCAACCAAATATCGGCCCCGTGATAAGATCATTCAGCACTGTAGACTATGAATATGGAGCAAAGAAAAGTTATATTTTCGAACCACGACAATACATAAAAGTTGAAAAACAATATATTGAAACAATTGAAATACTATTAAAATCAGAGCACGGCACCCCTCTCCCATTTCAGTTTGGAGCGTCGAGCGTAACATTACATTTTAAAAAAGCGGAACAATGATCGCTGAAGGCAGTGACAATGAATATTACGTCACTTTGGTTTCAAATGCGTCCAAGAAACTTTTCAGAAACAATACACCTTCTCATTTTAGTACCAAACTTGCATATCCAATCAACTTAAATTCTGGAGAATGGGTTGTAGGGCTCTCTGAAGTCCACTTTACTAATAGTCTTTACAATGTTATGAAAGGGGAAAATGAGATTGCATGGACAGTTCAAAACTCACAGCCAGGTCAAGCAAATAGGCAGAGTGGAAAAACGGTGGTGCACCCTGGATATTATCCCACTGTAGACTCTGTGTTACAAGTTTTGAATGAAAATCACATAGGAGAAGGGCTTTTTCGTTTCAGGTGCAATTACTCCGCAAACTCTGTCGAAGGAAACTACGATTCTCAATTATCCACACTCAAATTTTCGCCCATCTTAGCATTACAGTTGGGCTTTGAACCAGATAGAAATATTGTGAAGCAATCACAAGCTTCGAAACAATCAAATTTAAGTATTGGTGTTCCACAACAAATTATGGTGTACAGCGACATAGTAAGTCACCAGATAGTAGGAGATACTAAAGCTCCACTTTTCAGAATGTTTACAATACCTTCTGTTCCGTATGGACGTTCACAAAGCATTATTTTCAATCCTGTTCATTATTTATCAGCATCAAAGCATTATTTCGACACCATTGAAATCCTTTTAAGGGACAATGCTGGTCGTAAACCTTCATTTGCATTTGGGGAGTTGACCGTTAAACTTCATTTTAAGAAAAAATGAAATACGACAGAGGCGAACTGTACCGCAATTACTATCTCGAGCAGGCCGGTTCGGGACTCCCATATTACTCAGGTCCCCCCTTTCAAAGGGGACACGGGTTAGGATCTATCTTCAAGGGGTTGTTCCGTCTGGCTATTCCATTACTCAAACAAGGCGCTAAAACTTTAGGAAAACAAGCACTGACAACTGGGATGCAAGTAGTGGGGGATGTCCTGGAAAATAAGCCGGTAAAGCATTCGATTAGAACTCGGTTAGGCGAAGCAGGAGAAACATTGAGAGGCAAGGCAGAACAAAAAGTTTCTCAACTTCTCTCTGGTAGCGGAAAAAGAAAACGGAAGGCTGCAGCTATAAAATTTGGCATCCCTCTAGTACCTTCTCAGTTCAAAAAGAGAAGGCGTAGGGTAAACAGAGATATTTTCGATAGCTAACCACCATGTCGTTCTTACATCCTGGCTCCTGTGATTGTACAAACTCGGAACTTGATTTGTTTACAATTCCACTCACTCAGACAAGTATAGAGAATTCAGCATTAGTTGAATATCGCCCACTTTCAACGCTAACTTCAGATTCTCCAGTCGAATTTTCAGTAGTTGGGGCGGCGATGAATATTTGGACCCTTCGCACGTTTATTTGTATGTGAGATGTAAAATTACTAAACCGGATGGAGCAAATTTGGCTCCAGATAACTTGGTTTCCCCCGTGAACAATTTTCTACATTCACTCTTTTCTCAAGTTGACGTAATGTTGAACGACAAATTGATTTCTTCCTCCTCTGGATCATATGCCTACCGTGCTTACATTGAAACTTTATTGAATTACTCGAACGAAGCTAAAAAATCTCACCTCACTGCCTCTCTCTGGTATCGCGATACTCCTGGAAAACTAGAAAATCTAACAGAAAACAAAGGAATTGAGAAACGCATGTCTTTTGCAACAGGTAGTCGTAGTTTCGAAATGTATGGTCGCCTTCATACAGATATTACCTCTCAGCCCCGCCTTCTAATGAACAAAGTGTCTATGCGAGTTAAATTGCACAGAACAAGCGATGCGTTTGCTTTAATAACCAGTGGGAATTCAGAATATCGAGTTCAGTTACAAGATGTCTCCTTATTTGTTCGCCGTGTGACAATTAGCCCTCATGTAGGGTTAGCTCACAGTGAAGCCCTTGAAAAAGCAACAGCAAAGTACCCTATAACACGAGTAGAAGTAAAATCAATCACACTGCCTCAAAATATCACTTCCTACAATCTGGATAACATCTTTTTAGGTACAGTACCTAAACGTATCATAGTGGGATTCGTATCGAATAGCTCTTTCAATGGTAGATTTGACTCTAACCCTTTCAACTTTCAGCATTTCAATCTTAGTTCGCTTCAGTTTCAAATTGGTAATAAGTCTATCCCAAGTCAGCCTCTGGCACTCAATTTTAGTGACAAAAATATCGTTCAAGCATATTACTCATTATTCTCTGGTACTTCTCTTTATTTTTCTGATAGTGGGAACGGTATATCGCGTGAGGACTACGATAATGGGTTTGCCCTGTATGCCTTTATTCTTTCACCAACCATGGAAATTGATTCCACCTGGGACTTAATTCGCGACAGTAGTGTGACATTAAAGGTCTCTTTTGCTTCGCCACTTCCCTCCTCAGTCACTTGTGTTATTTATGGAGAATTCGATTCTCTGGTACAAATTGACAAAAACCGCGCCATATATACTGATTATAGCAAATAAGCCTTCAGTTGAGTGAGTGTCAGCCACAAAGTCGGATCACAATATGAGAGTCGTTATCGATTTTATAGGATTTCGAGATAATCATGCAAAATATATTCCAAAAGAAATAGCTGTTGTGGATCCAGATTCTAATTGTTTGCAATCATGGGTATTTAAACCTCCGTGCGCATGGGATGATCTCGATATCAGAATACAAAATGAAAATTTATGGGAAACTCAAAATGTGCACGGCCTCTCTTGGCAAGCTGGAGAAGTGAATTTTACCAATATGTCTACTATTTTATCCTGCTGTACCGAAAATGCCTCAGCCATTTATTCCTTTGGCGCAGAAAAGTGCCATTTCCTTTCTACCTTACTTCAACGCACTGTGATTAACTTGGAGCAGCTTGGATGCCCTAAATCAGCTCTACTAAGTTTCCCTGCCTATACCTGCTGTGAAAAGAACCACCGCCTGAGAAAAATAGCTTGTGCTCTGAGAAACGCGCACCTGTACGGTCAGTTTCTACACCACTACAGTTTCATTCAGCACGTTGTACCTGCATGTGCCTCAACCCAAGACGAGAACAACTCGTCATCAGACTGCAAAGAAGGCAGCATCTCGTCGTCAGACGAGAACTTATATTCATTGAATTCGGGTGCAAAATGGATACCATAAGCATTGCCATGACAGTACATCAAGATAGTGTTCTATCTGAAAGCTTCGTTGGAGTGTTTGCAGACAATACGTTACCGAAAAATATCAAGCTTCCAGCTTCCCTGATTATCAATACAGACAGAGATTCGGGGCCTGGAATACATTGGACTGCCCTGTAATATTGATTCGAATTGCCACGGAACATACTTTGACAGTTTTGGTGAAAACCCCAGTGCTTCTGTGACAGAGTTTTTGAAACGCAAGTGCCTTTGTTGGTGTATAAACAGAACAGTTATCCAGAATCCGTTGTCTAGTGTGTGCGGATTGTACTGTATTATGTTCCTCTATTATGCCAGCAGGAATCTAACTATGGAATACTTTCTATCTTTCTTTGGGAAAGATTTGAAAAAGAATGACCGCATAGTGAGAAAAAAATTTACAAATGCATTTTCTTGACTTTATCAACAGTGTGGATGCTGTGAGAGCCTAATCAGGGCACAGAGCTTTGTAGTAGCTGGAGGTTCATTAGCCTCAGAGTACTTGGGTAAAATGTGAACATGGATAGCAGAATTTTGAGTGAACAGTAAAAAACAATCAGCCTGGATATCGCACTTGTGATGAAATTATATTAGAGATAAAAAAAACGTTAGTATAACGCTACTTTGTAGTAGAATGATATGTAACAATTGAAAAAGCTTGATGTATTACATACTTTGTAGTAGACTAGTTTGTGAAAATAAAAATTTCGTGTGTAGAAACCATTTGTTTCATTTATAAAAAGTGGTATTGAGTTACTAAAAAAGGTACTTGAAAAGTAAATAAACCACCACAGTATTAAAAATAATACCTAGCCTAACAGTAAGAAAATACCTAGGATACTCTAAAATAAACAAACTTTCCTACGAACCAAACCAAAAATAGCGTAGTGGAAGTCAATAAACCCTAACAACAACAACAAGATTCAACAACTACATCAAATTGAGTAAAAATACACAAAAAATGCGAAATATTGTCCCTAACAGTAAAAACATCTGGTCAATTTTACGTGAATCCTGATGTTTATAAGGCAATAATCAAATAGTCCGTGGTTCGTAACCCCGAAATAAGGGCAAATAGCGGTTCGCATCCACTTTAGCCTGTAGATACAGGAACTGAATGTTCCTAGTTCAGTCAAATTTGTTACGCCTTAGGTTAAATAATCTTTGCAATGTTACAAAAGGCGGAAGAAAAAAAACGCGTAGATTACTTCCACCAAATAGAATTGGAACCTCAAAGAAAATCAATACCCGCGTGTAAAAGAATTGGCGGGACCAGGCTTCCATTCAACTCCGGAAAAAAACCGATGGGGCCCGTAACAATAGAGGCGATTCTCCCCTCGTGCATCCATGATCGCACGCTGAATGGGGTGGCGAAGAATGCAAACTCATAACAGGTTCTTGCGGAACAGGTTAATATTAATAACATGGATTCTGCCTGCATACTTCGTTTTCATATAGGATACATCGTTCAATTTCTTCGCGTTTAAAGCGAACATGTGTTATAATATCTTCTACCACCGTTCGAACGCGTCGGCACCGATTGAATACGGGTAAATTCTCTGATTGGTTGAATCATTTATTAAAAACCTTCTCTCATTGGTTAATATTTTCTAGCCTCTACCCAGGACCGTTCGAGCTCCTCAATTATACCAAATATGACTCACCACCGACGCTTCCGTTAGAATAGGCCGAAAATGTCTTTTGTACATTAATGGAAAAACCATTAATTCCAAGTTCCCACGTGTGTATAAATCATCTGTGACTCATATCCGGCAGAAACGCATATATAATATGCAACAAAAGGTTAGCTTAGGCCGAAAACGGAATACATAATAGTATCTTTTGTGCACTAATGGAAAACCATTAATTTCAAACTCACACGTGTGCATGAGTCATCGATGACTCATCTCCTCCTCCACCCCCGACACGTGTCGCTTGATTAAATAACAATAGCGTCACCCCTCGAAAATGAATAAAAAAGCCATTAATGTCAATTAAAGGGTCTATTGTTTGGTCAGATCTCGAATACCATCTACTAATGTCCGATGCTTAAATGTTCTCATCGCAAGAATAAATACAAATTGTCTTGACGAATTATTCGCGATTAAAATTACCACCTGTGCGCTAGTGTCGCTTCCAATATGGCTGAACATGCATCCCTGGGGCCCGTCAAGTATCTGAGCGACGCTCGCTGAGCAAGATTTTCGCTCGTTGAGCAGATAGATCATTTACTTGACGTAGATTGCTCATTGATCAAAATATCAGTGCCTTTGAATAATCTGTGATGAATGAGGCTGTGTCGAGTGGACAAGATTTCGGTGTTTGAAAAGCTGTTAATTACGGAAATAGAATAGTTGATGTGAACAAAGCTCTCGAAATTTTCATTTTCACACCCTTGCACAACTTTCCAAAACTACGGTGTATATTTAATATTTATTTATTATTTGGAATAAACAACATTTTCATTTTAATACAATTGCAAAAACTGTAATATTACATCACCTTCTGTTACTTGAACTTCCTCTCTAAGTACGCTATATCGCAAGCCGTTCAGTTCATCATAAATATTTCCTCATTGCTCGCGGCTCGCCACTCCACCATCCTCTTCTTGCCTTTGACTCACGAGATCGGAACACAAAAACGCTATATACGCTGGTCAAGTCGTCTGCTTGGCATTAAACAACCGGTTGATACGGTGGTTGCTAAGGTCGGTAACATGGCGTTGCTGAGGTTTTTGCAGTGACGTGCACTGAGGAGTAGCTAGTCTAGCAGATATAGATCAATCAATCTCACATCTGGAATTATATTCAAATCACAATATTTATTGTCTTGTTAAAGCCACAGTTCGTATGCAACACTTTCTTTTCCACGATCTTCTCGTCCATCGGTGTGATCCGCAGGCAAAGCTGGCTGGATACCAGGTCCGTAGCCAGAATTGATCTCTGGGGGGGGGTTATCAAGGGGGGCCTTGTAAACCAAGGCTATTTTTCAAAAAAGTTAAGGGCCTCCCCGATGGCGCAGTGGTAGCGTCGCCGCCTTGTAATGAAGGGGTCCCGGGTTCGATACCCGGTGGAGGCACAAGTGGTTCGGATCCCACTTTAAACTGTAGGTCCAGTCCCGATTAGCCTTACTGTGCATAAAGTGGACTTAAAACACCAACTCAACTCAACTCAAAAAAGTTATAAGTATTAAATGAAGATGTGTGTGTGTGGTGGGGGGTGTCATTAACTTACATAAAATTTATAAATATCATACAGATACTACATTTTTCAACATCTTTTAAACCATCTCTTGGAGTGTTAATTGATTGAAACTGATATCATCCCTTACAATAGAGGTTCCCAAACTTTTTCGTTTCACCGCGCCCCTAGTGTTTCAAGATTTTTTCCGCGGAACCCTGGTCAGAATGTAAGCCTATTTAGCACTTGCAACGCCCAATTAGTGTGATTAGGTTGCTTGCCTTAGTTAAAAAAAATATATACACAGTTTTCAAATTCAGAAACGTTTTACATGTAAAAAGTACTAAATGAGCAAATATTTGGAACATTATAATCATTTCAGTGAAAATAATCTAACATTTCGTGGCAACCCTAAAACCCAGCCACGTCGCACCAGGGTGCCGCGGTGCACACTTTAGGGACCACTGCACACTCAATACTACAGGTGATACAGACATGTATATCACACGCAAGAGAACGCACAATATTCAATCACATTGCCTACAGTACATTTCACGCCCGGCCGAAGCAATGACACTCCCCTTCGTTCCCAAATCTTGAGAGCTGTTGACCTTTGATGCAGATGCGAAGGAAATTTGCATGACGACATCAAAGTCACAGATTTCTGTCTAAACGGGAGGTCGCAACAGGGACAGTGAAGGTACAGATAAAGAAGACCCCTTATGAAAGAACTTACAAAGTGTAGATATTCTTCAAAATATTTGCAGCTACTTACACTTCTGCTCATAAACAAGATGAGCGAATGTAATAGCTGCTGTTCATGTTCTGTGGATTTCTCTTTAAAATTGTGAGCTGTCTACATTCTCACTCTTCACTGGAAACAAATTACACAACATAGTTTTACCCAATGTTAATGGGGGCTGATTGCAGGTCCAGTGGGGGCTGAGCCCCCCCCCCCTGGCCCCTGCCTGGCTACGGGCCTGCCCCTAGCTCGCTCTTCCTCCGCCTGACCAGTTTCCAGGTAGAAACGGCCGGCCCAAGGAAAATGAAGATTTCTACCTCTATCTCCCTTGGCTCCCCGCTGCAATGGTTGAAAGCCCAGGCTTTCAGGTCTCCCAGTCTATCTCCTATAGGACAGATAGGGGATTAGTTTCTCATAGATTTTTTTGTAAATCCTCTAAAGAACTCAGGGTAAAATTTTCTGCAGTACTTATGTTCTCTGTATTTACACAAGCTTTTATACGTTGTATAATATGTACGTAAGTATAATATGGGATGTAGTTTTATTACTTATGAAATGGGAACGTGATATGCGCAGACAATAATGTTATGCTTTCTTTCTTTTTTTTTCAAATATGGAATATATAATGATTAAATTACAAATATGTGCTCAGGCTCGCTCTCACTCTGGTTTTAGTAGTGTTTTATTTAAATACGTATACTAATCTCTTGGCCTCTAACAGTCATAAATACGGATGTATTTATTTATTTATTTATTTATTTGAAAAGTCCTGAATACAGAAAAATCCATTTTACATCAGGATATCAACCGGAAAAGAAATAAACAAAATAATAAGATGGACACATATACAGGGAGGTTATTTCAGTCGTTCACCGCCAGCGTGACGGCCGTTCCGCGGACTCTTCATGCAACAGGTCCCGGCAAATTGCGTTCAGGAAGTCCGTAACAGAAACCGCTTGTTTTGTAATGTTTCCACTTTTCACAATTACAGTTACAATTACAATTGAAATAAGCACGTACCTTGTCGCACGGATGCAGGAAAAGGTGTCCTCCCAAATACAAATATTTCCGGCACCTTATTTCTGACATCTAATCTTAGATTAGACATCGCTACTTTATCCTCAGTTGACAGAAAGGGAAGACAGCATCCCGGCGCATAAAGCAAACCGAAAGCGTAAAATGATATTTAAAAGTAATAATAATGATGATCACTAACCTCCTGTGTTATAAGAGATGTTGAAAATGACTTCCTTCAACAGCAATACAACACGTTTCTTAGGTTCAAGAGATCCTGTCTATCGTAATCCCTGACCACTTTTCTGCAAGAATTCGTTTTCACGTAATTATCGTACTTAAAAACTCTATGTTCAAGACTATATTTGTTTAACGACATAAGTAATGAATGAATAACAATTAACACACAATAAAGCACTGGCCACGAGTAAGCACATTACAATAACACAGTATAAGCAACACGCGTACTGATAAATGAACAGAAGTGAACATGAACTGGTAGCCGACAGTGTTGCTAACCATTTTTCGGCAATGTCCCTACAGACGTAGTCAAAATGTCCCTACAACTGACCAAATGTCCCTACGCCAAGTAAAGTGACTAAAAAAAAAGCACCTCATGAGCATGCAAACAGAAGATAAAATATACACATTTACTTACCAAATCTTTCTGCTCGGTGCTTCCACAATTAATGAAGGAGCGAATTTACAATACAGGACCTCTCCCCGATTTTTTGTAATATTTCGCATACTCACTAATTGAGGCCTCCTAATCACGAATTTGAAGTTAAAATTTGGGGGGTCACGTGTAGAAATTGCAAAATAAGTGACATTGAGTGGTCCGCGATCGGCACGATTGCTTATTATTTACCGGAAGATTTTGTGTTTCCAATACTTAAAAAACGAAATATACATTCCTGATATTACTACGACCCCAAATTTTAACTATGTTTGCCTATCCTAACCTAACCTAACCGTACCTGAATGGTTCGTGGGGCTATCCGTCAATGGTTTGTTGGGCTACCCGTGCATGTTTTTTTCGAGCCCAAATTTTAACTATGTTTGCCTAACCTAACTTAACCTAAACTTACCGAGAATGGTCAGTGGGGCTATTCCTGAATGGTTTTGCGGTAATTGTGATTACGAACCGATAAAAAATATTATTTTCGTAGCACTTTAACGGAAAACGTTCATCATCGAAGACGCCATTTTCGTATCCTGCAATTTTATGATTGATGTACTGTTGCCAAATTTACCTGTAATCAAATCAGTTCTTCTACATCGTGATTGTCGCTGTCACATGTAAGCACGTTCTTTGGGCAATATACTGAAATCCATAAGTTTATTAATTAGCCCACAGCCATCCTCCTGCACACTCCACCTAACAATCTGTACAACATTAACAACTTTTTTACTGTTCTCTTCCGCCATTCTTACACGATCCATGCTCTCCAAGTATGAAATCAACAGTGTGGCAACGCTGTAGACAGCGTAACTAATTTTAATTTGTTCATATCAACAAATATGGCTACCATACTTGTATACGGAGAATCATTGCGAGAATTGAAAAGCTTATTTTACAACTTCTACACGTTAATGAACATTTTTTCCCCCTCACCCCAACATGTTAACTTGAGATAAATAATCACGAATAATTATTTCGTGAGTATAAGACGTAGCATAGAAATTACAGAAGGGTCCGGTATTGTAAATTCTTGCCTTAATGAATAATAGGGGTGTGCTGGACAGAATTTTTTGGGTCGGGACGGGATCGGGACGGTAATTTTTTTAAATCCCGACATTCGGGACTGAAAAATTTGCAATTTCCCGACCAAGTCGGAAAATTTTCTGGACGGGAAATGTTCGAAATTTCCCGAAGCACTGGAAATCTCGAATTTTACAAGTCATTTTCACTTTAAGTGATTGTTTTTGCATTTCTAGAATAAAAACTTACAACTTTCGATAAGTTCCAGAAACTTACAAGGCAGAAAACGTCGAGAATTAACGACTTTTTAAAGTAAAGAATCCAGCACACCCCTAATGAATAACGTTGAGTCGTTTACTGTTGATTATGTTATTTGAAGTCATACATGCTGCTGCTGTGAAGAGATAGATGTTGGTTGGTGATGCTGTATTTCCTGCATTCTTTAACAATTTTGGTCCCATTTTATTTCCCTTTTTTGTTTTTGTATCACTTAACATTGAAAATATTCTTTCCGTTTCCGCGTTAGAATGCGGCAATGTTAGCACTATTTTCGCGAGAGTGGAAATGTTTTCAAAAAGGAACTTGCCTTGAAAGTTTTTGGTAACCGATAACATGTTCCAAAATTCTGATGGAGATCTGTTAGTTAGTTCTTTTTTCTCCTCCTCGCTAAAGTATCCAGATAAACTAATTCATAAAATGTAATTTACCAAGATTGAAAAAAGTACCTACGTTTTCCCTCATTTGGCAAAATCTGTCCCTACGTTCCTACGCGGGCGAAATTTAGTGAAAAGTCCCTATGCGTAGGGACATGTCCCTACGGTTGGCATCACTGCCGACACGTGCAGTATGAAGCTCCCTCTCGCGGCTGACAACTCACCCAACCCCCGATAAGCTGCAGGCGCTGTCGCGACAACTGAGAATAAAGTAGCGATGACTAATCTAAGATTAGATGTCAGAAATAAGGTGCCGGAAATATTTGTATTTGGGAGGACACCTTTTCCTGCATCCGTGCGACAAGGTACGTGCTTATTTCAATTGTAATTGTAACTGTAATTGTGAAAAGTGGAAACATTACAAAACAAGCGGTTTCTGTTACGGACTTCCTGAACGCAATTTGCCGGGACCTGTTGCGTGAAGAGTCCGCGGAACGGCCGTCACTCTGGCGGTGAACGACTGAAATAACCTCCCTGTACATATATAACAAGAACAACTAGGGCAAAAATAATATTATTTACTCTTCAGCTTTTTTATGCACGCCGTTCTGTAAGTCTGCTTTGATAAATGGAAGCCCGGAGCGTCTCTTAGTGAGTTGTAAATGGTTTGTAGCCTGTAGAGAAGTGATCTTTGTTCTAAAGATAGCCTTGAAGATTTAATGTAAAATAAGTTGTTGCATTTACTATTGGGACATGGGATTCTGATATTAAGAAGTGGCAAGAGTTCGCTGGTGAAAAGTTGTCCATTAATGATTCTGAAGAATAGTGTTAAATCTGAGAGTTGACGGCGAAGAGAAAGGTCATGAATTTGTAGAGTGGATAGAATTTCTTGTTAGAAGTTTGCAAGGGCTGGGCATCTGTGTTTGACTATTTTGACGAAGAAACTTACTACTTTGTTTGTTTTCTTTAAATTGCTTTCACATGCCATTGACCAAATACAGGAGCCATATTCAAGAATAGGAACAACACACATTGTAAAGTAGGTTTTGAGGGCAGAAACGTGTGTTATGTCTTTAAATCTGTAAATTAGTCCAAGTGTTTTCATCGCTTTAAAAGTTATGTAGTCTATGTGATGGTTGAAAGTCAGTTTGCTATCAAAAATGACACCAAGATCCTTGTGCTGTCGTACGAACGGAATAACCTGGTTGCATAACTTATAGGATGGCACCGTGTTATTGGATTTTAGGGTAAACCTCATGACAACAGATTTATCCGGATTTAATTTGAGATTCCAGTCTTGACACCAGCATTCAATGTGTTTGAGATTGTCTTGGATATAGCATGTGTCCTGAAGTGAGGTAATGTTTCGGAATAATTTGCAGTCATCATCATACAATAATACTGAACATTCGGAAGAAATATATTCGTGAATGTCATCCATGAAGAGAGAGAAACACAGGGGCCCCAGAGAACTTCCTTGGGGCACACCGGAAACTACAGGAAGCCACGACGAAGAGCAACCAGATACGATAACCTTTTGCTTTCTATTGTGCAAGTAAGATGAAAGTAGTTTAAGAAGAGCTCCGTGAATATTGAATCTATTTGATAATTTGTGGATGAGTTGCGTGTGAAAGATAGAGTCAAAGGCTTTGGAAAAATCTAGGTATACGACATCCATGTCTTGCTTGGCATTCAGGCACTTAACTGCTTTGGTAAGCAAACAAGCAAGGTTTGTGTCACAGGAAGCATGAGGGAGAAAACCGTGTTGAGTGGGAGAGAGAAACGGAGAAACATGTGCAAGGATACGATTAGAAATGATTTTTTCAGCTAGCAGTGCAAGTGCAGGAAGTAAGGAAATCGGCCGATAGGAAGTGACATGAGTTTTGTTTCCGTGTTTGAGGATAGGGACTATATTTGCTTGCTTCCATGTACAAGGAAACACACCTTCGGAGAAGCATTTATTAAAGATTGTGCTTATTGGTTTAGATAAAATATGGGCTAAATGTTTCAGAAATATCGCAGGAATATCATTAGGAGTGGTAGCTTTGGAACTTGAAACAGATTTTAATAATTCTTGAACTTCATTGCAGTTAGTTGAGATTTGAGTTTGGTTTGGTTTGAGTTGTTGTTTTAAGTCCACTTTATGCACAGTAAGGCTAATCGGGACTGGACCTACAGTTTAAAGTGGGATCCGAACCACTTGTATCGATTACAAGGCAATGACGCTACCACTGCGCCATGGGTGAGGCCCAGTTGAGATTTGAAAGAGTGTGTAAGGAATAATGGAACTGATTTCCGGTAGTATGGTAGCAGCGTTCTTTGTAAAGTTAATATGAAAGTACGAGTTAAAAAGCGATGAACGCTCATCCTTTGTAGCAGACTTACCGTTCCAGGAGACTTGAAGGAGAATACGGTCATGTTGCCGGCGTGAGTTAATTAGCGTCCAGAATGTTTTAGGGTTTTAAGCAGCACTTTCTGTTACACTTTGAATATAATTATTATAGTCCCTTTGAATTAAGTTTTTGCTATACTTCCTTAAGTAAGTAAAAGTGTTCAGTGTATGAACGCGCGTTCATATTGTTGTTGGTTTGGTATATTTTACTTCGCTTTTCTGATACATTTGGTTATCGCGAAAATGAGAATGAGTGATGATATGATGAAATTGATGAAGGGACCTCATATGAACAATCCAGGCCAGGATTTGAACCCGTGATGAGTGCGCATTCTTGTCCTATGTCTTGCAGTGAATAATGAAATAATTTGGAATAAAAACCTCAAAACTCAGAACTAAAAAAGTCAAATGAATATCATTGAAGAAACTACAGAAAAAGAGTGTTGTGTTCTTTTACCTGTCTTGTTTCTGTGCACAAAGTGTACTTAAAACACCAAATCAACCAACCGTGGGGAGTAGTTGTCACAGAGCGCTACGACACCAGGAGTTTCGGGTTCGAACCCAGACCTGGGCATGGGTGTTCTTTGTGTTTGTGCCTTCATTAATTTTATCGCATCATCTTCGCACTTCCTCCACTTTTGGTACGATAAAATTGATGAAGGGACACACACAATGAATACCCATGGCAAAGCCGAGATTCGAACCCAGAATCTCTGGCTTAGAGTCAAATCAAATCGTTTTTTTATTTTCGAATGTGGGTGGTGGTTACGTGTACTTTTTTTAGTACTCATTCATAATTTTGCAATCTTTTCCTGTTATTGACATTCTTCTTTTTTTAGGAATACTGGGCCCTAAAGGGGGGAGGGATGTGACCCACACCAACCCTCCTCCCTTGAGCACGCCACTGACTGCTACTCCAAAGTGTCGACGTCACCGCACGTCATTGGGTTTTTGAAGACGAGCCGAAAACAATGAAGGAAGGAGGGTCAGCATGTAAGGAGAACCACTTTCATAGTTTCAGATGCATATGATAAGAAGGCATCGTCGAAGGAAGGGTGCAAGCAAGCATGAAGGAAAGAATATGATGTTAAGGAAAGCGATACTTAGATGTCGCACGTGTTGTGACTAGCACTTCTTCGAAAATTTTACAGTAGTTTTCTTCATAATAGCTTTGTGTATGTGCGAAGAGATGTTTATTACCTTATGTTGAAGTTACGTGAACCAGATTAAATATTTTACACAACCAATGTAGCGTCTATTCCTTTGTTATGAGCCTATTACGAGGACAAAAGGGTTGAACACAACATGTGCCGTTTCCTCTGTCCATCATTATCTTGTTATTATTCTAACTTATCATTTTATCATGTTATTTTATGCAAAAATATTAGAATGAAAACAATTTGTTGTAATTAATAATGGGCTGCCAAGCTGAAAACAAATTCAGGTCGATCAGTAGGCTTCAGGCGCCAGGCATTTATCCAGTAGCGTAACTAACATGCTCTGCGCCCCCCCCCCCCCCTCCGCGCAACTTTCAGTTGTGCGCCCATACTTGTTTAAAAATATACAATTATATTTCTTTACTAAAATGTTAATTCACGCCCACATTTATATTAGGTATATAAAAATATGAAAATGCATACATGTAATTTGAATCAATGTAAAAACCGATACGAAGGGTTAAGACAACAGAGAAACTGTAAACAATTATATATTATAATTATATATGGAAACAGACTGTTATTACAAAAATTACGATATTGTCAAACGATCCTCTGCATTTTTTCATGGAAACAAATTCTTGAAGAATTTGAAGAAAACAATATGAAGAAAACAATGGTATATTATTGTTATTATTATTATTATTATTATTATTATTATTATTATTATTATTATTATTATTATTATTGATCGGTTGATTTGATGTTTTAAGTCCACTCTATGCACAGTAAGGCTAATAGGGACAGGACCTACAGTTTATATTGTAATCCGATCCACTATGTGCCTCCACCGTATTATAATTATTATTATTGCATCCAAAGTAAATGTGTAAACCCAAGGTGTATCACGTCTGTTAGCTTAGTAAATTAGGTTCGCATTTACATCTTAAACGAATGGCACTTTCCAAAATATATTATGTTCTTGAATTTCCAGAAATTCTGAATAATCGTAACTCGTAAATAAGCGATTTCTAACCGAAAATATTTTACTCCCATTTATAGAATATGAGGAATTGAGATAAATAAAATCACGTTGAAACAATTACGTTATTTTATCACAGGAACACAACACAACTGACAATGGCAAACTGACAGCAATACGAAAGAAATCTCTCCCCTAGAAGCTTATCTTCCCGCTTCTTGGAAATTCACCCCTTCTCCGAGTTACTCGTATGCATATTGCTATTTGCATTAAGGGCTATTGAACGAAAGATTGAGCATGTGATGAATGCAGTGGCGTAAATAACACCCCCGCGGTGCGGTGTGGTGGAAGAAGCGCACGTGGGAGGAGCGCACAGTGTGATCTGCGCACAGAGAGAAAAAGATCGTGGGTGAAGCGCACATTCAAATGTTCCTCTTTCTTTCCTTGCAGGTGAATGCGCAATGGAAGTTATTACCAGTGCCAAGGGTAAACCTTGTCTCTTACTGGACGGACATCAGTATCGTGTTGGTCGTAAGACTGAAAATGTTATCTACTGGAGATGTGTAAAGGAACGCCGGTTGAAGTACAAGGGATCACTAAAGACAACATTAAACAACGACGTTTTGGAAAGAAAACCTCATCAGTGTGTTCCGAATGTTGCAGAGTTGGAAGTTGTAAAAACGATGTCTGTATGCAGGAAAAGAGCAAGGGAGGAACTGTCTACGCCAGTGAACGTCGTCTAAAAACAAGAATTTGGGAATTTGACGAATAGAGGTTATGAACTAGTTACTGAAATCCCAAAATATGATAACGTAAAAACCTCTTTGTGTGAAGTAGGAAAACACTGGGAACATCCCAAAATCCGATTGGTAGTTCCGAAATCTCCTTGGATGAAAATGTGTTGAGATTTTCCGACGGGACGAGCTTCCTTATGCTTGACCTGCAAGTAACAGTGGCAAGAAATTATTAACATCCTGTGATTTTTTCTACCTTGACGGAACATTCAAAAGTTGTCCGAAACAGTTTGAGCAAATTTATTCAATTCATGCTGATGCAGGAAGTTCCGAAGAGGAAACAAACATCTGGCCAGCCGTTTATGTGTTACTAGAAAATAAATAGAAATCTACATATAGACCTAGGCATTCCAGGTCGCAAGAGAAGAAAACAGTATATTGAAAAAGACGGGCATATAAAAACAATTTTAGACAAATATGTTGAAACTGAAGATTTATTTCGTTGTCTCAATTCTCTGTCGTACGTTGCAAAGTTTGATTGAAGATCGTTCTTAAAAGTTGACGAAGCTGTAATAGAAGCTGCTGATAGAAGAACCTTTAAACCGCCTTCGTGTATTAATCTACACGTTGTCCAGTCCCAAGTCTGGAAAGAAAACTGCGAGGGAAGGTTCTTATTGATAATCATACTGTGCGCTAATCCCACTAACATCTGAGATATTATGCGTTAGTCCCACGAAATCTTGCTGTGCGCTGATCTCACGTGCGCTCCTCCCACGTAATCCGCGGTGCGGGGCGCAGTAAGAATGATAAACTAAGAAAGACCGATAGTTCATAAAAGGTTTCCTTTCGGCGTTAAAATATATTTTCAACCGAACATATTATAGTTTATGCCCCCACAACTGCAAACAAATGTTAATCACAAGTAGAAAGTAGATTACCAGATTAGAAAAACAAAACTTCATTAGTTGAATGGTTTACGTAGCCGAAGGGTAGACGACGCTCTGGCAACGCTGATTTTCACCCTACTTACATTTTTTACCAAAAGAGAAGTTAAGAAAAAAATCTTTCTCGACGAAATGATTTTCCAAGCTAAAATTCATCAAAAATTACTTGAGAAGCACAATGTCAGGAGTGAGAGCGATCAAGCTCGAAAACTAGCAAACAAGAATTTGCTTCCATGAAAAAATGCAGAGGATCGTTTGACAATATCGTAATTTTTGTAATAACAGTCTGTTTTCATATATAATTATAATATATAATTTTCTTACAGTTTCTCTGTTGTGTTAACCTTTCGTATCAGTTTTTACATTGATTCAAATTACATGTATGCATTTTCATATTTTTATATACCTAATATAAATGTGGGCGTGAATTAACATTTTAGAAAATAAATATATTTGTATATTTTTAAACAAATATGGGCGCACAACTGAAAGTTGCGCGGGGGGGGGGGGGGGTGGCGCAGAGCATGTTAGTTACGCTACTGGATAAATGCCTGGCGCCTGGAGCCTACTGATCGACCTGAATTTGTTTTCAGCTTGGCAGCCCATTATTAATTACAACAAATTGTTTTCATTCTATTGCATAAAAGAACATGATAAAGTGATAAGTTGGAATAATAACAAGATAATGATGGACAGAGGAAACGGCACATGTTGTGTTCAACCCTTTTGTCCTCGTAATAGGCTCATAACAAAGGAATAGACGCTACATTGGTTGTGTAAAATATTTAATCCGGTTCACGTAACTTCAACATAAGGTAATAAACATCTCTTCGCACATACACAAAGCTATTATGAAGAAAACTACTGTAAAATTTTCGAAGAAGTGCTAGTCACAACACGTGCGACATCTAAGTATCGCTTTCCTTAACATCATATTCTTTCCTTCATGCTTGCTTGCACCCTTCCTTCGACGACGCCTTCTTATCATATGCATCTGAAACTATGAAAGTGGTTCTCCTTACATGCTGACCCTCCTTCCTTCATTGTTTTCGGCTCATCTTTCCAAAACCTCAGCAACGCTCTGTAGCTAACGCCATGTTACCGACCTTAGCAACCGGTTGTTTAATGCCAATATGGCCGCACGTAGACGACTTGACCAGCTTATTCTGTGGCACAAACCTGTAGCGAACAAGGTTCAAGTTCGCTCAGCGATCGAGTGAGCAGCGCTCGCGAGCCGTCAAGTAGCTGAGCGATCACGTTGCTCGCTGAGCGCTCAGATACTTGACGCGCCCCAGGTTTCGGTTCAGTTAGTAGCAGCGTGCAGTCATGGCTGTTATGGAGAAAACGTTGAAGTTACGCGACATTTCTAAATATTGCGAATACGATTTGAATACCAGAAACTATAATGAAGGTAAAGCTGCGCTGAGAAGAAACCATTTCATTATGATCGGTAAAAATAACGCAGACGAAACTAATATGTAAACACTGGTTCTTCAAAGCAGTGCTGCATCATCTGCACCTCATGTTGTAACTGGGGCTCTCGAATGTGATTTGAAAATAAAGCAATTCACCTGTACTTGCAAAGCTGTCAGTTTTTCATTTCAACATTATTTTCCTCTCTATGATGTTAGCTATATCATACATACTCATACCTGTACTTGCAAAGCTGGGGCAGGAGGAAAATGAACATATCGTTGCATTTCTTCCTCCAAAGAGGCAGGCTGGTTTAATAATAATGCTCATAATAATAATAATCACAATTTCATGACCAGACTATCCTCACTGAACACTCCTGCAGACACACATGCTTCGTTTTTATACAGATGAGGAATTTAAATTATGAATTTTACCGTCCTAATTTGAGGGCCAAAGAATGCTCACATCCAGTTTTAACGCCATTCTTGTCTTGAATTAGTACACTTCGCAACATCTTATTTGACCGCCCTGAAAAATTTCAAAGTCCGGAATTCGTAAATTTGGGAGCATAGCGCTTTAGAGCCAAATAAGAGTAGCCAACTTTGCAACATTTCATCTTCCTGAATTAAAACGCTCTTGTAATTTTTTTTTCATTCTTTCACATTCCATAAAGTAAAGATACCCTAAAGCAGTAATAAAATATATGAGTAGACAAAAATTGTTAAGTGGAAATACAAATGTTATAAATATTTCAAGATTCTTCGTTCTGAATTTGAAAATAGGGAAATTTATGTGCATTGTGAAACACTGAACAGGTTCTCATCCACCTGGAAAGAATTGCGGTCACATTTGAATGCAAGAAGGCAAATTTATGATGATATGCGAAATGTTTAGTAAAGATACCTTGCACAACACCACACGATTCTTCAAAG
Organism: Lepisma saccharinum; assembly: GCF_977018435.1. NCBI lineage: Eukaryota > Metazoa > Arthropoda > Insecta > Zygentoma > Lepismatidae > Lepisma > Lepisma saccharinum. Next base: position 18,558,473 of record NC_139236.1, on the reverse strand, counting down.
TGTGTCTTTTCCTTGGTTCTTGGCGAAAAATGGTTCGAAACTCCTGCACAATGTTGCTTCAACTGAGATTAACGTGTTTTACGGAGCTTTATGTTAGCAATCTCCTGGAGTATTTGGTTACATGACAGCACTTTCGTTTTTTTACTGTTTTCGTCAAGATCGAAACATCGTAGGTTCAAATCCCACCCTTTCCTTATTATTTTTTCCTTTTTATTTACCGAGTACGAAGTGTTCTAATAATATAATATAATATTATATGATATTACTGTAAATATTTATGCGATGCATACTCAGTGGCGGCGATTGGGTTTCAAAACTGATGGGGCAAGGAGGGGGAGGGGGGGAAGGACAGTTCCTTTCCCTTAGTAGATAATGTTAAGCATAGTGCGGGGTCATCTGCCCCTCCACACTCCATAATCGTCGCCACTGTGCATGCCTCAAGTAATGCTTCTACTAATGTTTTTAATCTTTCAGTGATTGGCAGGATTTTAGAAAATACTTTTCCTTTTATTCAGCTCTTATAAGTTAACACATATTAAGAACTTACATGTCAACTTTCTGCATCCGGAAATGCTGGAAATAAATCGCATAAATATCAACGGAAATATCCAAGAAACGTAGATAAGCATTCTCGTCAAAAGCCGTTTACTTCCCGAAAAAGATTTTGCAAAGAAGTAAGTTTGAACCCATGACCTTCCATTCCATAAGCAAACGATCCCCCTACACCACATGGTTCACGTTATTTTATGCACTCGGTTCGGATCCCACATTAAACTGTTGGTCCAGTCCCGATTAGCCTTACTATGCATAAAGTTGACTTAAAACACCAAATCAACCAATTCATCTCCTTTCAGAATGGGCCTTCTATGATACTGTTGTCGACCAGCATCCGAAAATACAGTTCTGCTTCGCGTACACCAGAGTGTAATTGCATTTAATATTGTGACTAATTTTACGTTAAAACTACAGATTAAAGCGATAATAGGGTCCAGAAAAAGGACCTGAAAGTATTTTAATCCATTGCCAAACATTTCAGTTAAGAATAATATTATGCTTTTCCATTGACCGTATTTTCGATTCATGGTGAATTTGCTAAAAGGACCATGTCAAGACATCTAAATATGTAAGTTTTACTAGTAAATGCATTAAAAATGCACGAAACAACAGGAGAGGAGAAAAATAAACCTCAACAATAAGTAAAAATGCATCAAAAACTGTTAAAAATACTGACAAATAAACTAAAAGCCAAAAAAGGCCGAAAAATGCAAAAACAAAATGTAAAATAGAAAGTGTTTTCCGGCTATACCTGAAGGGAAACGGACATGATATCAGGTTTAGCATTGTTTTTAAGGGTCAGAAAAAAAGTTGATTTTTCGTCAACTTCCGGACCCTAATTAGTAATTATGACCATTGAAAAAGTTGGAGGTAGCTTACTTAAAATTCTCTTGCTGAGGGATCGTATCGTCCCGTATCTCAACTTTATAATACAGAAAAAAATCAAGTTCATATTTCAAAAATGGCTTGGAGTTTTCCACCACGAAAATATGTTCTTCATAGTTTGAAGTTCGTTAGTATTATCTTTCAAGGTTTCCATTGTTTTAATTTCAAACATATTTTATATTTCATACGTTGAATATCCATTTCCTCTCTATTTTCATACAGTCTTTGGAAAAAAGCTGAAGTTTCTTGTCAAAGGGGGTCTGGTTCAAATGACTTTTTTTCGCTCTTCTGTTCCTACTTTAAACAAACAACAACATACTTCGTAACTAGACGATTGCTTGTTCAAAACACGGAATTTTTACACAATTTACAAAATATGACAAAACGCTAATATACATGTTCGTCATTTTTCCCTTTCAGCGATTCTCGATTTTATCTGAATTCGTTTCCTCATGAAAATTGCTATGAGGAAATTATAGATATGACATTATGTGTGAATTGGCTTCTTGAAACTGGTAGCAAATTTTAACATGAGTTATCTGGAGAAGAGGTAGCGTGCTTGATATTCACGAGGGAGGTCGTAGGTTCGATTCTCCACTTAGGTAGGATTTTTTCAGGAGTTTGTTGTTGGATGTAAAGGAATTAACGATCATTATGAGGTTTTGAATTTTTTGTTTGTCACTCACTATATAAATGGTAGTTTCTTATCGAATCGGCCTTCGTCGCAATAACAATTTACTTATATTAATTAGCGATTTACTATTAGTTTTAGACGCATGATAAGATGGTGAGGGTATTGAAAACAGTCATTACGAAGGAACGGACATAAAATTACCAATCTTAGCAATTTGAACTCATTAAACGCTCTCCTTCGTTACAGTACTGCACTACATCACTACTTAGCATAACTGTATATCTTTGTTTAGTATATCGAAATCAAATAATCAATATTTTAGGTGTCAGTGAAGAACAAACAATACATAGCTTAAATAACATTACATTTTGCATCCTGAATACATATATGTGATTTGTGAATTAATCATGATGGATGTGTTAACACAACATATGAACAATAACTAAAAAGAAAAGTTTTAACTTTAAATCCCATTAATCTTCAACTTCTAAGGGGAAATATGCGCAGAAGGAACGTCCCTCAAGTGTGCATCGGATTAATTTTCTAATATCAACGGAATCTGTTCAGCAAACAAAAAAAATGAAAAAAGTAAGAGGAGAGGGTGGGATTTGAACCGGCGGCCATTCACGCTTGACGAAAAATAAGGATAATAGCGCCTAACCAACTGCTCTACGTTAACTTAATGACGTTATAACCTTAAAAACATATTGACGTTTATGAAGACTCCCACCTTCCTGTGTTTCAAGCACATTTTCTCGACAAGTCGTGTAAAATATATGTTTTTGAGAACTGTTCGATATTATGCAAGGTATTGTCAGGGACGTAGCTAGGTTGATCAGTTCGGGGGGGCCAAAAACTTCAGATTTTTTTTCTATCAAACCATTAAAAGCTAACAAACTATTAATATACCATATAGGCCTTCATAAGTATATGTACAGTATATATGTATATATGTGTGTGTGTGTGTGTGTATAAATATATAAAAAATCTTGTTGGAAGAGAACATTATTTTCTCCTGTAGCCCCCAAAAATTTACGGATATAGACTCGCGAAATCCACGGCCATTATTCGGGAATCTAAATGCAGAATGAACTTATTAACTTAATGGCATCTAGACAGTCTTTAAAAATCCATGCATTTTCTCTTATGTTAGATTTTTGAGACACCAAGAACAATGTCATTAGTCCTTACTCCTTAGATTTGTAAATTTGCTCGAAGAAAATTGAGAAGTAGAGAAAACTCTCTTCCGTGGGTTTAGATATAAAAGGGTGCTGGTATCAGGTGTACGTACAAGTGTAACGAAGGTGCGAAAATGAAATGTTTGTGTAATGAGTTCAAGATAGGCATCCCATGTATATTGTTTATACCAGAATCGAGTCCGGCGGCCTTTAGTGCAAGGCGACACCCTTAATCACTATTCTATGGGACATGCACGAGTCTTTTGTGGCGTCGTACTGTACACATTGGAGAATGATGACGATATATATGAAATTTTATGCACACATCTAGTTTCTTAAAAGTAATCTTCTTCGCGCGTGCAAAACTGAATATATGATGGCAATAGAAACAACAAAATTCCCGCGCGCTCAAATTATTGCGCTCTAGTCTTTCAAAGTTCGATCCCTGGTAGAAACTCCAAAATTTCTGTGATGGCCTAACATCGTGAGGACAATTGAGAAGCTACTTGAAATCAATATGTAAGCGAATTCCACTCTCAAAACTAGATGGGACTCGATGTGATGACCACGCGTCGCCGAATGGAAAAACACTTCGGGGACTTCGTCCTTCAAAATTAATTTTACTGAATAACTGTACTTTTCTTTAGAGGACCTATAACATTGCTTTTTTGCACAGTACGATGTTGTTTTCTTTCACCCTACTTTTATAGTTTTTCATTCAAAGGATTCCACTCCCAAAGCATGAGCATGACACACTACGAAATCAGAGGTCCAAGGTTCGGACCTTGGACAGGAGGTGTGGTTGCATCATGTCTCGCATCGCTATTCCTTCGGATCATCATTCAATCTCATCGTCGCATTTAACCCAAGAGGTAGAAAAGCGGCGTAAAATAACAAAATAGAAATTATTGATTGACTTGGTTTATTTTACTTCATTTTTCTGACACTTTTTGGCTAATCGTGAAGATGAGAATGAGTTAAGATTAACTTGATGAAAGGATCATCACAAAGAAGACACATTCTCAGGCCGGGATTTGAATACGGGACATTCTGCTTCGTAGCGTAACGTGCTAACCACTCCACCACGGAGTTGTCGGCCCAAATAGAAATGAAAATTAGAAAATGCCGTCTTGAATTTGCAGGAACCGAGTTCACCACCAAGGGCAAAAGATTTTCGCTCCCACTAGAGGTAAATAACAGAAAATGCTTGATAAGTAATTTGGCTCTCTGTATTTCATGATGTTATTATGTAAGTAACTATTATTCGCTATACAATTTTGGATTAATTTTATTTGTATGTGTAGTCAACTTTCCCGCCTAAGCAGCAGCCACAGCATCTCCATTTGCAGGTGAAGGCCAGGGTTGTTAAAGGTCCAGAAATTTGAAATAAATTCAATTCCGGTCCAGGAGAGAAAATCAGCAAACGTAAATGGGTTCTGGACCGTAATGAACCTTTTCATTTGTAAAGTTTTCAATTCGGTCCAGGAATATTCTTCCCAGATAAATTTCAATTCGGTCCAAGAACCTTATTTCTTGATGAATTTAAATACGGTCAACGAACATTTTTTCCTGATCAGTTAATATAGGGTCAAAGTTCCGTATTGAAATGAAACAATTCGCAACTTGGTACGAATTTAGATTGTGCGAGAGAAAAAGGTTCCAGTCCTATAACGGAATCCTATAGAACAAATTATAATGTATGCGTTTCCTAATCTTTAACAATCCCAGGGTTCTTAATGGTCCAGGTATTGTAAATAAATTCATTTCACATTCGGGAGAGATCATCAGGAAGTGTAAATGGGTTCTAGGCCTCAATTCGGTCCAGGATCATTTTTTTCCGTATGAATTTAAATACGGTGCAGGAAATCTTTCTTCGGTAAAATTTGAATACTGTCCAGGAACCTTATTTTGCGGCTGAATTTAAACACTGCCCGAGAACCTTTTTTGCAGGATCAATTAAAATTAGGTGCAGGAATTTTTTCCGGATCAATTTAAATACGATCCAGTAACCTTTTTTAATGGAACAATACACTACTAGGACCGAATTTAAATTGTGCGAGAAGAAAGGTTCCGGTACTGCAACGGAACCCAATAAAACCCATAGAAGTTATGGGTAGATGGACCTTTGACAACTCTGGTGGAGTCTAAATGAAGAAAAATCACAAAATATGCAGAATTTTGAAACGTGTTATTTCTAGAGCATGCACACTACTATATAAAGTTGACTACATACCTCGTTTCCTTCCTTAATTGAAATGTAACTTATTCTTCATCACATGTGAGATCAACCGCCCTGAGAGTCAAACCCGGTCTCCTGTGTGGTAGTTGGACACCAATTTAGAAAGCCAACGTGTTGGACATTTGGTCGATCAGTCGATCCTACTTCAACTTTTTCGAGAGGAAAACAAGCTGGCAGCTTCACACTCGAAATTTTACTTCGCCTACCCCCGTGGCGGAGTGGTTAGCACATCGTGCTACGATGTCAGGTGTGCCGGGTTCGAATTCCGGACTGAGCATGGATGTTTGTTGTGTCTATTGATCAATTTAATCATATCATCACTAATCCCCATCTTCGCAATTAGCCAAATGTAGAAGAAGAGCAAAGTAAAATGAACCAAATCAATCGAAATTTCACTCGCAAAGCATGAAAATAAGATCTGAAGCTCTCCGTGATCCTAACGGAATCTCACGTTTACAGAAGCTAACTATGAAACCACTTCTTGGATCAAACTGTTCTTCGCTTCGAACTAGCTGACAGTCATCATTTGTCGACCAATCAACACAGTAGGGCAAAATGAAGCAGATGTTTCTTGAAAATGAATGGAAAGTTACCAAGGAAGGATATAAAGTTGCTACATTACAAAGGCTTATTATGGCCTTTCCCTTCATTGCAGGTTATGAGCACAAGGGTTGAGTGTGGGAACCTGAAGGAACCGCGACATCTTTGTCATTCATCTCCCTCCAGAAAAGGGACAAACAGTAGAATTTTGTCTCTTGCAATTTGAAAAGCCTATGTCCATGCTGAACCATAAAGTAATTAACCCAGAAAGTCCTAGCTACCTGCAGTGCGTTTCGGCGCAGCCGATAACCAAAGCCAGATGAAGAGAAGATTTTCTGGGAAGGGGTGACCTGGCATCTGGCTTGGGCCCCCTGGTGTGCATGAAGGGAAAGTGTGTTTTCAAAAGTTCCCCGACTTCCCAGAAAGGGACGGCCCATAAAATCACTTCATTTCCTACCAATGCATCCGTTTGTGTTCAACCAAAGTGTATGTCACCGTAGGATCCGAGCCTTCGAGTTCTGTCGGTTGCGGGACTTCTTGAGTCTTTTGTCAACATGGTGCAAATCAGAGTTTCTTTCTGCCAAGGTCGTTGCACCTATGAATCGGCTCTTCAGCTTGAGTGGCAAAAGACATGTTGTACGTAGGAAATTTTCACCGGAAAAATTACCTTCTTAAATACGATGAAACCTGTAAAACATCCACAGATATTTATTCGGGGTTGGTCCCTTTGAGAAAACATCAATATTCTCAAAATTCTTCGAACGAACTGTGTAAAATATTTCAATACTCCAAAAACTGAACCTGCTCTGCAACACAAGGAAAATGCCTCATTTAGCAATCATTGTACCTTTGTTAAGTTGGTAAGTTCAGTATGGCACTACATTTTAAATAATGATTATGGAATAAATCAATAAATTTTGTTAAATGACAACGACTCCTTACCACAAGAATATAATTATTCTTTACGGATATCCCCTATAACGGTTGGGGGTTCGACGTGTTGACCCCACGTCACCCCATTACTGGTTAAAGATCTCCACACCTCTAGGTAGGATTGTGGGAGGGACTGGCAGTCGGGAGATAGACCAAGGCCCTCCCAGGGCTGTCGAACCACGGGTTATTATTTATTTATAGATGATTAAATATATGTGCAACCTCACATGTCTTTCCAGTGACTTATTGCAAGGGTTTGTTATTGTACTTGACTCAACAAAATAAGCTTACTGTGTGAGGCAGATTCGTACGAACCAAAAAAATACCCAAAATAATAACAATAATAATAATAATTTACTTCAAAATTACAAAAATGTATTTACTTGTTCTTGTTTAAATTTTTGATTCTTCGAAAAGTTTGTTAACGAGTTGAGTTGATTTGGTGTTTTTAAGTCCACTTTATGCACAGTAAGGCTAATCGGGACTGGACCTACAGTTTAAAGTAAGATCCGGACCACTGTGTACCTCCACCCATGTATCGAACCCGGAACCCCTCGATTACAAGGCAACAACGCTATCACTGCGCAATCGGGGAGGCGGTCTTCACGATATCGAGAAAAATATGCGACTCGAGAAATCGTACAATTTGTGAAGATAATTACTTTTAACACGTTGCGTGTTTTAGACTGTTTCAATAGTAGAATAGATATTTGGTGCGAATAATACTACTTACCCGGAGATATGCGGCATCCTGCCACCATTATACTTATTTAGCGTGTATTGCGCTCTGATTCGGGACCAGTTGTAACTGTTTGCATATATGTGGTTTGCCGTTGCACAAGCGGTCGTTCTTCAATCTACTCAAGCTCAAAACACTGTTTGGACGCAACGGCAACACTCAACGCCCAACCCTGCCTGTTGTTGACCTGCGACTGCTAGGGGTAGAAAGACCGCTCCCTCAAAATTTCGAGAAACAACGAAGTTCTAGGTTCCTACACTGACATCCACTATAGCTAGAACCAGGAAAACTAGAAATAAATGTGCTTTTGGGTTTGTGCCACTCAAATTGAGAACAATGTTTCTAACTGAAAGAAAGAATTACTGACAAACTATTTTGCAATATTTGTCATGAAAGTAAAATTTTCAGCAAATGTAGAACAGTTTGCCGGGGCCACGTGAACGTTTCGGGGGGCCAGTGCCCCCCGTGCCCCCCTAACGACGTCCCTGGGTATTATAAATAAAACGTCGCATAAACTCCTCACAAATTTGCTTCTATCTGCACAAACTTGATGGCAATTTCCTCCAGGTGGAAAATACTCTATTCAGTATTTCAAACCCCCAAAATTTCAAGTTGAGCAAGCAGAATCGTAAATATCCCTCAAGGTCTTTTTCCAATTTATTATTTCTGTTTGATTGTGTATTATAATAGCGGTTTATAGTTTCTAAGTTCATGGAAAGTGTTAAATTGAAAACCTCTCACCGCAGCGTTTTTCGTCTAGTGGAAGGACCTACTCAAAGTTGGCTACTCTCACCTGGAGCCGAAGTGCAATGTTGCTAAGTTTACGATTTCGGGACTTAGAATTCTTTCGGGGCAGTCAAATAAGATGGTGCGAAGTGTACATTGTAAATTGTGTGAATCTAAGTTCTGAAATTCAACATAGACATGAAAACAAGAATAATGATCGTTGCAATAATACTTCCTCAGTTTTTCATTTCAACATTATTTTCCTCTCTATGCTGTTTAGCTATATCATACATACTCATATTTTTTTAAAAAAATATTAAATAAACCGTCATATAGATATATACGAGTAATTTTCGTCTAATTGTAGATAATGACCTCGTATTTCTTAGGTAGCCTATAATATAAATTTCTCTTCATTACTCCAGGAACAAACTTTGTAATTGCAAACTATAAGACAATTACCACATTTCAATGTTCTACTTTCAAACAATGAATTATTATTTGACATAATTGTTAATTATGATCTTGTTTCTTTTGATAATTCTCGACCATATATAAAAATATCTGCGTACACATTACGTTGATATTGTGTCATCTGTGGAGAAAAAATGTTACTATTTTACGCTATAATTTGTCCAAGGTTGTTAGAATAATTTAGATGCAAAATTTCTTGAAATTATCAAAACTAGATCTGAATCGAGCTCTTCAATATACTTGCATAAGTCGTGGATACTTTTAGGTTGCAACGAATCCATCGAGAGCCAGTGGGATTGTTATACCTAGAAATGCCCGTGACTACAAGAGCTAAGTCATTTACATATTGTCAAAAGTGCAGTAAATTTTCTTGGATGCTTCTTTACAGACCCGTAGCGAGCGTTAGGCTAAGGGGGCTGAGTCCTAGAGCGCAGTAGCGGCTGCTGCCTATTCGCGCACTCACACGTGCACACCCAAATAAATGTGCAATGTAATTGATTTTTACTATATTTATTTTGGGGTGTGCGGGACAGATTTTTTTGGTCGGGATGGGATTTTTTTTTTAATCCTGACATTCGGGAAGGGAAAAAAAAAATATTTCCTGATAGTTTTTGCATTTCTTGAATAAAAAGAAACAATGGGGTCGAATTTGACCCCATGTGGTCTTTCTAGGGTTAAACATGTCGTTAAGATAGAAAAAAGAAAGAGAAAGAAAGAAATATAGGAAGTAGTAAAAGGAAAAGGGGATTTTCGGTCGGAGGATACACACACAATAGGGAGCGATGGTGGTGATGTTTATATTGTATTCAATGGGCAACACTTCCTTCAAAAATAAGGAAAGGAGAGCAGCAAAACACCCACTTGGCCCTCCATATTTCAGTGTGGATGACCCTTTATCTCACTTAATCCTCATTACGTTGACAAAAATATTCAATACCAGTTGACCACCCAGCCCTAGATATATGAGGTATTTGCATTTTTGTACATCTTTCCCCAACCTTATGTTTTTGAATTCCTACAAGATAGCAGTAATAGCCCGAGTTTGCTTTACTAAAGTAAACTCGATACGTATATACTCCCTCTTTTCTCTCATTACATTTACTCGTATATGGTGTTATCGGCTGAGAGCCGACACAGCCTTCCATCAAAACTTTTCCCCAACTTGTAACCTGTCAATGTCTAGCATAATACACATTGATGGTCCAAAGCTTATAGAATAGAATAGTCTTCTTTTCTACTGAGGGAGGTTCAGCCTAGGGTTGCTCTACCACCTAACTCACACTTTATATATTTTTTCAATAGTAGCTTGTCTAAGTTTAGTATTTTTCAATCTCAGTCACACAGGATGGACTTTCTTGGTTTTAGAACAATTTTTGAGAATGGCTTCAGTATTTGTCAGTTTCAATATACACCCAGCAGCAAAAGAAATAGTAGGAACTTTGACCACCACTATTTTCGTTCAATCTGTTTTCCACAACGTGATAATGAATTAAAATAAAAACATCAATAAGCAGAGAACATAAGATTCGAATCAGCATAATTCCATTCCATAAAACACCACAGGCTGTAGAATAAAAAAATAATGAAAATAGTGATTTGGCCCTTTTCCTGTCATGGATTCCCGCCTCTTGAGCAATCATTTGTATGTCTGTATGGACATGAATTTCTTTCATTTTCTGGAGGAGGTAAAAGTTACTAGTCTGGTTTATTTTGCCGTTTCATGAATTTATTGGCCCATGAGGCCGAAACACGCCTGCTTAAATAAATACCATTCTATTCTATTCTATTCTATTGCAATTGTTCTGTTTTTTTTAAAATTCCAACCTGGATATAAATAAGTGGGCAAGTACACTCAAACCAAAGATGGGTCATTCCAAGTGAAATCAACAAGGTCCTCAACCTTACATTTTTTGATTAATTTGAAATTTGGCATACTGGAAGGGCCAGCTGAGGCAGGGAAATATGCAAAGTTGTAGATCCATATCTTTTGTTTTTCCAAAATAACAATATTTTGTCACATATACAAATGTATATGTGACACACATACCCCTCCCTTCCAAACACCAGTAGAAAAGCTGAAAGACACAAATGATAATCGAGCTAAAATACGTACTTCACACTGCCACTGCGGATGTCACACATTCACATTTTTTACTTCTTTACTTTGAATGTAATTATCATCAATTCTTAATTTAGCCAGTACTCTGCGATATTGTGTGTCTCAGTATTCCGGGACACACACGTGGAATTTTTGGTTACCAATGAGGCTCGCACCAGTGTACACCCTGAACTGTGCATGTTAAGTTGAAAATTCAAACTCTTTAGATTGAAACTCATTTAAAACAACTTTTTCCTCTTTCCATTTTTTGCTATGCGCACTAATAACTCAGTTGCCTATGGGAACGGACTTTTCAAGCATCCTGTATTTTTAATCTAAGGTGGCCACCCTAGGACCATGAAAACATTCAAGTATAATTATCTGTTTTCAAGGCGAACTTTCTAAAACTTTAAGGGTACAACCAGATGTTTTCCCTATTTCAACTTTTTGTGTTACTACCTTTCACCGCCCACCCATGCACACACACACACAAATATATTAACAATATAAAGGGTCTGTGTGATGCCAACGTATTCAAAAATTCTAATTCAATTCAATTACCCAGTGTATATCTATTATAATATTTAATTTACTTTAGTCACATATATTCAGACTTAAAATACATCTACAAACACAAGTCACAAATGTTATGGGATATACTAATCTACGAAAAATTGCAGCTTTCTCTTGTTTCCTCGATAAAAATTAAAGCTAAATTGTGAAATAAACTTACCTCAGGGCATTTGCAAATTCACGTCTACAGAGAAACATTCATGCAGAATTCCCAGAGCCAATAACTCACGCAGAATTCAAGGTGAGTAGCGGAAATGTAAATATCAGCTTCATGTACGTTAATTCAAACAATATTGTGTTTCATTTTTGTTATACTTTTACCTTTAAATTATAGGAATTTGTGTATCAAAATATATTATCATGCATTTCCTAACGTACCCCACACTAAATCTAACGTAACTAAGGATACCATTTTAAAATTTTGTAGTTATTGAATAATACTGTATGTAGGATATAAAATTTCTTTAAAAAAAAAATTGAAAACCAATTTTTGAGAAAATGTCTACATAAAGTTTTCTTTGCACCACCTTCAATTATTCTTTTATTTTAAGTTTGTGTTTTAAGTCCACTTTGTGCACAGTAAAGCTAATCGGGACTGGATCTGCAGTTTAAAGTGGAATCTGAACCACTATGTGCCTCCACTGGGTATAGAACCCAGGACCCCTTGATTACAAGGCAATGACACTACCACTGCACCATCGGGGAGGCCAGCCACCTTCAATTGTTTTTACCCTCTCATAGACATGCAATATCTCGTATGAAAGAGCCCTTCAAGACCTTTCCAATGCTATTTCACTCACTTCTATAGGTGCCCTAAGTCTAAATATTGCAATTTTAAGATGTTGAAAATAATGGTCAAAATTGCATTGTAATTTTGTAAATACCAAAGATATGGATCTACAACTTTGCATATTTTCCTACCTCAGGTGGCTCTTTCAGTACACCACATTTCAAATAAATCAAAATATGCAAAGTTGAAACGTGCCTCTTCATTGGCCACGTGGGATGGCCCAGATGTCTAGTATAGTCTGCTAGCTGGCTGGTCACTTTTCAAAGTAACCTCCAAGAATAAAACTCCTTTCTTTCAATACCATCAGTTTTCCCGCAGGTCCCTTGTTATGCAGTCCTTTTGCTTGAGCTATGTGCCACCTCTCCTCAAGGCAAATGCATTAGTACGTATTCTGTATTTGGGGCCAAATTAGTGGATTTCAACATGAAGCAATCCCAGAAAACAGGACAACTTGTGTATCTCTCTCTCAGTACCTTGGCTTATCACCATAAGCCATACTTGCACTAAAATTAGAACAATTTGACATATCCTCCTTATAAATAAATCAAAGATAAAAAAAATAATATAGAGCAGCTACACAATTAGTACTGATAAACTTACAAATAGCAAACATGTATTACTTTCTTATTGGTACACTCATAAAATTACAATTTACATCTTAATATTTGTTTTCATGATTGTCCATAATATACTTCCACTTACTTTTTAAACTGTAGTATACATTTTGAAATTTTTTGTGCATATGAAATTAACCTCTAGTTATTAAAAACTACACATTAACTATACAATTTCATCAAAGTTTTACATTGCACCTTTATCTACAAGTAGGGACCTTTCCTTTTTGCATTTAATTTATGCGAAAATTTGTGTTATTTTTCTAATTCTTCATTCCTCAAAATTCGCGTTCTCAACAATCTAGCTGTACTCAGCATTAAAATAACAAATGCAATGTTAATAATGCTTATTCTTAGCCCAATTAATTGAGTATTAAATGCTTTTGATACCAATAACATTCTTTTTTAACAATAAAGATTGTAAAAAGAGATTGTTCTACCGTAGAATGTGATTTACATTACTTATGTGACACCCAGGGAGAAGCATGTGATTCATCACTTCACTCAAGGTAAGGCATCTTTTACATAAGATTTACAATCACTTTTTTATGGGAACCAGAGATCCTCGTAGCTACAAGGTCAGCACTCATCTTTTCAATGTGTGGAATCATGAGTGTTCCAAAATTTCACTTATATATTAGGGATAGACAGATTAATCAGTACTTTATGAGTATCGGCCAATATGGGCATATCAGTGTATCGGTAAAATTACAGATTATTTTACTGATCCAATATATCTATAAATATCTCACAATTTAGTGCAATATTTTGCAATTTTGTTAAATTTTTTATAACAAAATTTCCATGCTCTACTTTTCTTAAAAGTAAATCTCGAGATATGTAGGTCTTTCGCATTGCAGTTATCTGCCAACACACATTTCTACATTTATTAAGGAGATGAGTGAACCATTTACATTCTTCAGGGATGACTTGTAATTTTATATCAGATCGGCAGAATATCTGTTATTGGTATCTGTAAATTTTATATTGGTATCAGCCCATTCCTAGTATATGTATAAACTTTGCTTGGTTATTCAAAATGTCCCCATATAAGGTGAAAAGTCAAGGGAAACCTACACTTACACGTGGTTTCATGTAGCTGTTGGAATAAAATCGTGTGCAACAATGCACCATACTTTTTTGGGGGGAAAAATTTTTGGAAAATGTGCACGTTATGCACCTACAAATATGGTACATTTTCTTTTAATGTCTAAAACAGAAGAATATTACATTTTCATGGTATATCCGAAAGTGTTAAATTAAAAAAAAAGCGGCCACAATTTGCATTATTTCACGATTTTGAATGTTTGAAAAATGTATTTCGTACATGTTACTGTACATACAAAACACTTTTTTGGAATATTAATATTTTTCTGTGTTATCGCATTTGTGAAAAATCAAGGTCCCTATCTATAGTAATGCTGTAGAATGACTACTCCAACATGTATTCTCACCATGGGACTTTCAAGGATGGTTTTCAGGCGAGATACAGTTAACGTAAAAAGGAATGAAATCAAGGTACCAACCAACAAATGAACCTTCAACAGCATCCAAGTTATTTTAGTGCTTGCAAAATGCCATGGGGTACTTTTGCAGCAAATATCCTGAAAGTTATGCAAAATTTACAATTTTAATTTCTTTTGGACCAGAACTGTGAGAGAAAAATTGATTTTGTTGTTAAATAATAAATATATTTTAATATCCTGGCATTTTTATTAGGGCCGAGCCAATACCAATGCAATTTTGTGTGAAATACCTGAATTTTGAGCATAGCAAGTAATTTAATATTCTCACGTAATTCTTGAATATTTTAAAGTAAAAATCTTGGTAAATTGATGCATATGGGAGTAGAGTGGAATACATACATATAAATATTCATTAATGTTTTAAACAACTTTTAATTATTGCAATTTTCAAGTTCCATTATCAGTTGGACTTGGTAAGAGTATCGGCATTGGCATCAGTTCAAAGTGGTAATGGTTCAGCCCTAATTTTTATGCCAATTTATGAATATTTTAAAGTAAAACTTTTGTAGATTGACATTGTATAGTTCCAACAGAATACTTATATATTATTGTTTACAAATTTTCTGAATATCTTTAAATTGTTATAATGTTCAAGTATAGGTATAGGGTTCAGTGGAATAAGAGCATTGGCATCAGTATTGGTTCAAAGTGGCACCAGCTCAACACTAAAAGGAATGTAATCTTTTATACACAGTTGTCTCAACTGTTTGTTTTAAAATGTGTATCCCTATACATTAACTTTGAACTTAAATATGATCAGCCAAGGGATTCTGAATATGCACTCATTGCATGAAGTTTTTCCCGTGATGCGGTGGTGTAGCCGATAGGGCATCTGACTGCCATGCAGGTCAGAGAGGCCCGGGTTCGATTCCCAGTGTGGGTGATCTAAGGTCAGAATTTTTACGGCCTTGTCCCCGCATAAAGCAGTTTTGGAGCTCACCCAGTCTCAAATCAAAGGGCACCTGGAGGCAACCCTGGGGGGTAAAGTTGACTGGAGCATGGTGCTGATCATGCACCTACTTTAAAATATTCACAAATTCACTTAAAAAATAGGGCTGAACCATTACCACTTTGAACCTCCAAAATGGCCAAGGTCGAGAATGTGTGAGGGCCCTATCCCCACATCCCCTAAACATGCCTTCATGGGGAACTTTAAGTTTACCTTACCCGTACTATGCCGTGGTGTATACTCCTGTAAGTGTTTTACTCAGAATTTCTAAATCAACAACTTGATGTTCTCTTCTGTTTCCTGTCACATTCACATGCTAATTATTACATAAAAAGAAAATAAAGAAGTCTGAGGTTATAAGTAAATAGTAAATATATCATTCTAAAAAAGAATTTGTATTTCACAATGTGGCTATGTGCACATTAAACACCTTATCTTACAAGACCAGCTTCACTTGTACATTATTTACAATTTTAAAAATCGGTAAATTAAAAACAACTTCTCTGTACAAAATGTTTTTTTGTACATTTAACTTTAAAAAGGTAGGTGCATATTTTTGGCTGGGAAGAAAAAAATATGTGGACAGGGAAATGTTAAGAAAGGAACACCATTTTACAGACATATACATTTAGATGTATATATATATAAAAAAAGAGAGGCTCAAAACAATATAAAGCACAATTAATGCAGAACACCTCATGTATTTTTAAAATAACAAGGTGCAGAGTGAACTCAAAATGAGATAAATAAATTAGGGTAACAAAAATGGGGATAAGAAAATGAAAGTGGAAGATGAAATAACAAAGACTGAACAAATGGCTTGTAATACCACAACTAGACAATGTCTTACATCTACACCATATACCAACAATATTCTGACCTACATCTATTCAACAAGTGGATGGCATGATTAATTTATATTCACCGGTGTTGTTGTTATTCTCTGTAATGTAAATTTCTTTCTTCATATGCCATTCAACTTTTTGTAACTCTCAATATACATTTCTGAAATGGCAAAATAAATGCAGCAACTCTTAGAACAAATTCATTTCTCCTATGCTTTACTTTACATTAATATTTATAGCCAATATTTTAATCAGCAGGAATTTCCTTTGTACATAACATGTATATATATATTAATAATTATTGCAGCCTAGCATAACTTCTTCTTCTTACAATGGATGGTATCTTTTAAGCAATTAGGCACACCTCTCAAATACAACACCATCATTTTCTGCTTCCAAAACATAATTCTCTGAAATTGAATGTAAAGTAATATCAACAAACCAATCATTTGAAGGCCATAACATATTTCTGCACATCCTAAAATGATGCAACTTTCCATTTAGAGTACAGCATAAATATGCCTCTGATGCAACATCACAGGTAAATTGAAAAAGCATACAGGTACATGTCAAAAATGTCAATTCTTCAGCATAGAGGCTGAGTTTGATTCACTTTAAATATATCTACGAAAAGAAAGTTGGGAAAACACTGATATTAACCATTTGTGACAAACAAGCCATTTGTTTATTTTCGGCTGAAAGTATTTCTGTTAAAATTGTTTAACAAATATGAATGTTTCCAAACCATACATTTAAAACAAAATATAAACTTACAAATATGTTATATTCACACCATTTCAACACTTACATATGTACAAAAATATGATTCATGTCTTGAACAGTAATTGACCTTTGTACACTAAATCTTTTCTGCACTTATATACTATGTCTATTAATACACTGTGCAAATATACAAGACAATCTAAAAGAGTTAAATAGTACAATGCACAATCATTCATAGATTCTTAACAACATGAACTTAAAAAAGGAATTTGATCAGATAGTTCAAAAACACTTGGTAATCTACATTTAAAAGCTTTCTTTTTAATATTATTCTTTTGTACAGGTCTTCAGACCATTAGTGCACAAAGTTTTTATCAAACTTGACAGTCATCATTAACAAATCAGATCACTATTTCAAACACCCATAGTTCCACCATTATCATCTAACTTCACAGCCTTTTTTTGTAGGCATGTCAGAATGAGCTTCAGCATCTGCAACCAAGTTCGTGGTTTCCTGCGTCTTCGGGATCACATAACCTTCATCACGCCTTGACAATTTCAACCTAATGGGAGTCACTTTATGACCTTTGTCATCCACAGGGGACGTCCGTACTTTGAACACAGAATTGTCTCCACTTTCCCGAGTTGTATCACTTGGAGCACTACTTGGTCTGTTTTCCTCGCTGTTCGAACTACCTGAATGTTTAGTTTCATTAGGATTTGTTTCTGGTGGTGCATTACTAGTTTCACTAGTATTAACACCACTTTTAGAAGTAACACTGGCACTAGCACTTCTTTTACCGATACGGATTATAAGTTTTGGTGCGTTAACATTTTCTTTTTGTATTATTTCAACGTGGGGAATATTTACAGGGTCATCAGTTGCACAAACAGATTTTGTAGTCCTATCTTCTGAATCACTTGGTTCCTTGGTCTTTTTACCACTATGAGGACGCTTACGGCGAGTTCCGCTGTATTCCAGACTTTCCTTTTTCTCCTCTTCATCGAAGTCCGCCATTATCTGCTCCCGGAATTTCATACTTTCTCGCTTCAAATCCTCGACCGATAGCTTCTGCATTGATGACTGCAGTCTCTTCTTTGGTGGCTGCGAACGAGTCTTTCTCAACGAACTGTCGTCACCCAATTTCTGATCGTCTGCTATATTTATTTCACTATACCTTTCCCTTAATTTAATTTTTAATTTAGGTGCAGTGGCAGGTGGTTTATCTTCCTCTAGGTTCCGAGCCTTTGGTGGTCTACCCCTACCCCGCCTTGTCCCATCCATCACACCCTGCCCTTGTGAACTGTTCGTGGAACCCACACTACTACGTCTCCTTTCTATTTTATCTACCGAGTAATCGTCACTCGCATTCAACGATATATCTAAATGTCTCAACTCGCGTGGCACTGCCTTTTCCTTCTTACGTTTCTTTTCCATGTTGGCATCAACAACAGCTTTGTAGTCTTCTTTAGTTGGGATGCTTGTCATTGATGCCACAGCCTTAGGAATGGTGATCACGGTACGATTCACGGGGGTGGTTGTTGGAGTGGTCATCTGAGATGTACTCGATGACAATGCTGCACCATCGTCCATATTCATGTCCTGGTTCCAGTACTGCCTCAACAGTTCCTTCTTGCGCATTCGTCTTAGATTTGATGTTCCAGATGATGCACTGGACACTGTTGAAATGTCAGCAGCTGGAGGACGGGATGACGCTGATGTATAGTTTGCATCCAAGAAAGGTCCTTTGATCTTTACTTTAAGTTGGTTTCGCGAATCAGAAAGAGACGTTTTAAGTATCACTGATTCAGTACTGGTAGTTACACTTGAAACAACCACCGATGGTTGAGATTGCACTGCACTACCACCAGTAACAGGTGCTGACGCAGCATCCGCTGCTTCATATTTATTTCTCTCCACAGATGCATTGCTTGTGTCCTGATTAGCTGATTTTGAGCTTACGGTTTGATTAGTACTTTGAGCAGAATCAGAAGGCTTGCTAGTAGGAGTATTTTTATCTCCTCCAGCCAGTGCAGACACCAACTCCCTATCCAAATCTTCATCGTAATCTGCCAGGTGAGAAGCTGTTGATGAGAACGCAACTGGTAAGTCTCCACTTCCATGAGATCCAAACAATTGATTCTGGTAAGATGGCACTTGGGATCCTGATTCATATGTAGAATTGCTACTGTACGTACGCATATCTACTGGACCAGGTAGAGGTGGTTGGAGATCAGGGAAATGTACTCTGTATCCAGGAAGATCTTGCACTGTCATGTTATTGCTATGAGCATCCACCGAGGATGGTGGTGGAGATTGTAAAGAGTTCACATCGTATCTTAATTTAGAATTTTGAAGATTAGAATACTTGACACTATTTGATGTTACGCTACCATCAGATTCTGAGGGAAGTGTCGAACTTGGAGTGGAGGTAGGTGGAACAGAATGACCATGAATATCATCCTGCACAGATGATTTTCGACTGTCGTGCACATCTGTTGAGCGTCGTCGTTCTCTCATCATGCGTAGATTTTCTACATTTTCCCGCACTTCATCCTCTTGGTCAAAGTCATACACTGTTCCAACAAGTTCACTAGGCACACTGTTGACTTTACCCTCCATACCAGAATATCCCCGTCCTGGACTTTGTCTTTTTCCACGGCCTCTACCCACACCCTTTCCTGCTCCCCTGCCCCTTGTACTAGTCCGATTTGGATTGTACATGGACCTATTAACAGGTACTTTAGTAATACTTGGAGTCCGTTTCTCTTTTATTTTCAACCTCGATGTTGGCAATGATTCTTCTCTTTTAAGTGGGAACTTGTTTGGCACAAAGCGAGCTGACGCTCTTGTAGGTTTTGCTGGTGATTTCTTGTTTGTGTCTTCCAACGGGATATCCACCGTTTTGCCACTAAGTATTGCAGCAGGCATAGGTGTTGATACAATGGGCATTGTGGGTGCAGGGGATGGTGGTGGGGTAACATGCGGTGTAGATGCAGCCATGCTGTTAACAAGATTGTCGGTTGCGGTAGGTTTTACAACAGAGTTTCGTCTGCTGCCTGGTTGTGCAGGCGAGAACGGCGTTGCAACAGGGACAGTGTCAGCCTCGCAAATTGGAGGAGGAAGAGAAGAGTTAGGGTAGGGCAAGCTGGGTGGCATTTCTGAAGGCAAGTTTGCTGAAGGGACGGTACTTGGAGAAGGAATTTGTTGTTTCGTTGGCATTTCTTCCTCCATGGGGGACCTGGCTTTTTGCAGAGGCAGGTGGGAAGGATATGGAATACCACATCCATCCTCTGGCTTTGGCACTGACGTTGCTGATGTTATGGCTGATGGAATTAATGACTGCGAAAATGGGACATTGAAAGGAACTGCTGATTGCTGAGGTAATGCTGGGGTTTGGTGATGTCCTGGTATAGGTGTAAACAGAGTTGGTGATGTTAGTGGAGGGGGGAATGGTAACTGAGGGGCTAATGTTGCACTGCACGATGACAGTGGAGGTCCAGAAGTTGGGTAGAGGCTTGAGGCACCAGGCATAAAAGCTGCCAAGTTTGCAGCTTCTGTTGTCATGACAGAACTTGTTGAAAACAGCGATGACACAACTGAAGGTGGGTATGAGCCTGCGACAAGAGATGCTGAATATGGTACCGTGGAAGTCGAAGTGCACGTAGTTGGCATAGTCGCCGCTGCGGTGTGTGATGAGATACCAGAATATGGAACGTGAAGAGGGAGATCGGGAGTGGCCACTTCTCTTTTTGATTCTTGCATCTCATCTCGGTGGTGAGAATGACCCGATGACGACGACGACAGTGAAGATGATGATGATCGGCGAGAGGGAATCATAACATTGTCTGCCCATTTGCCTCTATGCAAATCCAAATATGACGAATCTGTTTCGTGAGTGGGTATGAACTCACCGCTGGGTGGTACCCAACGTTCATCTGCTTGTGCCGTGTTGCTTTTATCCAGCTTCTCTCTGCCTGGAACAGACCCCTTCGGAACATCAAGCTGCACTGTTGGATAATTAGTAGTGTTCCTTGAATTGTAATTCTCTCCAGCACCTCCCATGTTGTTACCACTTCCAGTACCACTGCCGCCACATGCACCACCTGGTACTTCATTTTCACCAGAAGCCTCAACCGGCAGAACAGCTTTTGCTACCGGCTGAGAAACATTTTCGATTTCACTATGAGCAACAGTGTCATCAGCCTTTTTCGAATCTGCTTTGATTTCAGGTTCATTCTGTTCCTCACGTTTCTCTGCAAATTCTTGCTGGATTGTCATTTCTTCTTGTACGGTGCTATTGGAGCAAACACTTGTAGATTTCTTAGCATAATCTAATCTCAATTTTTCTACCAAGTTTAATGTCTCTCTCGCATTGTCCTCTTTAGAATCTTCCTTAAATAAAACTTGATTGTCAAATGAAAATGACAATGGAGGTTCAGTGTCATAATTTATAAATCCATCATCATTGATCCCTTGTCTATCAAAATCAAGAAAATCACAAAAATCAAGCAGGGTCTTATCTCGATATGGAGACCTCTGTTGATATTGTTTATGAGGATGCAACTGAGCAATTGAAGGAACTTTTCTGGAATATAATTCATGCTCTGGAACATCAAACATATCTCGGCTTGGATCCAAATAGGCTTTATCCAAATGGGGCATTGCAGATAATAATGATGCACTAATATTTGGTTTGGAAATTTCTGTTTGGTGCGGTGGTGATAAAGCAGGGGGAATATTTTCCTTTGTGACCTTAGGTTCAGACACTTTTGCATCCACGGTCTGCACATCATGACTCTGGCCTTTAACATCCACTGGTTTCTCAGGCAATTGTTTTGTGCTGTTCTCAACAAGATTGCCCTCGGCACTAGCAATTTCGTAATGTTGTTTAGATGCATTTTCATGTTTCTGTTTGTCATCAGCAACTTCAAGATGTGGTATAACTGTTGTATCATGACCTGCCACTGAAGGTATTTCGGCTGACTTCTGGGGAATCTCTTCACCTGATTTTGTGGCCTTTTCACGAGATGGTTTTGTTGTCTTATCGTGGGGCAATTTTCCAGCTGTCTCAACACCTGACTTTGCAGTAATTTCATGAATTAGTTTTGTGGCAATGTCATCAATTGTTTTTGTAGCTGCTTCATGAGTTGGTTTAGTTGGAATTTCATGACTTGACTTGACTGTTGCTTCTTGCATTTGTTTTGCAGAACTATCAGCTGCATGCCTTCTAGAAATTTCACGGTTTTGCTTAACAGTAACTTCAGAACCACTCTTCTCACTGGATTCAAGATTTTGTTTCAAATTATCTGTTTCATCATCAAAAGCTTCTTGTGTCTTCCTTCTAGATTTTGGCATAGGTTTCTCTTTCTTCTTATCTTCTGAAACAGCAGTGGCATTATGCACTTCACTAGATTTACCTTCAGCAATAGTCTGAGTGTCATGACCATATCTTCGTGCACGATCTGTACTTTCCTGAGTACACGTATTTTGTCTCTCAGCTTTCTTTATTACAGATTCTTTTTCATTGTGCTTTACAGCCATTTCAACATCTTTCACAGTTGCAAGGGCAATTCTTTCGGATTTCTTTCTTGGAGATTCTTTATTAACATCTTGATCAATATTCTCAGAAAATTTCTCATTACTTCTTCTAGGTGTATTTTCCCTTCTGTTAACAGTCTGTGAAACTGTTTCCTTTTCCGCCAATTTAGATTGTTGTAAACTTTGTGTTTCTTTTAATGGTTTCCATGAATTATCTCCATCGCCTTTAGATGTTAATTTTCTGGCTGCTTGCTCGGCAATTTCTTTGGAAGCCTGCAGTTTTTCAGCAACCTTAGGTGATACATGCTTCTCACTTTGTTTGCTAGTATGATCTTTATCTTCTTTCCGAGGTGCATCATCTGGTTTCTTCTCAGGAATAGGCCTCCAAGTTGGTTTCTTTGGTGAAGTTACCTCAGATTTACTTTCTGTCACCTTATCGCTTGTTACCGGTGGTTGCTTCTGCTCATCTGATTTCCTTAAATCTCTCCCCACCCTATCTATCTGGTGTCTCTTGACATCTTCTGATTTCTCATTAGCTTTTTGTACTTGTTTTTCATTACCTTTCTGAATTTGGATTTCATTTAACTTTTGAGCCTGCTTATCACTGGCTTTTTGAACTTGTTTGTCTTTGTCCTCCTCCCCAGATCCCCTCACCGCCTTCTTTTTCTCACTGCTCGGCGGTTCACTGCCGTGTTTCACTTTCTCCTCAGCTTTCTTGAGCGAAGCTGAACTGTGATCAGAGGACTTGCTACCCTCTTTGCCGCCTTCAACTGTTTCAGAGGTTCGATGCAAGGAGATGACCTTTTCATTGAGTGTTGTGCCAATTTTTCTTGCTTCTTCGTTCTCAATTGATTTTCTCGTTCTTCCTTCATACTTTGATTGTTCTTTCTTGTTGTCATTTGACCTTTTCTCAGCACTTGATTCTCTCTCTCTTCGCTTCTGCTCCTCAATTCTCGTAGAATGTGTCCGGTTTCTGGATTCTTTGCTGGTTGGTTCTTGATTCCAGCCTCTGTCTGGACTGCTTTCCCTTTCGGAGGAGTCTCTACTTTCGGACACAGAGTTATCTCTTGGTCCACCGTCAGCATTTCTGAATCTATCACCTGAGCTTGATCGTGATTTCTTGAAGGTCTTCTCCCTCTTTTTCTTTCCCAGTTCTTCTTTGGCTCGTGGTTCATCTCTCTCAACAAACGGCGGCTGAAATCCAAGTTCAGGCCGCCCGTCGGAAGTTTTAAGCTTCTTATCAGGGGCCCTCTTGAATTTCTTGCCAGCCAATTTGCTATCTGTTTCTCTGCCCTCTGCACTGTCTGGGAACTTGGATCTGTTTCTCTGTGTAACTGCAGCTTTTCCATGTTGATAAGTTTCTCTGTTTCTGTGGCCTGGTTTCCTTCGAACAAACTTGTTCTCATCCTTCTCTTGGTCATCATCCTCCGATTCACTACCTTCAGAACTGCTGTGGTCAGACTGGTCTGCCTTGTCAAGAAAGGGCCAGTCCGATTCAGTCCTGAGGGTGCTTTTCTTGTCATGAATAGTTTTGTTCTTTCTATCAACAGACTCGTTGCTTTCCTTGGCCACATGTGCATTGAACGAATCTGGTGTGCTTTTCTTATCTGATGAAACTGGTTTGTCCATTTTTCCATCTTTTCTTAATGGTTTTGGTGCTGGCTTTACTTCCTCTTCCTCTTCACTTTCGTTCGATGATGATGATGATGACGACGACGATGCAGAAGTAGAGGAAGTACTACTATCGGAAGAGTCTGAGAACAAAGCTGAAGTCATTTTGGACCGAGAAAGCCTTTTATTTCTTGAATCTTGAATCTTAGCTGCCTTTTTGACTTTAACGATATCAGATTCCTTTATATGTTTCGAGAGTTCAAGATCCTTCTTGGGTTTCAAACTATTATTACCATCTTGTTCTTTCTTTGACTTTAAGTTATCTAAATCCTTAAGGTCTTTCTTTACCTTTTGTGCATCATTATCTTTTTTCAGCTTGGTAATATCAGATTCTTTCTTCACTTTCAGGCCATCAGTTTCCTTCTTAACCTTTGATGTCTCAAGGTCTTTCTTTGCTTTAAGCATCTCAGGATCACCTTCTGCCGTAGACACTGGTTTAACCATCCCACTCTTGATGTGTTCTGCAGCCTTCTTAGCAGCCTGTCTTTGAGGTACATAAGCTAAAATTTCCTGAGGATCACTTAGATCTTTATCAAAATCATAAATATCACTTGAGGACCTTGTATCTTTTGTGCCCCTGGACTCTCTTCCTTCCTTAGCTCTTTGTCTTTGAAGTCTTTTTGCTTTCCCATCATCATTCAGAGCAAGAGATGCCTTGAGGGTTTCTTCCAAGATAATCTTTTCATTTGTGCGTCCCTGAGAGTACCGTATACATTCTGTTGCCTTCTTTGCTGCTTGCCTTTGTGGGACAATGAGATCTGTGGGATCATACTCTTTTTTACGAGATGCTTTAACATTCTCCTTATCTTTAATCAAGTCATCATCCATTGAATCATCATCATCATCATCTTTATTTTTGATCTTTTTGGTTGTTTTTACTGATCTTGAATTTTTGTGCTGAGAGAATTTCTCTACTTTGGTCTGTATTTTTGTTGAGAATTCTTTAACTGCTGCTTTTGTACGCAATATATGCTGTTGATTATCACTCTGCGTGTTTGAGGATTTGTCTTCGTTTTTACTTTCAGATATTTCGCTTTTCTGAGACACCTCCGAGTCACTGTCCGAATATATGGTATTAACTTTATGAGAATCACCTTTAGAACTTTTAATAGGTAACAAACCGTCACTATCACTTTCAGTTATGGACTTTTCGCTTAATTCACGCTCCATTTGCCTCAAGGTTCGACTTGGTCGCGATGGCCACACGTTCTTATTTGGTTTTGATTCCTCTTCACTCGAAGAGTCAACTTTTGTCCGTGAAATGAAAGATTTCTTGTTTCTCCTTTCACTTTTATTGCTGTTAACCCTACTCCTATTTTGTGTCCTCTGTCGACGAATATCACTTGGGGATGGGAGCTTTGGTTTTTCTTCTTCTGTCGTTGATTCACTGTCTAAACTCATCACTGACTCGGATTTTTTCTGCAACATTATATTAGCTATTGGATTAGTTTGCGAACTAGACCGCACCATAATACTTCCATCTGTTTCACTGCCACTAGATAAACTGTTGTCATACAAGCTGTGTCTTCTTCTGCTCGCACCATTGAAATACATTCTTTTGTATGGGTTTTCTAACGATTTCTTTGTACTTCTCACTAACCCGTTGAGGTCCTTCTTCTCTTCCACCGCACTTCCGGAAATCCTTGCCATGATCAGATCGAAATCCTTCATGTGGTCTTCTGCGTCTGCGTGGGAGTAAAGATGGTCGTATATAGATGGGCCGTGATTTGCTTGAATGACAGCTTCCATCTCTACAGATGACAGGGAACACTTTTCATCCACCAACACCCCCACTTGTTTATGGAATGTTTGTTCACGCATTTTGAAGTAAGATCTTGACAACTTCTCTCGGCGACTCACCATATAACACAAATTGCGCACCTGAGGAGAAGAAGGAAAACAGTGTATTTCTCTGTCATGACACCCACAACACACTTCTATTAAATGTATAGTATGGATTATTTTGTAGTGGTGAGCTGTTACCACTTTCAACAGACACCGATATTCTTACCAATTCCCATCGATACCGATATCAGTACTTGAAAATTGTAACAATTAAAAGTTGTTAAAAATATTAATATTAATGGGTGATTATTCTACTACAGTTATAAGTATCAATTTATCCTTGTTTTCTATTCAAACGTTAGATAACATAATATTGGTACAAAATCAATAGAAATTTTGAATTTTGCACAACTTCCAGGATAATTTGACTTTGTGAAAGTGTTGCACGACATTTTTGCAAACCCTGCGAAAGATCAAAACTCTGGGAAAGTATCAGCTGGTATCATTAAATGAAATCCACAGATACAGATACCACTTGTATCAGCCAATATCGATATATCGGTATCGGCTCAGCCCTATAATTTTGGGCCAACATTCATGTCCCTTGTGCAAGGTGCATTTCTCAAGGGTGAACATAAATCCTTCAGGGAAAAGAACTACACCATTTGGGCAAACACAACTCAACATTAGGACTGAGCCAATTCCCTATGGTCAAAATGTTTCTCGACAGTTCAGCAGTCTAATTATCCTGGAAATTAAGCAAATTTTGAAGTTTTCATTTATTCTGCAATAGTACTGCATGAAAATTTGGATTTTGTGATTAAATTACAGATATGGTACAGTGGATTTTTCTCTCTTCTTGAATGTACGCATTGCTTGCATTGTAGAATTATTTCTCTTTTAGTCTACGGTTATTACAAGCAGAAAAACTAGGGATGGGACCGATTAATCGGTACTCTATGGGTATCAGCCGATATAGGTATATCGGTGTATCGGTAAAATTACCGATTATTTTACAGAACCGATATATTGATAAATATCCGATAATTTAGTGCAAAGTTCTGCAATTTTGTTGTAATTTTTATGGATAATCTCCATGCCCTTCTTTCTAAAAAACTAAATGTCTAAATATTCAACTTCTTTTGCACTGCAGCCACCTTGAAACACATTTTTTAAGGAGGTCAATGAACCTTTCAGGTTCTTCAAGGACCATTTCTAATTTAATATCGGTTATCGGTATCGGTAAATTTTATATCGGTACTTTATCGGGATCGGCCAAAATTTCATATCGGCCCATCCCTAATAAAAACACAGGTCTTGGTTGTGATATTTCAGAAGAACACACACAACCTCAATTTTGTAATAATTGAACAACAATGTAACATTGACAACATCCATTGTATAACTGATTCTGTTTTGTTAAAAATTTGCAACCATTGTTATACAGGGTGGCCAATCCAGGACAATGATAAAATTCAAGTACAATTCCCGGTTTTCAAGGTGAACTTTCCAAAAATCCAAAGGTACAAGCAGATGTTTGTTCTATTTCAACTTTGCGTATTACCGTCTCTCACCACCCACACACATACACAAATATATTAACAGTATAAAGGGTTGTGCGATTCCAACGTATCCAAAAATTCTAATTAAATTAAATTAAATTGAACGATACATATATATTTAAAATATTCAATGTAGGGTGCGGAGTTTACATTTGTGATTTCACACTCAGATTCAAAATACACCTCAAACACAAGTTACAAATGTTACGGTTTATATTCTAATCTATGAAAAATTGTTAACTGTATAAGAATTTCAGACTAAATTTTACTTTATCAACATCAAGGTATCTTCTGTCTGTCAGATTTTGAGAGAATTTTGCTTTATTTTCCATGCAGCTTTCTTTTCCTTCCTCGATAAAAATGAAAGTTAAACTGTGATAAAACTTGCCTCAAGGCATTTATAAACATGTATAAATTAAATGGGATTTGGATTAATAAAAGTTGCAATTTTTCACGTCTCCGGAGAAAAATTCAAGTAAAATTCCCAGAGCCAATAATTCACGCAGAATTCCTAGAATTCAAGGAATTCCCGGTGAGTAGCCACCTTTTATAACTGTATCTTTAATCTAACTAAAAATAAATGTCTGATGAAGGCAGTTTGTGTTCTCAAGAAACGTCACAACGAAAAACTGTGTATGCTTGTACTAACCGTAGACTACAAGAGAAATAATGGTACAGTGGAACCCCGTTTTTACATTCAATCTTGATGGTCCCAACATAGCAAAATGTTACAAAATTTGTCTCAATGTTAAATTTCCCACATTTTCATTTCTTTCAGCTTGGTCCCCTGAAAAACGTAAAATTGAGGTTCCACTGTATTGGTTCAAAGTAGTATTGGCTCAGCTCTACTAAACATAGCTACCAATTTTTGTGTCTTGTTGTTTACATAAGGAACAATACAAGCAACAGTAAAACACTATCTATATTCAGATGCATAAAAAAGAGACACATTTCTATTTTAGTGACAATAGAGAAAATATTCACTCACCCTTTCCAAATCTTGACGAAGCTGAACAAACATCCGCATCTTCTCCAGATCGGCTTGCTCTTGTTGACGAGTGAGGATGTCCACATCTTCAGCTCTTGGAGCTAACAAAGGCTTGTTGAACCCAGCCTGTAAGTAATAAATACCAGGTAATGATAGGAACTCTCTAACAACCATCTCTCACAACAGAATTAGAATAGAAACACTTCAGTATTAATCATGCTACTGCTACATCACAAAAAAATCATATTGCAATCTATAAACAATGTATTCAACCAGGAGAATACATTCAAAAATTCAACGCATTGCTATATTTATTATTTTTCTTTTGTGCACTATGATACTGAAGAAACTGCAACGAACTTGAGGAATAAAGAAATAAATTGGCACTTTGAAATGATTGTTAACTTGTGTTGTTATTGAGATGTGCTGTTATGTATGTGTGAAAAGAGTAACTAATTTTCTTATAAGATAGTAGCTGCCAGTGATGCTACTTGAGCACTTTTATCAAAATGGCCCGTTGTGATGTTGTCCCCCCCCCCCCCCAAGTCTTAGTCCGCTACTGCACTGTGCTAAATATTCAGGACTGAAAAAGGTAAACACACAAGTAAAGGGTGCGGCACGTAAAACCAGCCTGCTGTAATCCCGATGTAATTGCTTTGCTAATGAACATGTAAAACATCTAAATGAACATGTCAACAGAAGATGGCGTTGCATGAGTTACTAATTCTGTTTCTCACCAACAGGTGGCTTGTGAACCCGTGGTCGAGTGAAAGCAGTTGAGAATCAGGCCTTGTTGGGTGAAGCCGTGATAATGCCGTATTTGATTCCTGAGCATGTTGCAATTGTTGAAGCTTTTGTGCACACCGGATCCTTTGTGCAAACAAGGAAGTTGTTTCAGGAGAAATTTCCAGGACGTCCTGTCCCAGCAAAATGCACAGTACAGGATTTGATTGGGAAATGGAGGCGTACAGGATCTGTTGCAAATGCTCCCAGGGACAGACGACCATCTGTCTGCACACCTGAATTACGGAGGCAGGTGCAGAACATAATGGCGAGAAGTCCTCGTAAATCAACGAGGAAATTAAGTCAACAGGTTCCAGCTAGTGAGCGAAGTTGTAGACGTGTGTTAAGGGCGCTGAAGTTAAAACCTTACCGGATAAGTGTAGTGCAACAACTGAGGGAGCTTGACCCGGGGAAGAGGGTGGATTTTTGTTCATGGCTATTGACGAATGTTGCCAGTGGTGTTTTGGATCCATTGATGCTCATCATGAGTGACGAGGCGTGGTTTCACCTGTCAGGATACGTAAATTCCCAAAACAATCGCTATTGGTCGTCACAGAATCCACACGTAATCCACGAGCAGCCATTGCATGACGAAAAGATTGGTGTTTGGTGTGCCATTTCCGCACAACGCGTTATGGGGCCCATATTTTTTGAAACCACAGTAGACAGTAATGTGTATTTGGGAATTCTGGAAGAGTTTTATGAACAATTGACAGAAGAGGAGCGTCAGTTCTGTTACTTTCAGCAGGACGGATCAACAAGCCACACATCAAATGCTTCACTATCCCGTGTGCATGAAATGTTTACTCCAGAGAGGACAATTAGCAAAGGCCTGTTGCCTCTTCGGTCACCCGATTTGTCAACTTGTGACTTTTACTTGTGGGGAATGTTAAAGGGGAAAGTATTCGAAACAAATCCACACACAATTGAAGAACTCAAGACCTCCATCCAGAATATCATGAACAGCATCACCAGTCAAGAATTAACAAAGGTGTACATGAATCTCCAGAAACGTGCTCAGACGTGTGTTGAAGTGGGTGGAGGACACTTTCAGCATCTACTGTGAAGGTGAGAAATCTTAACACACAACATTAAATTTCATTTGGTGTATTGCTTTTGTTTGATTTTGTTTTAATTTCACTTAATCATTCAAATTGTTCATCTAATGATATCTTATGAAGGAACAGGCTGGTTTTAAGTGCCGCACCCTGTAGTATCTTTCCGGTTATTCTTTTGTATCTGGTTCTCAACCACATGGAACACAAGTGACTAAATGGAAAGTGTGTTTTCAATTTCCAATCCTGGCAAAACATATTTAAACATTCAATTTCCAACACTTTTCCATGTTTTTCAACATTTCTACAACAATTCCCTGAAACCACTCTAAATGCTTAAGGTGAAGAGTGACAGTTTCGCACCAGTTGTGCATTTATTTCATTATCGGCCGAATGGGCACTGCGCCTCATGTTGCAAGTGGAAGCATTTCTTTAATGTTGATTATTAAGCTGGACACAATATTTAAATAATATGATGAATAAGAATTTTTCAAATCCCATGTATTCCTTATGGGGAATCAACTTCAAGTTGCAGATAATTAAATGGAAGTTTCGACTTTTCTGCCTGTCAATTACACCTTTAATCCATCCTCATTCCATTGATATTTTTCTCTATGCCATTGGAAGCTTATATTCCCAAGAGAACAAATAAAATAATACTCCCACAAGTGTAATGCATTTCTCCTTGTTTCCTATGGCCATCCTGGCAGTGTTGCCAAACCCGATGTGCATTAAAGAGCTAAATTTCACCTTAAATGGAGTTAAAACTGACTTTCAAGTAGCTAGATTTTCGAAGACAAGATAAAGTGCCTCCTAGGGTAATGCTAGTTGTCAAAGGGGGGGGGGGGAGGTGTTGCTATTACTGTTAACTTTAAAGTAATGGCAATTCATTCTTAGTTTTCAGTCTAAATCTGGCAGCATCATCCATCTCAATAATCCACTGATGGTCATACTGAATCGAAAATAAAGGATTCCTGGATAACAATATTATGTCATCTTTAAGAAAGTAGCTGGGGAGGAGGTAATCAATAACAATATCACATGTAAAATGTATATTTATGGCAAAAGTTGGTCTAAGTGAACCGGAGCCTGTGACGGCACCATAGTTTTGATTGATTGAGTTGGTGTTTAAAGTTCACTTTATGCACAGTAAGGCAAATCAGGACTAAACCTGCTGTTTAAAGTGGAATCCGAACCACTATGTGCCTCCACCGGGTATCGAACCCAGGACCCTTTGATTACAAGGCGAACGACACTGATGGCACCATAGTGGGGCAGGCACCCCAGTTCTCTTTCTCTCTCTCTCACCCACACACAGACACAGCCAAACCACTGCACAAAAGACCCAGACCTGGCTCCAAAAGAGCTAAACTGGTAATAGTGCTAATAGTGCTCGCAGCTGCTGCAGAAGGTAGGACCTTGCGAAAACCCTCCCTCTTGCCCTTAAACTATAAAGAAATGTGTAGGTCTACTTTCAACAAATAACTTACTTAATCTAACTAGGAAAGAAAACATTTTGATCTTCGTCACACACCACACGGAAACAAGAAATAAATTGTCTAACTCAAAACAGAGAAAATTTCCATGAATAAAGGTAATTGAAAACTGAATATCAGCGTATAAGACGCACACTGCTTTTCAAAACTATTTATCAAGGGAAAAAGTGTGTCTTATACACTGGCAAATATGGTAGTTTGTCAAGTTTTAAGACTTCTTGCATGTCCTTTCTTTCAATCTTTGTTCAAAAATCTACTTTTAGTGCACTACAAGCAAAATGATCACTTTTCCAGAAACAGTAAATTTTCCTGACATTTCCATGATGTTCGCAGAAACAATCAATTCCCGGACTTTTCCAGGATTTCTAGGTTTTCCAGACTGGTACACATCTTGTAGAATATGATATTACTTATGCAAGAGATGTTCTCTGTAAAATTTTGCTAAATCCATGCTGTGCATGTTAACTTGCAAATCAATCCTTTTTTTGAGAGGAAATTTCAGTTTTTCATTTTACTACATTGAATTAAAAGCAAACATATTCATTTCAGTGAATAATGTATCCTAAACTTTGATATTTTTTCCCCGGAGAATCAAATGTAATACAGCTGATCTCTACGGTGGAGTGGCTAGAAGACACACTACAATGCCAGGGGTCTTGAGTTCAAATACCAGCCTGGACATGGGTGTTATTTGTGTGGATCTCTTCATGAACTTCATCATACCATCACTCTCATCCTCATCTTTGTGATTAGCCAAAGGTGGCAGGAAAGTGATGCTAAATATCAAAAATGAAATCAAATGTAATACTGGGCAATATAATTAAGAGTTCATGTGGTGGGGCTGCCATTGTCAAACATAATAACTCCAAGGTCAAATATAATAACTCCAAGCAGTCTGTGACAGAGAAAAAAAAATCTTTTAGCATGTTTAATGTTAGTTCTCTTTAGAAACCATGAAAAAGTGTAATCAATACTTTTTGACTTTATTACTCTGTGGAAAAAAATATATCCTGCCTGTAGTCATGCAGCATTGTATCAGTGCTACACCAATATCCATGCAGAAAAATATATTGGGAAGCATGATGTCTAAACTTACCTTTCGTTTCAATTTCCAATAGTTGTATATGAACTGAATGCCTTCAGCATCCACATCCAATTGTTGCGTTACATCTTTCGGACTGACATGCTTGAAAAACTCAGCTTCGATCTCTTGCAGCCTATAAAATGTAAAAATGATATCTTTAAGTACTGTTTCATTATAATATTTGTACTGCACTATGTTATGTTAAATGAACTGTTGTTAATTAGACGTAAGCCAGTTACCAACTTATTCCGTAAACTTACTTGTAGAGTTTACATTAATTTCGGTGGACTCTCCTGCCATCTACTTGGGAACTTGTTGCTTCACTGCTGGGCAGGCTTCCAGTTCCTGTTACTTAGAAGTGCTAGTGTAGCCATTGCAAAAACTTAAACCCAGCACACGCAGCAAACTGACTACACATTTAGTGTTTCCGATAAAAATGAAATACGCATGCTTCTAATAATGTTCTATTAACATTACACAATAATATAGAACCAATGTCACAAACATTCAGAGCAAAGAAGTGTCCTCACATCAGTTAAGATGAGTAAATCATATGATGGTTGTGTCCTGAAGATATGCATGAGGGCAAACTTGAATGTTTTCCTATTACAAGAATGTTATATTATGAGTTGCCAGTGTGCCAGTAAATGATAAACCCATACTGTAATGGCATCAATGACAATTCATAATGAAATATAAACAATAAAAATTCTCCTGATAAAATCTGGCTACAGCCTGGATGGCCTGGAATGGCTACAAGTTCCATGGTGCATTGCCATGACAGGGTTCCTACACAAAATCATGCAATTTTTCCCAGGACATTTCCAGGACTTTTCAAGGATTTTCTACAATTGCTCCAGGACAAGTGTAGAAAGTAAGCATGGCAAAATACAAATCATTACAATTTTTCTTTTATTAGTTCTAAATTTTTTTAATGCAGGCTCCAAACTCCCCTAACCTGCTCCTTTCCACACCTTTCATCTCTTAGTATAATGAAGCTTATTTAAATTTTACAATAATACAGAAAAAAATACAAAGGTAGAAAAATAAACAAGTATATATAAGTTTATAAAAAAATACCATCTTGTTATTAAAATAAACAAGAATAATATCCTTAGAAAACTTGGAATATTTAGGATAGCAAACCCTTTTTTAACCATTATTATCATCATATTTTCTACCTCTGAGCGATAAAAAATATGTGGGGCATTATACTTCAATCACAAAAATAAAACTTATCACAAAACTATGACTACAGTACACAGCAACGTGACATAAGTAAATAAACCACTGTCATGACACTGGCCTGTTTTAAATGAAAGCTTATTGTAATTCATACAAATAAAATGGGGCAAAGGAATTTCCAGGACAAGCTCCAAAATTCCAGGTACAGCTTGGAAAAATGTAAAATTTCATAACATTTCCATGCCTGGAAGGAATATTTTAAAATTCCAGGTTTTCCAGGATGCGTAGGAACCCTGCATGAATAGAGGTTGATGTTAGCGACATAAAAATGTAAAATGCTTAATAAATATTGTTTATAATCTGAAACTCACTTCGCTGCACGAGCTTGATTCTTTTCTTCTGATGTCATATCCTTCCGTTTCTTTCTTTTTGTCTCATCATCCTCTGATCCTGAACCACTCTTGTCTTTCTTGCTGGTAACACTGTGCTTCTGGCAGTATGACTAGAAAAGAAAGCAATATTCAGTTATGCCTAGAGCACCAAGCTCATAGGG
Organism: Lepisma saccharinum; assembly: GCF_977018435.1. Taxonomy (NCBI): domain Eukaryota; kingdom Metazoa; phylum Arthropoda; class Insecta; order Zygentoma; family Lepismatidae; genus Lepisma; species Lepisma saccharinum. Next base: position 18,523,748 of record NC_139236.1, on the reverse strand, counting down.
GAAAAAAAAATCATCTTATGTACTACTTTGTTGTTGCCTGTTGGAAATTCACTAAACATTCATTCTATGAGGAAGAATTTCTGCCAAATTCATTGAGAACTGAAAAGTTGGTGGAAAATATTGGGTCTTATATCTAAGCACATCCAATGCTGGATATCCATTAAGTTCATATCTTATATACCGGGCGAGTTTTTTAGCTTGACACAACGAAATATCTCGAAAAGTACGCATCTGATCAAAAAAAAGTTCTGAATGAAATTTGTTCATCTCGAAGGGGCTCATCCAATGATGCCAAACTCCACCCCCCACACCAAATCCTGGGGGTGGGGCAAGGGGCAACTGTAAAATCTCAAATGGGAACCCCCATTTTTTATTGCAGATTCGGATTCTCCACACAAAAATACGTAGTTTTTTTTGGATTTGTGATAGCTGGTGCTGTAATCGCAAAAAGTAAGATTTGGCACGATTCTCGAGAAATACACTGTCCTCTTGGCCAAGCAGATTATGCTGTGTCTGTTTGACCAGGAAACTAGGTGTAATGGTTTGTAAGATAAAACATGCGGTCCTGAAACATGCTCGGCAATCTGTTCAAAATGAGGTTAAACAATTATAAAACTGTAAAATGTTGAAGAAAGGGAATGTAGAGAAAGATGGGTAAAGATGTTAAAAAAATGGAAGAAGATAAAAACAAACAGGCTTGAATGTAACGAAAGAAATGACACGAGCGTTCATGATGATAGAGGAGTTCCAAGGCGGAGGGATGACGTAATAATGCAGGAGTAGTGGGGAAAAGGAGGGGGGAGGGAGGAAGCAAGTGGGCCGGGCAAATACCAGCCTTCGGCGGCACATCAGCAGCACAACATTAGCTGTGAAGATGACTAACTCGACGATCCATTCCGCGGAAGTGAGAGTGTTTATTTTCACATGGTCAAAGGTTTTTACGGAGGTTTGAAATCTTCAACGTTTTACAGTTTTATAAGTGGTTAACAACGTTTTGAACAGATTGCCGAGCATGTTTCAAGACCGCATGTTTTCTCCTGAAGACCATTTGACCTTGTTTCCTAGTCAAACAGACACGGCATAATCTGCCACGAAGCCTGAAAAAGAGGATGGAAGTAATGTTTTTCTTCCTTGACTCCATTAGTGGTTATAATGCAGGCTATAACGGTGCAAGATAAAATTGAAATGGTGTACATTTATGGAGAAAGTGGCAGGAATATCAATGATGCTGTGATTCTTTATGATCAACGTTTTCCAGACCGGGTGCGATCGCACGCTTCTTTTCGTAGAGTTGTTCAACAGTTCTCCACAGAGGGAACTGTACAACAACAACAAAAACAAAAGGAATCGCCGAAGAACAATTGCTGGAGAAAATAATGAAATTGCGGTATTAGCTGCAGTGGCTCATAACCGCCACGTTAGTACTCGACAAATAAGTCGTCAATCGGGAATTTCGCAGACTACTGTGTGCCAAATACTGAAGCGTAGAAAATATCATCCATTTCATGTTACGTTGCATCAAGAACTTCATGGCGATGATTTTCAGAACCGAGTGACATTCTGTCAATGGGCACTTCAGCAAATACAAGCCAATTTCTTTCCTTGAGTTTTGTTCTCTGACGAGTCTACTTCTACAAACCACGGAACGATTAATCGACACAACATGCATTATTGGAGTGTCGAAAACTCGCATTGGTTACGCCAAGTTGAACATCAGCACCCTTGGAATGTAAATGCTTGGTGTGGAATAATTGGCGATAAACTGATTGGTCCATATTTTATCGATGGGAACTTAAATGGTGAGAAATATCAAAACTTCTTTCAGAACGAACTTCCAGTATTGCTTGCAGACCTTCCCTTAGACGTGCGAAAAACAATGTGGTTTCAACATGACGGTTGTCCAACACATTATTCCGTTGCAGCACGGGAAGAATTAGACAACCGTCGGTGGATCGGAAGAGGTGGTCCAGTGTCTTGGCCTGCAAGATCGCCTGACTTTTGTTTGTGGGGCTACGTGAAGAGTGAAGTTTATAATGAACTGCCAACAACGCGTGAGAACATGATTGAGCGAATCAACAATGCATGTTGATTACACCGGGCACACTTCTCAGTTGTGTCCAGTCATTCCAAGTGCACATAAATCAGTGTATCGAAGTGGGTGGTGACATTTTCAAGCACTTATTGTAAAATGATTATTAAAAACAAGCACCCCGATGGTGAGAGGCAAGGGGACTCACCTAAAACAAGCACCCCGATGGTGAGAGGTGATGAACAAAATACTGCTACGTCCACGTTGTTGTTCCTGGGTTATGCTAAATGCAGTTTCTTATAAAAATTCAACATGCCTCACGTCATTTTGCGATTACAGCGCCATCTATCACAAATCACAAGTTTAAGACAAAACCTACGTATTTTTGTCTGGAGAATCCGAATCTGCAATAAAAAATGGGGGTTCGCATTTGAGATTTTAAAGTTGATCCTCACCCCAGCCCCAGGAGGTGGTGTGGGGGGTTTAGTTTGGAATCATCGGATGAGCCACTTCGTGACAAACAAATTTTATTCAGAACTTTTTTTTGATCAGATGCGTAGTTTTCACGATATTTCGTTGTGTCAAGCTAAAAAACTTACCCAGTATATATAAAAAAAATGATTATTTTTTATATCCTTGTAATTTTATGGGCAATAAAAGTTAACTTATTACAATTTATGTAACTATTGCTCAAGTTATGTATAATGTAATGTGCTAATATTTCATTCATTCCGGTTATCACACAACAAAATATTACATATATGATTTATTATGAAGTAAAAGCAATTTTCACTTAGTTAAAAAATATTCATTCACCTTTATTAAGTCTCAACTCTGTAATACAACAGTGTAGCAAATTACAATCAAATTCCAGTTTTATATTTTCCTGCATAAAACAATCAGTCTTCATGAGGCTATGATATTTTCCGTGATATTACATTTTCCCGCATTTTAAGTTCTTTTCAGTTTCGTCCCATGAAAAATGTACTGTATAAGTTGTGTAAACATCACTAGAAAACACAATGTCAGTCTCCCCCATAGCATGGTAATTGTAATCAAAAGGATACCGAGTTTAGGGATGCCATTAGGAAACGTGAGGTCCTGTTTAAACTAATACCTGCCAAGGTCTTCATATTTTGAAAAAGCCAAAATATATACATATTTCATACCTATTAAAACTCTACATTAAAACCAATATGATTATTAGTATTGTGTAATTAATAACTCAACCCAACCCTCTCCTTCATCAGGATTTCCCATGAGCCATGGATGAAATTTGGCACAGTATACAGGACATCAAGACAAAACTCTTCATTCTACTCTTTTTCTGTCATGCATTGTTTCGGTGTTACTAGCTCTTGTAAAATATAATATTTCATCTTCTGTGTACAGTCATCTGTGATTCATTGTCATTACTGACATTTTTTTTTAAAAAAAATTAAATAACACACTAAAGACATTAGTAATCTATGGAAACTATGTCAAACTAGCAGAGAAGCTGACAGAATGAAACTCATAAGATTAACCCTTTTGCTCAATGCACTCTAGCTTATAGATTTTAATACCTTTGCATTAAAGACTTGTGAAGATGTATTTAGGGATATTAGAATTCTGATGGTGATCCTTGCCCGTCTATCAATAATGAAATGGTAATTTACAAATATAAAAAAATACTAGTGACAACCAGGGCATACTATACAAGCATACGTGATAAAAATGTTGTTTACTTATGGCTCATAGCAAGATGGCGGACAGCACGATGCAAGGATAGCGAGAGCTCCCATATCTTTCCTTCCACTGGGCTGGTACATTTAATGATCAAAGTCCATTTTCCAAATAATCAAGTACCAGCATTGTCAGTGTTCACGACAAGTCTCTTAACATCATATGAATATACTTTTTACGGCATTTTTACCATGACAAAGCCGAAGCCCTCGTTGAACGTGGTATCTAACCGTGTGGAAAGCGTGGAGGAGCGACTTCGGGAGTTTGAGAACCGCCTGCGGGACGTCGCCGGACAGCAGACACCCCTTGGTAGCTCCAACACCCGAGTCCAGCTGGCGTTGCAAAATCTGAGCACGGCCTTCCTGAATTTCAAAAAGGAGGCCGAAGAAACACTGAAATCCATAAAGTTGGACATCGAGGCTCCCAAGAGATCTTCGAATGAGAACGCCCGGAAGATCGACGATCTCGAGATGTACTCCAGGAGAAACTGCCTCCTGTTGCACGGCATTCTGGAAACGACCGGCTAGAACATGGACGAGCTCGTTCTTCAAGTGATCCAAAAGAACCTGAATATGCAGGACATCAGCATCGATCACATTGAACGTTCCCACCGCATCGGTCCCCAAAGGAGAACAGTGGCGGATGCAGTGAAGTCCGGGAAGAGGCCAATCATCTTCCGCCTCTGCAGTTACCGTACGAGAGATTCAATATGGAAGAGAAAGAAAGCTCTGAAGGGATCAAGATTCCTTCTGACAGAATCCCTGACGGCCACTGGACATCAGGTGCTGCAGAGGGCTAAGGACCAACACTGTAAATTTGGCAATGCCCCCATCCAGCCCATTTGCGGAACTCTGAAACTTGTTCCTCTCCCCAGGAAGTGTGATCGACCCCTCCCCACCCCCTTCACGGCAGACGATTGTAAACTTTTTTCCCAAACCCAGTTCAACTTTCGCCGCCAGCAACCTCAATATAGCACACATAAATGCCTAGAGCACCCTCAAACATTTCCTCGAAATTCGAAATATATTTTCCACGCTCGAACATATCGATGCTCTTTTAATCTCTGAAACGTGGCTGCAAGAGTCCCTCTCGAGCGATCTGGTGCATGTGGCAGGATTTAAACTCTTTAGGAGAGACAGGATCGGAAAAAGGGGCGGGGGAGTAGCAATATATCTAAGGGAAGACATTAACGCAAAAGTAATAGGAGAATCTCACGGAGAATATAACTATTCTTCTGAATTCCTCATATTTGAAGTCACCGTAAGACAACAAAAGGTTCTTTTGTCCGTAGTGTACCGACCTCCTTGCACTTCCCTCGCCAACTTCGAAAATGAAATCGGGAATTTCTTGCCCAACTATGAACATTCGATAATTTTGGGGGACTTTAATATCGATCTCTGCAGCACAAAGAAAGAAGTCGTTTCAGGACACAGTGTCTGCTCTGAACCTTTCCATCTGTCCTCTCGACCCAACTCACCACACTCCAACCTCTGAATCGTGGATTGACTTAATTCTTGTTTCCAGCCCATCACGCGTAGTAAGTCACGGACAAACCCCAGTACCTGGAATCTCTTACCATGACATGATATTTTTATCTTATGAGCTGCACGTTCCCAAGTACAAAGCCAAACTTGTATGTTACAGAGACATTAAAAACAAACGATGAGCAATTATCTACCGATGCCACCCTTCTCACATGGCACGTAATCAGCACATTGCCCACTCTCGACCAACAGGTGAATCTACTTAACACTTTCATTCTCCAGCTGTACGACAAGCACGCCCTGGTGAAAAAGAAACGCGTCTCTCGCCCCCCTTGTCCGTGGTTGACAGACGACCTGCGGCAGCTCATGGCAGCTAGCGATCGAGCCTACGGCAAACATCGGAGGGATGTAAAGCGCGGCCAGTCGGCAAGTGGCAGTTTCGAAAGTTTCAGTATATTACGAAATCGTTGTAACCAAGAGGTCAGGAAAGCAAAGTGTCGATTCGCGAACGATCTTCTAAATTATGAGAAAAAGTCGGATGTTATTTGGAAAAAACTAAAAACTTTAGGGGTTGGTAAACAAAAAAGGAACGATCAATTAAACTTCTCCATAGAAATGTTGAACGAATATTTCAGCGAAGTTCAAACACTGGACAATAATGTAAGGGAAGAAACAATACGAACGATTTCAACCACCATTCACAGCACCGCACCAAAATTTTTCTTCTCGCCCATTTGGCCAGAACACGTTCAGTCAGCTCTCAATAAAATAAAATCCACTGCTGTGGGAATAGATGAAAAAAAATTCTCCCTTACGTTCTCGTTCCTATAACAGGCATTTTTAATTTCTCCCTGTCCTTCGGCATATTCCCGTCGGTTTGGAAACTGGCTAAGGTTCGCCCTCTGCCGAAAACAAACAGTTCTCAGCCTCGGCGACCACCGGCAGATAAGTATTCTTCCGGCTCTGTCCAAAGATCTCAAACACGTTGTCGGTAACCAAACGCGTAATTTCTTATCACGAAACAATCTAATGAATCCCCTCCAGTCGGGATTCCGGCGCAACCATAGCACCTGCACAGCGTTCATCAACGTGACGGACGACATAAGACACGCCATGGACATTAAAGAAGTAACTATTCTTGTACTTCTGGACTTTAGTAAAGCTTTTCAGACTATTGACCACAACATCCTGCTATCGAAGCTATCCTTCCTGTACAACTTCTCTGACCCAACCGTAGCTTGGTTCAGTTCGTATATTAATGAACGCCAACAATGTGTCCAACTCTGGTGAGAAATCGTCGTGGCAATCAATCAGCGCCGGTGTCCCCCAAGGAACTGTCCTCGGTCCACTCCTCTTCTCTCTGTACATTAACCATATTCCTGACGCACTCGAACACTGCAAATATCACATCTATGCAGATGATGTTCAGCTGTATTTGTCCTTTCCTCCAAAGAATATTGAAAATTCAATTCGCGATATAAATTATGATCTGAACAAAATCAGTACTTGGTCAGCTAATCATGGGCTACTAATTAATCCTTTGAAAACCCAAACTATTATTATAGGTTCACAAAAAATGCTTTCCGCATTTGAAATTTCTTCCCTCCCGCCCATAATGTTCTTAGGGAAAGCTATTAAATTAAGTAACACAGCCAAAAATCTGGGCGTAATGTTTAATCAGCATCTCTCATGGTCAGATCATGTAAATTTAACTATTAAAAGAGCCTTCGCTGCATTACACGCTCTTGTTCGTCTTAAAACATTTTCTACCCGTTACGTAGCATTAAAATCAAACTGGTGCAAGCACTTGTTTTTCCACACTTTGATTACTGCGATTCTGTCTATTCCGAACTACCAGATGATCTCGCTCAACGTCTTCAACGAGTACAAAACACCTGGGTCTGCTTTATTTTCGATCTGAAATTTGGGACCATTTATCAGTTTTCTTTACAAAGCTAAATTGGCTCAAATTAATTGATCGGCGAAAGGTACACAACCTCACCCTTCTCTATAGGGCAATCAGTTCAAAGGAACCGGCTTATCTCTCTAGCAGATTCTCAATGCTTTCCGAATCTCACAGCCTTGACACCTGATAGCGAGGGAGAACTCAACTCCTCATCCCCCTTCATAACTCAAATTCTTATTTAAAATCTTTCACCCTTTCTACTTCTAGTCTTTGGAACTCACTGCCCCTCGAAATCCGGAACTCATCTTCAGCATATGTCTTTAAGACACAATTAAAACATTTTTTATTGGGCACAAATAGTTAGCACATTATATTTTAGTGATAAATTGAATACAGTTAAGCGCAGAAAAACACTGAAAACCCTTATTCACCTTAATATTCCAAATCCCTGACTACTGTCATGAATATCTGATTGTGTGTATGACTGTGTTTTGTTGCATGCTCGTGAGTATAGGTTAGGTTTTTATTCCCGTATGTATTTTCTTCTTACTTTTTTATGTAATTTTTTTCTTTGTAATTTTATATTTCTCTTCCTATATTTTAATATTTACCTTTCTATGTAATGGTTTAAAAGTTGTTGTAAACATGGTTAAGTGGTAGAAAAGGCTACAAAGCCTTAACTTCGCCATGATAAACAAGATGCAATAAATAAATAAATAAATAAAATGAGACTTCAATGAACGAAACATTATCAAGAAAAGTTGTTCACAATCACATCCTATACCCCATGTGAAAGTTTGTCTGTGGTTCACAGTAGTGTATGTGTATGTACTACCACAAATGTATGGAAATGTGCTTGTGCGTGTCGCTTAAATCTTAACACACTTGTATTATGAAAGTACGAAGATTCAGATGGTGTGATGTAGTGGTAATTCCATGGAACAATAAATACAATGAAGAGAAAACCTTCCAATTTATTTAAGTTTATCTCTTGCATTTTATGTAGCCAAGACTTCAATCACACCATGAAGTTAGACAGGGGGATGTGGAAGTAGGGTCCACATACTCTAAATCTCTGTCACTTTTTGGAGGTAATGTGATCAGCACCATGATCCAGCTGCCTTTACCTCCTACGGTTGCCCCAGATCACAAATTTATTTGGGACTGGGTAAACTGCAGAGCTGCTTTGTTCCGTGACAAGGCTGGAAAATTTACGACCCTAGGTCGCCTACCCTGGGAACTGAACCAGGGTCTCTAGTGTGAGAATCAAGACACACTAGCGACTGGACCACCGCAGCTCCAATTCTCAAATGCTGTTAGCATATTTTTACATGCACTGCACATATAATACTTGGGTGGAAGCTGCGCACAATACTGTTGGCAAAATCTGCAAACATCCTTCTATGGGAGGGATTCTGAGGAAGTAAAAAATATAATAGTATCTCCAGATCTTTATTTATAATAGGGATGGGCTAATATGAAATTCTGACCAATACCAATAAGGTACTGATATAAAATTTACTGATAAATGTTAGCAGATATTCTACACATGTAACATACAATTCCAAATGGTCCTTGAAGAACCTAAATGAATCATTCCCACCTTAATGATTCGAGGTGATTGCAGTGCAAAAGAGTTGCATATGTAGACATTTACTTTTCTTAAAAGTAGGGTATGGATATTATCCATAAAATTATCACAAAATGGCATGATTTTGCACTAAATTATAAGATGTTTATAGATATATCAGATCGGTAATTTTACTGATAAACTGATACATCAATATGCCTATATCAGGCGATACCAATAGAATAGAGATTAATCTGTCCTATCCCTAATTTATGTGTATTATTTCAGCTGAAAATTTATTCGACACAAAAATGAATATCCCAACTAGGACAACCTTGTTTTATCTTTCATGAAGAGTGGGGAGGCAGCATACCCTCAAATTTGGTGTGTCTCAGCTTTCACACAATCTGTACCCTCTCGAGCAACAGTTTATGACATGAAATCGGTAGAAGGTTGGAGTCACAAACAAGAAAAATAAAGTGTGTTCCAGCAGAAATTTTATTTTCACAAGATCATTTCATAGCAGACTTGTAGACCACCATTTGGAACTTTCCTTTATCCTACACTTTGTAAGCTAATTATAAATGCGAGCTCTATAGCTAATATAGGGTTCCTTTCTTTTCTCTCTTCTTTCTGATGTGACAAAGAAATAAATGTGAATAAAAGATTCAATTATATTATATAAATATTTTGGGTACAAGGTCACATAAAGTGCAAAGTCCTGTGCAGCGGCACATGTTGCACACCGCTGGGGTTATCCCACATGGAGCATAATGCACTTCAAACTGTAGGTTCAGCCCCAATTTGCCTAAGTATTAAGTGGACTGATAACAAAAAATAGCATGGTGGTGGGCTGCTGCATCTGTTATATGCTGCTGTATAATTTCATTAATGGATCCGAAGGATCTGCTGATGTGATGTGCTTTGCACTCACACTCCACACCCTATACACCTGGGTTATCAAGGAGGAAGGGGGTATTGTACGTACTTAGGCCTAATTCTGTAATGATGGCTCTCTCTCCTCAGACGCTCTTCTTACACACACAAGCCAAATTATCGCAGGCAAGGGGAAGTGTGGCATATGGAAGGGACAAGAACATCATTGAACACTTGCAGACGATTTGAAAAAGAGGTTGTTGACCTTCAAACAACTAGAGTTACAGTGGGGAGGAGAAAATTGTCAGCTGACTGGGAATAGTTTATGAGTGCATCTAAAAATTACTGAAATGACAAAGACTAGTTCTAATCTAGATCGCATCGAGTGGTCTTAGATTCTTTGGTGCATGGAATTTATTTAGAGGCAGCGCTTGAAAACAGTAGTGAGTGGATTGTATTTTTGTGAATGATACGTGCTATGTTGTGTAGTAAACTGAAATGATGGACATAATTAACAAACTGTCTATTTGGCTTATGAGTGACGATAAAAGAAAAATCCACAATGATTTGGAGCTTATGTCCACTTTATGCACAGATAAGCTAATGGGGATTGGACCTACAGTTAAAGTGGTATCTGAACCACCATGTATCGAACCTGGGACACCTTAGTTTCAAGGCAACAATGTTACCACAGTGCCAACGAGAAGGCCCCAAACTTCAAAATGTGGAAATAGGTAGGTAGAAGTTTTATGTTTATTCTCGTATATAGGCCTACATAAATATTTCACAATATGGGACTCTTATTATGCAAATAGGAATGCAATTCTTGAAATCCTTAACTTACTGACAGTGTACATTTCCATATTTTATTTATGAGGTATAGAATTTTAATCACAATGTCACATCAGTTCAACCCCCACCACAAATGAGCTAAAAAATACCACCCCCAACAGTCATTTCTGGTCCATTCGAACACAATAATACGGTGCGATAGCCCAGGTTTTTAACCCAGTATACAATATCTGCAAAACAAACCAACACCAACTGTCAAAAAGTGATTTAAAAAAAGGAACAATTTTTTGAAAAATTATTCTGTGAGAGTGCAAATTGGAAATATGATTGAGTCCAAAAAGCTAAGTGATAAGTTTCTATAAATATTTCACATTTAGTAGCTGATGAGATGAAGTAGTTTTACAAATACAAGAAATTTGGTCATTTCTCACAAAGAGAAGCCCTAAGTTTATTATTTTTAATCATTAAAATTAAGATTTGTCTAAATTTTCCTGCACTTATACAATATGTAATTTGTAAGCATTGAAGGAACAGTAAAATTACATGTACAAATAACATGATTTTAAATTAATAACACTGCAAGAAACAAAAAAAAAAAAAACCACAAGAGTTTACTTACTCTCAATTTGACACCATCATCTGCATTTTCGTCCTCGATGATAGCCTTCATCTCCAGGCCATGTTTGAAAGCACACGTTACATGGTATGCTGTCTTGCAGGTCTTGACTGAGCACTGGATGCATGCACCAACCCTCTCCCTACACAACACACAGATGAGAGCCCATCGACTTTGCTGAAAGAAAAGAAAACACACACTGTGAGATTACCTGCTTTAACATTTTGTCATGAAATAATCCAAAACTAGATACACAATGCAAAACAAAGCTTTCCAACAGAAAATTTAAAGTTTATTTGCATACATAACACTTTCTCTTAAGTGTAGATTGACCTGCATGTCGTGAAAAATTCAAATGGAATGAACAAAAAACATATAATTAAACCTGCATTTCACATAGGTGCTGATTAGGGCCAGAATTTTTTACGTAGCTAAAACATGTGAAATATGTAAAAGATATGTAAGTATACTGAGAAATATGTAAGCATATCTAACATGTGTATTTTCTCTAATTTCTCTAAGTTTTGTGCTGTTATTTAGGTTCCTGGCAGTAAAAAATCTAATTATACTGAACTAATTCCTCAATATTATATTTTAAGAAGTAATATTGAAATAACAAGTGCTTCTGATTTAGCACATACCATGTGAACCACTAAATACTTTTCCAGATATTGAGCAGTTATGGCTGTCAGTCAGAATCAGTTTACAGGTGGAGAAAGACCTCTCCACGTCACTTCAAGTAAGGATAAATTCCAGGGAAAATGTCCTGAAGTGCTTCAGGTAAGGTAAAGGTAAAGTTTCACAGCATATAGCACCGTGGCATGAAGAGGATATTGGGGGGGGGGTACAAACATTCTTGATCTCAGCCATTTTGGATGTGATGTGATCATGTGATCAGCACAATGCTCCGGCCACCTTTACCTCCAGGTACCCATTGATTTGAGGCTGGGTGAGCCCCAGAGCAATGGGTAACTGGGGGCAACCTTGGGAGGTAAAGGCAGCTGGGGCATGGTCACATTGCATCCAAAATGGTTGAGATCAAGAATTCCCTTCTTAATTGAGCATCCTGCATAACGTGAATTACCCTTCCAAACTGACTGAAACTTCCAGATAATTTTTGTACACTATAGTCCTGTTTAACCGAATTTGATGGGACCGATGGTGCTTCGGTTGAATGAAAATTCGGTTAAAACGGAATCAAGGTTTTTTGATATACAGTACGTACATTTTATTACGTACAGTATTTTGATACAGTACATATGTATTTCAGCATGTAGGCTTAAACAAAAATTTTACAATAATACATGGTCATTTAACTCAAGAACATGAATTACAGTAACATTAAGGCTCTGGTACAAAAAGCTGTACAACTAAAACAATAAAGTTTAATTCAGATTAGATGAATGCTTCTTAGCAGCTCGATCCCTAAAACGTTAAATCATAAGCAATTCAGCAGAAGAGGTTTTGTCTTGTTGTTCCATGTAAACCACGCCACGAAACTATGTTCAGTATAATTCTCACTAACAGTAAGATTTCACCGAACTGAATGACAAATCTCAACTGGCAGGTGTCTCTTGTCCTTGAGCGTACAGCACAATACGCATGCTAAAAATAGATGGGGATGGGGGAGTGGGTGAGTACAGCCAACGCATCCTAACAATGAACTTACTCTTTGATAACTAACTGTTAGACCAAAACAAAGACAAAAGTGCTTCGTTGGTGCTCCAGCACCGGAAATTTGGTTAATCGGGATTCGGTTAATCGGGACTGTAGTGTACTTGTTTCTGCAATGTGTTCAGTGTCATTTCTGCATCTTCAATAATGCTAATGGATGCTATCATTGGAAGTCCTGGAGTTTCCAGCTTCTGTAATCCATCTGAAGATACTCACAATATGTGCTGAGGAACATTCAACTCAAGGTTTATTGAATGTATTTTGAGGTTCACACACTGCAGGAAATGTGGTAACAACTGACTTTACAGCATAAAAGATTTTATTGTAAAAGTGAAGAGCCTGTATCAAGGTACCCTACCATGTCAGAACTAACTCTGGTGGTGACAGCATGTCTTGTTAGCACTGTATACACACAGGGGCTGACATAAAAACTTTCCTGTTGGAAGACAGAAGCACCTTTTTTGAAGTTGCCTGTCTGTGTTGTTCATTGTTATCAAGGATTTCAGTTTTGATGATAAGTAGGACATTGCTAAACAATTAACCACACTGAAATTCACAATTTTCTAACTATTAACACAAATGCACCACATACTTTGACAGTTAAATACATGAACAGTTTATTGGAGAGACCTTTGTATTTGGTGAAAATAGCAAGTAGCGGGAGTGGGGAGGAACTGGACAGCTATGTCTCGTCTTAATCATCTCGCCTGCTTGTGTAGGTTTCTCTGAAACTCTGTCAATGTCACCGACTGAACTGATGATCTGCAGGTATATTCCAAGAATCAGCAGCAGTGAAGAACAACGTAACCCTCAATACAAATTTTGTGGCTTAAAATAAGATGAAGTTAAGGTAAGTGATGGACCTGCCACAATCAAAAATTTTATAATTTTTGGAGAACTCATACTTTCGATGGTTGTCCCACAATTATATGAGGGTGTATCATAATGATTTACAATTTTGAATGTCTAGCATCCCATGGTTGACTATTGGGTTGTGATTCACAATTTAGAATGTCTAGGGGCATGCATATTTCGTTTTTGACGAAAAAACGAAATTTGAAAAAACACATTGTAGTGTTAATTTTTCATGTTTTTGAAAGGTATGAGATGCATTTTGTGACCATGTTTTGTCACGAAATAATGCGAAATGAACTTCAAAAAGCGAAATTAACTCTTAAACACGAAATTTACCATTTATATACCGACGCGACACTTTCTGAAGTCTGAAGTATCCTGTGAGTTATGCAATTCCCGGAAAATTGATTAAGTCTGCTGTTAATATTGGAGAAGCAAAAATGGACTCCTTTACACAGAAATAAACTTAATACTCTTATAACTACATAAATGTGCTATTAGAAGTGAAATGTTAATTCTGTGGAGTAAGTGTAGTTTTTAAATCAAATTTAGGATTATATTCACAATTTTAAAACCAAAATGTCTTTTTATATACCACTTTTCATCCAATTTTTCACCGCTATAACACCGATATTTCATTTTATTTACCGCTTTTGAACCCGAAATTGACTCAGTTTTTGTACCGATATTTTGCTTTTTTATTTACCAAAAATATGTGCCTCTAAGAATGTCAAGAATCCCGTGGTTGACCATCGGGCTTGTCATATCAGTCACATGTAGTTAGTACCTTGGTCTGTCACCTGATATTAGCACTGGACAGAAGCAGGCTAATCCACATGAGCCAAGGTTAAATGTGTGCGCAGACAACATGGAAGGACAGCATAGGACAGCAGGGAGCATAGGGTGTGGCAGATTGTGTTCAGGTAGGGGTGATATTAGGTGGCAAGTACAGGAGGGTTGGTGAAAAAACGAAATTTGAAAAAAAACACAATGTAGTGTTAATTTTTCATGTTTTTGAAAGGTGTGAGGTGCATTTTGTGACCATCTTTTGTCACGAAATAATGCGAAATGAACTGCAAAAAGCGAAATTAACTCTTAAACACAAAATTCAGGGTTTATTCACCGACGCGACACCTTCCGAGGTCTGAATTATCCTGAGAGTTATGCAATTCCCGGAAAATTGATTAATTCTGCTGTTAATATTGGAGAAGCAAAAATGGACTCCTTTACACAGAAATAAACTTAATACTCTGATAACTACATAAATGTGCTATTAGAAGTGAAATGTTAATTCTGTGGAATAAGTGTAGTTTTTAAATCAAATTTAGGATTATTTTCACAATTTTAAAACCAATATGTCTTTTTATATACCACTTTTCATCCATTTTTTCACCGCTATAACACCGATATTTTATTTTATTTACCGCTTTTGAACCCAAAATTGACCCAGTTTTTGTACCGAAATTTTGCCTTTTTATTTACCAAAAATATATGTGCCTCTAGTGGTAGGTTTCTTGGTGAGCCTGTGTATGAGACAGCTCGGGATATTTGTTTGGTGACCAGGCTTTGAAGAGACAATGAATAGAGCATAATAAATATATATGGGTGCACTTTTAGAAACTTCAACCTGGAGTATTGATCTTTCGAGAGGAAGCAAGGATGCAATTCTGGTTATGGGTGCATGCGGGGGGGGGGTTGCATATCTTTGTTCCGTACATGGGAACAAATCTTAGGTTGGAGAGTTCTCAGAGTCAACATTTATCTGAAATATGACCAGCGAAATGAAGGAAAGCATATGTTTAAGAGATATGGGTCACAGAAAGTGTTCATACATGACAACATTTTCAGCACAGGAAGGTAATAACTAGGGCTCGGATAATTATGCCTTTTTGCATATTGCATATGCAATTGCATATTTAATGATTTTTAACTAAAAATGCATATTTCATATGCAGGTGCATATTTGTATGAATATAAGTTGATGTGCATGGTGTTGTACCCACAACCAACACCGCGTACAAATGGACAACGTGCGGATGATCTGGAATTTGATGTGTCTGACTTTGTTGCCCTAAAATACAGTCCACTTTATCTTGATGTTGTTGAGTTGGTGTTTTGAGTCCACTTTATGCACAGTAAGGCTAATCGGGACTGGACCTACAGTTTAAAGTGGAATCCGAACCACTATGTACCTCCACCGGGAATCAAACCCGAGACCCCTTGATTACAAGGCCGCGACACTACCTCTGAGCCATCGGGGAGGCTCACTTGTATCTTGCAAAGTGCAACATGTGTTTTCTGAATATAAGGCTATTCTAGCTAAAAACAGAAGGAGTTTCAAGTTAGAAAATTTGAGACATTATGATGTTATCAAATGCAATCATGATCTTGATCTGTAATGTATTGCCTTTCATTTAACGTAGAACCATATTAATTTAAAAAATCTGAGTAGCGAATGAGCATTCAGAATAATGCATATTCAATGCCAGACATTTAATCCTTCATAGTTTGTAATATACAGCATTTATAAATTAAATGCATTTTTAAAGTTCATATTTAAGTGTATATTTTACACTTTTTTAGTGCATATTTTTGAGTTTTTAAAGTGGATAACTATCCGAGCCCTAGTAATAACCAATAGAAACTGGTCATACACCAACCCCGGGTGTTCTTTGAAAGGGCAAGAGCATTGTCAAGAGAAGTGTCACTGCATGTTCACTGTATGAAGTGGCACTATTACTGTACAAGTGCTTCCAACAGTGGCACAATAAGTGAGGCCTGCTGTAACTGACTCCCCCATTAAATCTGTGCAACAAATAAGGGATTGGCAAGTGTGGGAAGAATATTACAATTCTGAAAATCCTTAGATTCTTTTAGAGAAAACTAGATAATCAACTATTTTGAAGAATGGTAATTTGATGTTCCGCAGGTAATTTTAAGTGATAAATGACAATACAACTGATTCTTAAAAATGCATGCATTTAGTTTGTAATAATTGCAATGCAAAATAATATAATATGGTTATTTTGAGTGGTTTCTTATTTTTCGCAAGGTTTTGTCCTGATTTTCCAGAACTTTCTCAAGCTTACTGACTAGTCAAGTAACATGTTTCTCTTGGTATAAGATTTAGAAAGTTCTTTGAAACCAGGATAAAACGTTGAAGGAAAAAAAAAACTCTTAAAATAACCATATTATATTATTTTGCACTGACCAAAAGAGGTTTATGTGAACCTTCAAGAATAACAGAATAATTGCACTGCTATTCTCTTCTTTCTCTTAGTTCTTTGACAGTCACAACTATGGTGGCCCAATTTTCAAAATTTCCCAAAATTTCTGCATTTTTCAGCAAAAAATGATTCTTACAGGCTTTCTTCCAAAATCTTGGGATGCGGATAGCATTGAAGAGTGGTCTTTCTTGGTGAATACCTGTAAATTTCAATCTATTTGCATCCACAAGGACCATCATACAACTGAATTTTCAAAACACTGTTTATCAGCATTTGTCAGCTAATTTACTCTAATTGCAATCAGTTGTTTTTTCAAGTGTGCACAGAAGGGAGGACAGTGAAATGTTAGGTTGTTTCATGTTTGTGCTTTGAAACAGGACTTTCATTTTTGATTAGTGGCAATGGAGCCTGATGGGAGACACCCTATTTCCAAAACTTCCTGAATTTTCACCCTGGAAAATGCTTTTATTAAGGGATTATTTTTTCCAAAATGCCAGGATGCGAGTGACATGTCATAAAAGAGCACTCTTTCATGGTGATTAACTGCAAATATCAACCTATTTGCATCCACAAGGTTTATGCTACAAAAAAATTTGGAAACACTTTATCAGCACGAGATGGTTAATTTATTCTAATTGAAATTATTTGTTTTTTAACTGTCAGCTCTATTATTATTGAAGGACGGTGGGTGGGTGAAACTAGTGGATTGTTGGTATATGTTTGTTCTATGAGACAGGATGTTATATTTTATTAGTGGCAATTATTGGGCCTGGCAGTGTAAACCAATTTCACAATTTCATGAAATTTGCAAATTTTTCCCTCAAAATTGCAATTTTATGAGGATTTTTTCCAACATGTCATCGAAAAGTAATCCTTTGTTGTAATTAACTGTGAATTTCATGCAACTTGTATTCATATGTTTGATGCCAGAGCCAGTTTTAAATAACATTGCATTTTTTTGTTACAACACAATAAAAAAAAAATTGGGGGCTCTTCCAAACTTTCAATTCCATCTCGGAATCATCAGCAGGGCTGGTCAAGAGGCGACGGAAGAGACGCAGTTGAAGATCCGCTGGCATTGTTTTTAACAAATATGTTGTCGGAAGAATTATGTACACTACTACTCATATTTTCGGTAAATAAAAAAAAAATTGGTAGAAAACAGAGTCAATTTCGGGTTCAGAAGCAGTAGAAGAAAATTTTGCTGTTATAGTGGTATATAAAATGACATTTTGGTTTTAAAAATGTGAATATAATCCAAAATTTGATTTAAAAACTGCACTTACTACACAAAATAAACATATCCCTTCTAATAGCACATTTATGTAGTTACCAGAATATTAAGTTTATTTCTGTATAAAGGGGTCCATTTTTGCATCTCAAATATTAACAGCAGGATTAATCAAGTTTCCGTGAATTGCATAACTCACAGGATAATTCTGACTTCAGAAAGTGTCGTGTCTGTAAATAAACTCTAAATTTTGTGTTTAAGAGTCTATTTTGTATTTTGCAGCATTTTGTGACAAAACAAGGTAGGAAAATGCACCTCACACCTTTCAGAAAGATGAAAAATTAACATTACAATGTGTTATTTCACATTTTGTGTTTTCGTCAAAAACTAAATATGCATGCCTCTAATAATAATACACATAAAATATTAATCAGGAACTGTACTTTTTCATTAACTGAACCTTCTATTGTTCAAACATTTTTGTTATTTCCTATTATTTTCAACAACGTGAACCTACAATGCAGGCTGCATATCTAAACATGCTCTGAACCTCTCCATCTGTCCTCTCGGCCTAACTCACCACACTCCGCCCTCCAAATCATGGATTGACTTAAACCTTTCTCCAACACATCACGGACAAACCCCAGTACCCGGAATCTCCCACCATGACATGATCTTATGAGCTGCGTGTTCCCAAGTACAAAGATAAACTGGTCAGAGACATTAAAAACAAATGATGCACAATTATCTGCTGATGCCGCCTTTCTCCCATGGCATGTAATCAGCATGCGGTCCACTCTCAACCAACAGGTGAATTTCCTGAACACTTTCATTCTCCAGCTGTAGGACAAGCATGCCCTGGTGAAAAAGAAACTCGTCTCTCACCCCTTTTTCCCTTTTCTTGTAATTTTGTACTTTTCATTTTATGTTTTCAATATTTACCTTTGTATGTAATGGTTTAATGGTACAGTGCACAGGGTACTTCAGCAAATATGGTAACCTATTTTGAAACTGACATTATTCTTTCTCAATATGATTAGTACTATGGATATACTTACTGGAATGCTGGAAATTTTCGTGATCGGCTCCATTCTTTCTACACATCCTATGCTCACTTCAGGTATCCATAACGCACAACTCACATGAGCCCACTTCTGTCCTGATCTTGTACACTTCATTGCTCCACCTTTGTTTGGACACAACACACATTCTGGCCTCAACCCGAGAGCACAAGTCCTACACAACCACGAACCAGAAGGGATAGTTGTGATCCCGTAACATGCTTGATGCACACAAATATTGCAAGAGTCACAAAACACCATTTCATTTCCCTCTTCAGAATCCGGCTGCAATAAGAATGATAACAAAAATACAATAATAATAATCATCAAATAACTGTAAAATTAGGTTGATTACGTGTGTTGGTTGTATGAAAAGAACAAAATGTGCATGTGTACAGGGGTGTTTCAATAAAAATAATTGCATCTAATATAACATATATTATGTATTCTAAACAAAATTTCTACAATCATGACACATTTATTTCTCTTGTAGTCTACGGTTAATACAAGCATAAAAACACAAAAGTTATAACTGTATCTTTAATCAAAACTAAAAATAAATGTCTGGTAAAGGGAGCGTGTGTTCTCCTGAAATGTCACAATGAAAAACTGTGTTTTTATGCATGCCAAATCACTCAAAAAAAAAATATGGAATTTTTGACCTCACCATCTCCGACTTTCATGAAACTCTCAAGAGTTAGTACTTGAGGAGCAAGGAATATTTGCACAACAACAGCCAACAGTGATGCATACTTTTCATGTACCAGGATTGCCAACTTAGGGAAAAAGTGAAAAATTTCACACACTGAGCCAAAGAAAAAAATCATACCTGTTGTTGCAGGTCAGCTAGAATCTTCATGTTGGGCTCATTTTAAAGCTAAAGGATTGTTCTTTTAATAAAAAATAAACTTCTTTACCTTCAATCAAATTTTTATGTCAAGGTCATATCATATGACCTTCGACCTTGAAAATTTTCAAAAACTGTATTTTTAAAATTTTTGAAACTAATACATATGGTGCATTAAGATGTTAGTCTATAAGTGACAGAAATATCATTGTGGGATGGCATTGGGAACAGGAGCTATGATAGTTACTGTCCACTGGTGCAGTGGACTTAGGTGGTTGTTGCACTGAAGGTATACAAGAAGCAAGTTCAGACGTGCTTTGTTCTCAGTGCAGCTATACAATCTTTCAAGCAGTGAGAGGTGTCCTGTGCCAGTATGCTTATTAACATTTTGTCTTGTAAGTGTGTGTGTGGATCTGTTTGCAGTAGATTACAATGGATAAGCACTATTATGTACCTACACAGTGCTGTAACCCCTTTGATATTGAGGGACATACCAGTAGCAAAAAAACTATTAAGAAATGTTATCCCATGGATGGTAGAAAAGCTGCCACACCTGCAGATTGGAACAAGATGTGTGATGCTTGTAGAAAACAAATTCCAATCAGAACCAGCAACAGAGTGAGTGGTGAAGACACAATGGTTAGAGAACAAAGAGAAAGTGATAATGGTAGTGATGAGGAAGTGGAGAAGTTCCACATTCAGGCATTAAATGAAAGCTTACAAAGTGTTGGAGAATCACCCATAAAACAGAAAAAAATTAAATCAACAGGTTATAGGAAAAGCAAGATATTCCAAATACCAGCAGCAGAAGAGCAGGTTGCAGAAAACAAAAGTACTGATGGAAAAATATTGGAGCAGTTGAAAGAAAAGTTTGAAAAATGTACAGAAAGAAATGCTAAAGTGCAAATCTTGACTATACATTCCCAAGTGCAACATCAAAAAAGCTAGTGAGGGAATGTGGAGTAATGTTATCACCAAATCCTAAACCTGGGATAAGTTTGAATCCAGGAATACCTGTGACACCAGAAGAAATTGTTATGAAAAGGTTTTCTACAGACATAAGAAGTTAAAAACACCACACCAGTGTCGCCCTTTGGATGAAGTTCGTGGTTTTGTGACGTGTGTTCATGATCATGCATGGTGGTTGGGATGTGTTGTCGATGTTTGTGAAAGTTCATATGAGGTTGTTATCAGTTTTCTTCATCCACATGGTCCTTCTCCATCACATGTATATCCCCAAAATCCAGACATAAGAAGAATTCCCATCCAGGATGTTCTGACTAGTGTACATCCAAGAACTGAAACTGGACGGACATATAAGATCCCAGCTTCAGACACTAAGACCTCAGGACAGAAGATGAGGAATAGGAAATGCCACTAATCTGCACTATACATAATGTTATTTGTTATTATTATTGTGTACTTTTCTAAAATGTAAACATGTTCATCCTTCCCAGTGTTTGTATCTCAGTCAATGAACAGTAACACTTTTTCGTTAAGTTTATAAATTTCAGTAGCTCCTGTTCCCAATGCCATCCCACAATGATATTTCTGTTACTTATAGACAACATCTTAATACTAAACTATACGTATTAGTTTCAAAAATTTCAAAAATACAGTTTTGAAAATTTTCAAGGTCAAAGGTCATATGATTAGACATTGACATAAAAATTTGATTGAAGGTAAAGAAGTTTATTTTTTATTAAAAAAAAACAATCTTTTAGCTTCAAAATGAGCCCAACATGAAGATTCTAGCTTAACTGCAACAACAGTTATGATTTTTTTTCCTTCGGCCCCGTGTGTCAAATTTTTTACTTTTTCCCTAAGTTTGCAACCCTGCTACACAAAAAGTATGCATTGCTGTTGGCTGTCATTGTGCAAATATTATTGTTTCCTCAAATACTACTGACTCTCACATTTTCATGCAATTCAGAAATGGTGAGGTCGGAGGCTGTGAGATTTGGCATGTAATAACCGTAGACTACAAGAGAAATAATTCTACAATGGAAGCAATTCGTACATACAAGAAAAATCATGACATATTTATGAGTAAAGAGCAAATTGCAATTATTTTAATAGCAATAAATAAAATAAATATTTTCATCAAGACCCAAACAATAGTCCAACAATGTCTTTTGTGACTGAATCACAGCTAAATAGATATCCTGCTTATCACCCATTCTTGCATATCTGATGTACAGGCTTAAGAGCAATTTCAGTAATTTCTGCCTTGCTCTATATACAGAAAAAATATGCTTATGCCTGTTTGTCAGATTAATGACAATATATGAAATTGCACATATTTAGGAATAAAACCCTGGTGGACTGATTTGGAATAATTACATATAATTATAATGTGGAACCCTGATATTATATTCCCAGATTTTAAATCTTCCCAATTTATACATTTTTCTTTGCTGGTTCCCAATGGAGGAAAATGTTGCAGATATTTTCCTTGATTACACATTTTCTAAATTCCTATAATGAAAGTCCCTTGAAATATGTATAATCAAGGTTCCACTGTATTTTGAACTCCTTTAAATCATTGCAATATTGAAATAATGGTATAGATGGGAGGGAACCTGTAAGAGTTTCATTTCAAAGTGATACTGGCTCACAAGTAATTAAAACATTCACTAACATTTTTTATAATTTCTGGGTGTCCACTCATTCTGACAAAACCAATTCCCTAATTTGCAGGTTTTTAAGGCAATTTTCATTCAATTTCAAGACCACGCAATTACAAAACACGCTAGATTTTTCCAGACATACATATTTTTTGATATACTTTCAAAATTCCCTGGCATTTTCACTCCCATGTTGTTTTCCCTGACTTTTCTAGGATTTCCAGATCAGTGGGAGGCCTGATTTTACATTTTTTCCCCCAAAGACAAGCAGGCAATGTTAAAAATTAAGAGGCAATCTATGCAGAGTTGTTTTAGCAAGTCAGGATGTAAGTTGTAGGAATTTCAATGTATTTTCATTAAGTTCCAAATAACAGCAATTTACTCCTCACTAACAATTACAGTGGAACCTTGTTTTTACGTTTTTCAGGGGACCAACTTGAAAGTACTTAAAATGCAGGAAAACGTAAATCCAGGAAAATTTTATAGCATTTTTCTCTATTGGGACCATGCATAATGCAGGAAAATGTAAAACAGGGAAACGTAACATCCAGGTTATACTACACCTGCAACTTTAAAATTACAGTGGAACCCCGATTTTATATTTTCCTGCATTTTAAGTTTTTTCAGCTTGATCTCCTGAAAAATGTAAAATCTAGGTTCCATTGCATACCATTTATTTCATCGTTTTCTGATGAATAGCATAAAAAGGGAGGGAGTGCGAAACTCATAAAATATCTCTAGATCAGCGGTTCCCAACCTGTGTTCCCCAGAGCCCTAAAGGCTTCGCGTGCACTTCCCAGGGGCTCCGCGGCCGCTTCAGGAAAATAAATAAAAATTGAAAGAAATTAAAGATTAGCAAACAAAAAGTAGAATCAAAATAAGAAAACAAGAAATTCCATTCTGAACGGAAATTTGCCAAGATGAATTTCTCATATTCCTGTGTGATTAGGCATGGATCGCTGGCTTCAAACAGGTACTTCGAAGTGTAGGTCGAGCTGGAGAAACTCATACCATTGCAGAGACTCTTCTTAAACCTTGTACAATCGATATTGTCAAGTGTTTGCTTGATGAAAAAGCTGTTTAGCTAGTCTCCAACATTCCTTTGTCAAATAACACCATTGTTAGATGAATCAGTGATATGGAATCCATGAATCGACTGATGTTGCCAGGTTGGCAGTTTTAATGGTATTTGCTCATTACGTTTTCTTACAAAGCTATCAGGTGGACCTTCCTCTTTGCTCATGGTGCAAAGGCAATGATGGGTCACAATGCTGGAGCCGTTGCCAAAATTAAAGAATAGGCAAAGAACTGTAGCAGCAGACATTGCATTCTTTATAGACACGTGCCAGCCTTGAGAAAAATTCCTTCTGAGCTAATAATAGTGTTAAATGATGCCATAAAAATAATAAAGTGTATAAAATCATGACCTCTTAAAAGCAGGCTCTTCAAAGTAATGTGTGAAGATATGGGAAGCCACCATTAGTCCCTCCTGCTGCACACGGAAGTAAGGTGGTTGTCTCTGGGAAAAGAGTTGACACATTTTATGGAACTGCATGCAGAGGTAGCAGCACTTTTGATGGGCCATAATGCTCTATTGACGACGGTTTTAAATGATGAAGACTGGGTGTGCAAAGTGGCAAATTTGGAGGACATTTTTAGCAAAATGAACGAAATTAATCTATCATTGCAAGGAAAAACTGCCAGTTTTTGATGTAAACACCGAGGTGTCTTCTTTTAAGAGGAAACTTATGTATTGGTTGGAATGCGTGGAAAAGGAAGATATTGATTGCTTCATTCTTACAAAAAGCTTCTTCAATGAAAATAACATCTATGCTCAAGAGAAAATACAGAAAAATATTCAGGCGCATCTTGAAGCTTTGAAAGACTCGTTTGAACATTATTTTGCAACAGCACAAGAGAAGGTGCTTGATGACTTTAAATGGGAACTGAATGGCTTCAGAACAAAAAACCACTCAGCTTAAACTCAGTGGAACACTAGGTCCTCATAGATTTGACATCTCACAGCGAACTAAAAATAGAGTTTCATAAAAATGTTAATTCCCCAATTGTTTATATATATCTTTACTTTACATTCCTTTACTATCTACCCACTCTTCCTCTGCTTCGTAACATTACTTCTAAACACCATAAACTTGTAAGACATAGGGTATGGTAGGCCTAGGGGCTCCACCATAGAAATTGATTCTAAAAATGGCTCCACAAGTCAAAAAGGTTGGGAACCACTGCTCTAGATCAACTAGATCAATCTAGATCATAGCGGAATGTTGAAATATATTATAATTTTAAATGAAACCATAGTGAAACCCTGATGGAATGTAAGGAGATTTCACACCAAAGTGATAAATTACACGTTGCCTAACATCCGAGTGATTCGTCAGTCCAAAAAAAAATCTAACTTCTCACATTTCAGTGACATAACAAGTTGCACACATACCACTATCATTTGTGTCACTCAAAGCAGATCAATTTTTCCTAGATCTTGTTTGTCATTCATGCACAGTGAAAATATATATATCTTTTTCAGGCAAGAGGGGATAGATAGTAGGTGGTGTGTGCTGTTGGAGGTAAAGGTGTCGCTTATCTTATGTCAATAATATCTTGTCTTGCTACCGTGGTGTGAAATTTCTCATAAAATTTACTTTTCGGGTCCAAGTATAAACAAAAAGCTTTAGAAAATACCCGTATAGTCTACATATTTTTAACGACAGGCTTTTTCATTTACATGCTGTGATAATTTCAGAGAATTATCAAGATATTAAATACTATATGCATGAACTAAAGACAAAATATAAACTTTTCGAATAACAACGAATCATGTGAAAAAAATCTGTCATGCTACATGTAACTTGAATATGAAAACTGTACAATATGTTCTGAAGAATTACAAAATGTTCAAATACTATTAATAATATAATGTTATACTTACAGATCTACAAACATCACAAATAACATTTTCATCATATTCTATCCCCAGTCCTTCTTCTGTTTTTACAATGGTCTGAATCTTCTCCCAGCATCGGATTTCCAGTTCCTCTATCACATGTTCCAATTGATCTTCTGATAAAGGAGGAAGACCTAATAAAAATTAACTTGTTAGTAAATCTTTGGTATGAATTCCAGTTCTCTTTTTACTTTTCATTCAACATTAAACATCGTATGACAAAATTTTATGCCTGAACTTCTAACTAGCAAATATTATTCAGAGTACAAATTTGATGTGAATACGATGGATTATAGAATTTGTTTAACGGTAAATGGATATGAAATTTTAACAGATGGCGATACACTTGATATCCCTACATTGACCAATGCCAATGAAGTACTAATTAATCAGTACCATATCTAATATAAGAGTGAGTCAATTTAACTGAAGACAAAAGTTACACATTTCTTACTTATGAATTGTCTAAAAGTCAACAACATTAAAAATGAACACTGCACATCACACAATAAAATGATGTGTTTTGAATTTTTTGAAAATATTAGAGATGGGCCGATATGAAATTTTGGCCGATACCGATAAAGTACCGATATAAAATTTACCGATAACCGATATTCTACCGATCCGATATAAAATTAGAAATGGTCCTTGAAGAACCTGAAATGATCATTGATCTCCTTAACAAATGCATGTTTCAAGGTGACTGCAGTGCAAAAGAAGTTGAATATTTAGACATTTATCTTTTTAGAAAGAAGGGCATGGAGATTATCCATAAAAATTACAACAAAATGTTAGAATTTTGCACTAAATTATAAGATATTTATCGATATATCGGATCGGTAAAATAATCGGTAATTTTACCGATAAACCGATATGCCTATATCGGCCGATACCGATAGAGTACCGATTAATCGGTCCCATTCCTAGAAAATATTATAATTACTATATAACTGCAGCTACATAAACAAAAAAGCATTTTTTTCTTTTATTAGTGATAAAATATGTGTGTGACACACAAGTAATAATTGGTTATTGCTTTTTATTACAAATATAAACAACAAAGGAAGTGTTGATTCAATAACAAAATGATTTACTAAATTGCAGTGATAAGAATCCCCCCTCCCCAAGTTTCTTGTATAGCATGGGTAAGCAAGGGTTAAAAGCGTGTAAACTATAAGCTGAGCGACTGATGTTGGAATCTTCACATTAGTCTATTTTATAATTATTGGATTATAAATAATATGAACATGAATAATATTTATCACTTTTAATGTAAATTAAGCAAACTGAAAAATGCATGTTTGTTTCAACATTTTAGAATAGGTAAGCATCGTTTATACATGAATAAACTTAATACGGTACTCTGGTAACTACATAAATGTGTCAAAGGGTATATGTTTATTTTGAGTAATAAGTAGGGGGCGGATTTATATGTACTATAAAAAAGAAAAAAAATGCATGGAAATATACATTAAGAACATGCAAAATATGCACTATAAATTTTGAAATGGTGTCCTAAAAATTGTACTTCAATCTATATATCCTTTATGACTGCACCAATACCCTCCCATTTTCTGGGGGCATGTCACTGCTACAACATCAAAGATTTGACCTATAGACCCATATTTCTAGCATAGTTAGATAATATAATTGCTCAACATGGTTAGTGGAAACTATTCCATTTCTGTCATTTGTATTTTTATGGATAAACACTGTTTACAAAGCAAAAAATTATGACTATAGCTCGACCACAAGGAAAAAAACCTTCCGTCCAAAGCGTTCGCGCAACTTCCCTGCCGTTATCGGTGTTCGGGGCAGTGTTGCCAGGTCAGATTTGAAAAATTCGGGAGATTGTTCCTTGGAAACCAGAAGTTCTGCTACAAAATCCGATGATCTAATAGAAGCGGATGAACGACGTTCTTGGGGGGAAGGGGCGGCATAGTTGTGCGCACTGGGGGGGGGGGGGGTGGCAAGGGGAGTGGCACTCATTGTTTACGGTGTAAACGTCACAGATACTTTTGTAACAATGGTGCTAAACCCATCACCCTGTGTTTGGCGAAAATATACCGAAGATCTCCATTTCAGGAGTGGACATGTTTCAAACAAAAGAAAGTAAACCGCCCGAAGGAACCGACCAACATCTCTCATCTCTTCCGCATTTTCCGGTTAGAGGGTGCGTGGAAAACACCCTCAAATTTGCCCTTTCTCAGCATCGACACAAGGGGTTGGGATGCCTCTATTATCGCCAGGAATTTTTATGACAGGAAATGGTAGAAAGTTGTGTTCACAGATGAAGCTAACGTGCCGCCTTTCGTTGTCAGCGATTTTCCACAATCTTAAAGTCGAATGCTAACAATAACAAATCAATTTGCCTTCTGCTGGTGTTCGGTGTACAGCTATCGATAGGGGTGGGCACGCGACCTGCGCCATAATGAAAAATGCATTACGTATGTGAAATATATTTGGTGAATTAGACAGCATGTCTTCCTCAATAATTCAAGCAACGCTTATGCTAGGGTGCCACCCATCCTCCCCATCTGCTAGAAATACACACACACACCCACAAACACATACATGTATATCATAATTTGCCCACGCTACGAAGTCAGTGTTTCTACCTCGTAAGGCAAGGACGTTTCACTGTGTTTGTGTCACTTCATCCATTTCAACAGTTTTTTTTATTTATCCACATTGTCGTACTTACCCGTAGAGGCACAAAAGCGACGTAAAATAACTAAAATTGAAATAGAGTTTAGGGTGGGATAAAATACAGCCATCTAAAAATAGTAATGTAGTAAAAGCGGTAAAAGTAATAAAATAATTTCCTAGCACAATTGAGTAGCGTTTGACATAATTTCACAGTTCAAACAGCACTTTTCACGGCTGAGTGGAGTTCCACTCTACCTCTCCCCTCCATGTTCAAGTAAGATTAGCAGGAAACGTGTTTTTGAGCTGGCCATTGGAGGTTCCATAGCAATAGTTTATTAAGGAATTCTCCCGAGAAATCAATAGGCCTGGCAACGCTGACGTGAGCCGGCTGAATGTTCCTTCCCCCTGCCCTTTCCCGCACCCGCCGGCGCGATGTGCTTCTGCGCAGGTTTTTTTGCTTGCGGTTCCACTATAGTTGCATATTATAGGTTTTTGCTTCAAACAACAGAATTATCATGTACTAAATATTAACAGTTAAACAACAGTGAAAATACCCTCCATTACATACAAACTTTGTGACAGACAGACAGCGCTTGCTTGAAATGGAAAATATTTTTTGACACTTGACCTTCTTTATCAAACAAAGTCAAATATTGTGAAATGAGAAAAAAGAGACACACAAACGAAGTAAAAAAATATCATGTTCGCAGGTTATATCGTTTGGAGTATCTGATAGAAAATACAAGCAACAGTGTCTGCCCGGTTAAGGGTTAAATCGACCTTGACTTGTTTCCTTGTCCTAAGAGCTGCTGACAAGTCGCACCGGGAAGGGGGAGGGGGAGGGGAAGCAGTCTGAAATGACTGCTGGACTTGCAGTCTTTGTCAATGTGTAACGGAGATCAAGCTCTTTCTTCGATAAATAAACCACCTTGAGAAATTAGAGGTGTAAGATCACAGGAATGTTCCAAAATACAGACATATGGTGCCTGGAAGTCTCACCCCATCTGTCCAGCTGTAACCTCGAGTTCAGTAGGTTCCCGTGAGTGAGAAACTCTTGGCCTTATAGCCGACAATTTCCAGTAACCGCTTTCATTCAAAACATGCTCTTTGTTCCCTGTAACACTTCATAAAAAAGTGAAACTGTTAGAGATAATCAAAGCTACATAGGCCAACTAAAGATCGTCAAACTGCTTAATGTGTTGTCATCCAGGTTTCCGCAAAAGTTTACTTCGATCTTACATAACTCCTATTTCCCACTACATCCATTTTCATAACATTTGCCAAAAAAAGTGTTCCGATGGCAGTGACTTCTCTCCCTTTGCCTGTCAGGAAACGTGTAAGGGCAGGGGGGAAGGGGGTGATGCTGATCGTTTCAGCCATTATTTTCTTGCTCGTGTGTGCACACGGGCTGATTACAGGCACGGGTGGAAGTGGACCCCTTCTCCTTTCCTTTGACGTCTAAAATGGGGCAACCAATTCTGGATACATTCTTGACAAAAAAAAAAGGACAATTAAAAACAAAAAAGTGACCCCCTTCCCAGCTCATTCTCAGCCACTGGTGTGCACGACAATGTGATAATTGCAGAATTCAGGTCTTATTATTTTTTTTAATGCTGTTGTCTGCATAGGAAAT
Source organism: Lepisma saccharinum (assembly GCF_977018435.1). Lineage (NCBI taxonomy): Eukaryota > Metazoa > Arthropoda > Insecta > Zygentoma > Lepismatidae > Lepisma > Lepisma saccharinum. The sequence continues at coordinate 18,493,984 of NC_139236.1, read as the reverse complement.
ATTGCCCTATTATTGTCTGTTGCATGATAAAACGTAATGCAAGGGTCATTTCCTTCTTCTTCACGATGCTGATAAAAGTTCCCTCTTCGACAGTTACGTTACCTTTAAAATGCCGAAGATTTTCTCTTCGCACACCTGTTACTCGAACTTCCAGCTAGTCTCCTTGTTTTTACGCTGCATCTGGGGCCAGTGTTTCGCCAACAAAGCTGTTGCTTGCCGATAACAGCAATGACTCATCCAGAGAGATAGAAAAAGTCATTTTTTTGAATCTCATAAAGCTGTTCTGATTTGAAGATAACGAAATTCGATCTCCAGAAAGAAAAAAAAGAGTTAAAACAACTTCATGTTCTGCGCGTTGTCATAAGCAAAACTGTAAACTTTATTTTGCATCTCACACAAGAATAAACTTGAACTGAGCGTGAACACTCAGAGCAGTGTTGGGAGGAAAGGCAGACAATATCATCACCGCTTATTCTTCAAAACATTCACGTGCAACTCAATGCAGGAATGGATGCAGAGACCGATTAGAAAAAAAAACATTATTCAAGGGGAAAACTTTTGGAGGAGGGGGTGCTTGATATCGAGAATATTCCTAAATCCAACATTAAATCGTCGATTAACTTGAAAGTAAATAATGATCTCTCATTTTGATATCTGAAAATGCGCAGCTTTCGTAAAGCTTGTTTTGAGTTCATTTTATGCCGCTGGGCTAATCGGGACTAAATTTACAGTTTAAAGTGAAATCCAATTCCAAACCTGAATGATAATCGAGTGCGACGCTGTGCTGTTTAATGTGTCCTAGAATATGCATTGGGTGCAAACAGATCGTAAGTTTAGTTTTTCCCTTTTCAGGCTGATTTGTTTATATTTACTTCATTCTTACACTGGATGATTCATTGATTGAGTTGGTGTTTTAAGTCCACTTTATGCACAGTAAAGGTAATTGGGACTGGACCTACAGTTTAAAGTAAAATCCAAACCACTATGTGCTTCCACTGGGTATCGAACCCGGGACCCCTTCATTACAAGGTGACAATGCTACCACTGCACCATCGGGAAGGCCCCTTACACTGGATGAAGAATATCACACTAGTATTTTAAATATTTCCCAGTCTGGAGGGGATGGTCCAGTAATTTCTTTCAAAGCATAAACATATATATAGAGCATCCCCGCAATGTATGAACAGTTGCAACCGGAAGGCAAAAACACACTATCCCCTCCTCAAACAAGTACCACTCTACACAGGCACTCTCATAGATTTATGAAGATAACGTATCAAGAGCTACCAAAGAAATAATGCCACTCTGCTGTCACTGGAGCCTGGAACTGTGACTTATTTATTCTTTATGTCGGTAATTGGTGGGAGGGTGGTTTTCTCATTCTTTGCAACAACTGTAGTTTCCTGTTACAGGATGTCTTTGAACCAACTAGGGTGATATAGGTTGCTCTTGACACAAAGGACAATAAGATAGAAGACACACACTTAAAATAAATGATTACAGTAAATTACTTCCAATGTTGGCAAGAAACATGCACCTAAGCTCAAATATGCACTGTCTCAAATATGTATTTATATGCACTATAAAACACTGTCAGATTGTTCCCAATCAAGCGAAATGAATGAATTCGTTGAAAGCATATGAATTTACCAAAGGTAAAAAACATGCAAATATGCAAAAATCTGTCCCCTAGTAATAAGTGCAGTTTTTAAATCAAATTTAGGATTATATTCACATTGGAAAGTCATTTTATATACTGCTTTGATCAGATTTTTTACCGTTATGAGACCGAAATTTTATTTTATTTACCACTTTTGAACCCAAAATTGAGTCTGCTCTTGTACCAAAATGTTACTCTTTATTTACCAAAAATGTGTGGCTCTAATAACATTCATAATAAACTAAAGATCCATTTTTATCAACCACACATTAGTTTAAAAACAATTTACTTCAATTAATGCACTGTAACCTTTACTCGTATTTTGG